>NC_071391.1:165913155-166226084 GCF_022682495.2 Desmodus rotundus | reverse complement strand
CAGAGGGACACATGCTGCGTGGTTCCTTGTACACGAGTCCCCTCGGGTCCTCCGACTGAGAGACGGGAGGGTGATGGCTGCCAGGGGCCGAGGGCAGGGCAGCGGGCAGTTGCTGGGTGAGGACAGGGTCTGTTTCACAGGTGAGGAGAGCTCTGGAGGTGGGCGGTGGTGGGGGTCGCACGACGTGAATGTACTTCCTGCCGCGGAGCTGTTCACTTAGAAGGGACTAAGGCCCTGACCCGTGTGGCTCAGTGGCTCAGGCATCGTCCCCCCAAGGGAAAGGCCGCCGGTGTGGTTCCCCGTGGGGGCACGTGCCTGGGTCGTGGATTCGGTGCCTGGGTTGTGGATTTGGTCCCTGGTCGGGAGGTGTAGGAGAGGCAGCCGATCAATGTTTCTCTTCCAGTCTTTCTCCCTCCCGTCCCCTCTCTCTAAAAATAAATACATAAAATCTTTTTAAATACAAAGAAATGATTAAGAAGGTAAAGTTTATTAGGCTATGGGTCTTTTACCACAAATGGCTGGAGAAATGGCGTCTTTTGAATTTCGATGTGAACATATTACTGGTAAACAGTGGTTAAAAGGATTTTGTTTTTCTAGAGCAGTTTTAGGGTCACTGCAGACTTGAGCAGCAGGGGCAGAGACTTCCTTGTCCCCAGCCGGCCCCACCCGCAGCATCCCCACCAGAGGGGCCGTGGGCCACCACCTGCACTGCCACGTCATCGTCACCCAGAGTCCGTAGTGGACACTAGGGGCTGCTCTTGCTGTTGGACTTCCTGTGGGCTTAGACGAATGTGTGGTCACATGTGTTTACCATGATAATGACATTTACCATCCTTATAAGCTAAAGACAATCTTAGGAGGAGAAAAGTCCAATAGCAACCGAGATGGAAAGCTGCTGAGCTTGGTGTTGTCTTGTTTCAGAGACCATGGAGGAGGTGCAGGACCCCAGCCTGACCACGGAGCCCCAGCCGGCCGAAGGGCACGCCCAGAGCGCCGCCCCGCAGGTGCCTCAGCAAGACCCGGGGCTGCTATATCAGGAGGAAACCATCGATCTCGGGGGAGATGAGTTTGGGTCGGAGGAGAACGAGACTGTATCAGAGGATTCTAACAATTTTGTCGACAAGCTCAGTGAGCACATGATGGAGAGTGTCCTCATTTCTGACTCTCCTAACAACAGTGAGGACGACGCGGGTGACCTTGGTGGTGTACAGGATGTCACCGAAGGCAGCGCTGATCAGAGACTGGACAATGTCACTGATAAAGGGGCGGCTGACGCTCCGAGGCAGGACAGCGAAAGTGATGGAGACGAAGCACCCACGGACGTCTCCGACGTGACCCCTGAGCGCAGGGCATCTTTGGAGGAAGACCTGGGGCCAGGAGGGAAAGGCCTGCGCACCTGTGCAAATGAAGGTGCAGAGGACTCGGGCCCCAGGAGCCAGGGCCCCCTCCCTGGGGCGCCGGGCCCGTCCTCCAGGCAGCCCTCTCCCGAGGATGAGCCTGTGCCCGTGTGCACCATCTTTAGCCAGTCCCAGCCTGTGGCCGCCCAGTCACCCCCCTTTCTGCAGGATGGCTTTGAGTCGCAGGTGGTGAAGTCGCCTAGTTTCAGTGGTGCCAGCCAGCCGGCCACCAAGACCCCTCCCCCGGTGGTCCAGCCAAGCCCCAGCCTAAGCACGTTTTTTGGAGAGACGGCCAACACCAACTCCTTGGCCTCAGAGTTCTTTGACTCGTTCACAACGTCCGCATTCATCTCTGTCAGCAACCCCAACGCGGGCGCTGCCGTTCCAGGACAGCTGTCCTCACCCGCTTCCCCAGTGGCGGGGGGCTCCCCGGGTGCTGCCCAGCCCTGCCCCACTGGGATAGAGAGGTCAGCACCAGCCGTCTCTGTGGCTTCTCTAGAAATCCCTCCGTCTCCGAAGCCATTCTCGCAGATCCAGGCTGTGTTCGCGGGGAGCGAGGACCCCTTCGCCACCGCCCTGAGCATGAGTGAGATGGACCGCAGGAGTGACGCCTGGCTGCCGGGGGAGGGGACCAGGGACATCTTGACCTCGGTAGCAGCCCAGCAGTACAGCACCGTGTTCATAGACAAGGAGAACCTCACCATGCCCGGCCTCAAGTTCGACAACATCCAGGTGAGACCCGGGGTTTCCAAAGGGGTCGCTTGCTCTCCCTTCTCCTCCCCGAGGTGGATGCCCCTGTGTCCACGTCTCATCCTTCTCACCTGTCTCTGTGCCCCGTGTGCATGTGTGACGTGCAGGCCGTAAGCAAGATGCCCGTTAAGCATCGGAAGTCCTGCTTCCAAGGAGTACCTAAAATTCCGATCGTGAGAGTCCGTGCCCTGACTCTGGGTAATCAGAACCCCGGTGACCTCCCCAGTCTCGGGGAGTCGGGGTCTTGTCATGGTCATAGAGACAGACCAATGAGGCAGACGGTTCCGAGTGGCTCTCTGAAGTAGCTCCGGACTGTGCGACCTGTTCGTTGTGACAGCTGGGCTCCAGATAGAGAGATCGCCCATTCTCTTCCATCTAGAGAAAACCGTGTGTGTTGCCTGTTACATGCCTGATGTAGAAAAAGGTCTTACAGGTTCAGTAAGAGAAGCAAGAACGCCCCCCAAAGTAATAAATCATAAGACCATATAAATGTTACATGTGGGCAGTGGCGGCGTAAATTCAGTCTCACTAGTACGGCGAAGTTATTTCCATTTTTCAGCGTCTACTTAGAATTACTCCGTGTAGTTAGACGGTGGGAGAACAGCCTGTCTCAGGCAGCCCTGATGGGACCGTAATTTAGTGCATTTTAAAGTAAATTTTAAAGTAAAGTTTTAAAATCTGCACCCAAATCCTGCTCTTGGGAATTTTTCAGAAGGATGTGATCTTGCTGGCGTGCAGGTACCCACCCAGCTTCTGGGGGGTCTGTCAGGGTGTGGTTTCTAGTTGCAAAGTGTGTGAAACAGTCAGAAGCCCTTTAGCAGGAGGCTGGTTGAAACCGTTTGACACATCTTTGCACTGGAATTTTTATGTAGGAATTAAAAACGATATTACATTAGAGCAGGGGTGTCACACTCATTTCACCGAGGGCCACATCAGCCTCGCGGTTGCCTTCAAAGGGCTGAGTGTAATTTCAACTCCTTAACAGTTAAGGAGGAGTTACATTTATACAGTCCTAAAATTATTTCAGCCCTTTGAAGGCAACCGTGAGGCTGATGTGGCCCCCGGTGAAAATGAGTTTAACACCCCTGCAGTAGAATGTGAATGAGGTTCATGTTTCACTGGGGAAGTGTAAAAACCAGATGCGAGACAGCACAGAGTGAGCATGTTACCGAACAGCGAGTGGGGTCCCAACGCTGCCCGCCGCCCCCCGCCCCCCTCGAGGCAAAGTTCCAGAGGCGAAGGTTTGGTGATGAAGGAAAGGAGTCTTTATTGAAAAGCTTCCCAGTTTGGGGGTAACAGCTTTCCACCTGCATTAGTCACCTACGCCTACCAATCAAGGCTAAACTCTGTGACACCTGAGCTCTCCCATCATTCCCCATGTTAGTTTTAGTTGTCTTATCTCTACAGGGTTAATTTACAAACTAAAACCACGTAAGATACGAAAGCTGCACTGTGTTGGAGGAATGGCAGGCTTCTGCCTCACAGCCCTGTCCCCTCTAGGACACCCAGCGAGTAACCCAACACCCTCTGCCAGGCCGGCCGACCCTAGGCTGCGCCCAAGTTCCTTGCATCCAAAACACCATCCCCTGGGAAATGCAGGCAGCTGCAGCTCAGTTATCCAGGCATCCTTGAGGAGGAAGCGCCCAAGAGCCAGAGAGAGAAAGAGCCCTTTTTATTTCAAATCTCGCCCGTCAGGCAATCCCATCCTAGACTGCTTCCCATTGCCTCGGAAACCTCCTCCTACGGCCCCTCCCTGCTTCTCCCAGTGATTTATTGATCGGAGCTCTCTCTGTATCAAGCATAGTATGATCAAAGTTTGTACTCATGTCCGTTACAGTTCATTGCTCGCAGCTTGCAGGTGGGATCAGTGGTTTCGATGGTGTGGTGCCTGTGGGCCCCATGCCCCTGCCTGCTGGTCTCGTGTCCTGCGTGTGGCTCTCCTCGGGAGCTGAGGGGGACCTGCTGTCCTCAGCGGCCCCTCAAACACGCATGTGGATGGTCACAGAGCTCAGAGTGTGCGCCCCTTGAGGTTGAATTTGGTAGAAGACGGTGCTGTGCCAGAGAGGGCAGTGAGGCTGGCGGTTCTGTCTCTTGGACCCGAGGGGTCGGCCTGTAGCCTGTGGGTGTTCTGCACGGCCGGCTTTGCAGCCTGGGCATGGGGTCCTCCAGGCTCCTCTCTCCTCTTAGAGACGCAGGGTTTTCTGAACGTGACTTCCTTCACCTTTGCAGGACCTTGTTAACGTGCCCCAGCTGTGGTCTCCGATTGCAGGGGTCCTTGCGTGTTTGGGATGTGATTTACATTTTCACTAACTCCGGACCTGTTCCCTCCCTGCCTCCATCCTGCCCCCCCTCCACTGCCCTGGCCCCCCACTGCTTTATGCTCTGCCTCCTGTTTCTTCCTTCCTGCTTTCCTGGCACATCAGTGGGTCTGGCCTTCAGCACCTACTTTCCAAACTATATTAGTTTGCAGGTAGGCCCCCCCACCCCTGTAATTCAGAGGGAAATTGAAGGTTGCCATGGAAATGACTTAACCCTTAACCAGGTGGTTCTCTGCAGGGTGCTGGGGCCCAGGGGTCCTCAGGTGCCTCTGAAGACGGGAGTGTTTCGCTTTGGTTGCGGAAAGGGCTGGGCTGAGCACGTGACTGAGTGGGTGGGGCCCAGAAGCTGGACACCCTGAAGTGGCTGGGGAGGGTCCTGTGGCACAACCCAGTCGCCTTGGAGGAGAAGCAGGGCCCTGAAGCGCTCTGCTTGCTGCGCCGTGGCTGCGTGTGAAAGGCACGGGCTCTGGGAAAATGAAACAGCATCCAGAAACCGTGTGTCGTGGGTGGCCGCGGGGGTGTGAACAACGCAGGAGCAGCCGAATTCTGCCCAGTCTGCGTGACAGGACGGCAGGCCTGCCCTGGCCTGTGCTGGAGGGTCTAGCCCCACCCCCCAGCCCCGGCAGCGAGGCCCCTCCCTCATCGGTCCCCAGTCCCCCTCCCAGAGAGTGCCCGCTCCTCGTCCCCAGCAGTGTCACCTCACGCTCCGGGGCCTCTGTTGGAGCCTGGTGCAGGTGGTGCTGTGGGACACCGCTCCTTCGGGAGAACAAGCGGGTCTCATGTGCACGTTCACGGAGGATGGCAGTGCTCGAGCGCCTGGTCAGGCGCAGCTTCCTGTGCTCTGACCACACTGGGACCTGCACACACCAACGGGGACAGAAGAGATGTCGGCTGGTGATGGTTCTGATTAGCTGACTTTAGCATTTTACTGTCCTGACGCGTTTCCGTGCATTCTTTCCAGGGAGACGCAGTGAAAGACTTAATGCTTCGCTTCCTGGGTGAGAAAGCTGCGGCGAAGAGGCAGGTCCTGAATGCCAGCTCGGTGGAGCAGTCTTTCGTCGGGTTGAAGCAGCTGGTGGTAAGTGACTGTGCTCGACCCACACGCACGCTCGCTCCTTCGATAAGCCCTGCCTGCCTTCGTCGTGTTTTCCCGAGAGTTAACTGCTTTGAACGTGTCACCCAAGGCCCTTGTGCGTAAGTACGGTGACACTGGATGCCAGCCCTGTGTGTCAAAGAGCGCCATGCTAACACACTTGTGAGTCCCATGAGCTCCAAAGCCATTACTGTGAGTGATCGGATTGCTTGAAGCAGCATGTACTTTGACTGGATACACTTTGTCAGATACAGTAACTAGAAATAAGTAACTTCATGTTGGTTCTTTAAAAATCCTCTGTTCTCTGCTTGGTAGGGAAAGGTCAGTTCTGCATGGGCGGGCCGGCCAGGAGCACACTGGGGGGTCTTTGCTCACACGCAGGGGCCGGGGCAGGCGCTGGGCAGAGGCCTTCCGGGGGCAGGTGCTGCTGCAGGTCCGGGCCCCACAGTGGCCTTTGTTCTCGGCACCTATGACCACCTTGAAGGAATGTTGTCCTCAGAAAGGTGAGTGAGGGCCCCTTGCTGAGGGGGTCAGCAGACACCTTACCTGGAAGCCACCTAAAGTTTGACTTTTTGTGAATGTAAGTCAGCCACTCCGCTGAGCTTCCTGTACTGAAGCGACTCTAGAACATGGCTGCAAACACGAATCTGGCCCGGCACCTTGTTTCTCCCTGGCAGCAGCGCCGAGCTCTCACTCAACAGTTCAGGAGTAGTTCCATTTACACAGCCCTAAAATTACATTCGGCCCTTTGAAGGCAACCGCCAGGCTGGAGTGACCCCCAGTGAAAATGAGTTTGACGCCCCCGGTCTAGAATTGTCCCTGTGGTTGAGAAGCGTGGGGAGGGAAAGATGAGGTGCTCTGCTTTGCAGAGGGAGGGAATCTGTAGACTTGCTCACTTGGTAACAAAGCTGGAGGTCTGAGAAGGGCGCCCTCCCGTGGCCGCGTCCAACTGCTGGCGCTCCAGTCCTTCGGCCTCGAGAAACCAACATGCCGTGACGCATCCTCGTGAGCAACAGGCTGTGTTGGGAGCATGACTTCGTAGCGACAAGTCTGTGTGGGGTGCGCACAGGGCCGTGCACGGCCACCGTGGCCCGTCTGCTCCGCAGGCCGGCTCCTCACCCGACGTGTCCTGGTGTGGCGCGCGTTCAGTGATCTGCCTTCCACACTGGGGGTGCCTGCTCAGGCCACAGCGTGGGGTCAGTGGCCGTGTGCCGTGCCCACGGCCCGGCCTGTAGTGGGCGGCATTAGCGGCATTGGCTGTTTCCTGCTAATGAAACACAATCATGTTAAACATACGAGACCACCCACAGTCACAGCAGACCTTCAGATACACGTAAAGGCAGCCAACACATAACCTCCAATGAATGACTGCCTGTGAACTGGTGGAAACCGCGCGGCAGAGCTGCCCTGCTGAGAAAGGATGCGGCCTTACGGGTCTGAGGCAGTGGGCAGCTCCCCAGTGGGAGCCCCTCCCCGTGTCCCGTCCCTGTTAAGTTCCAGTGTCCTCAGGGCCTGCCCTGGAGCTGGGCCTGGGCTGGGCGCCTTCCTGCCGCTGGCGCTTGCAGCGCTGACTGTCAGCCTCTGCCCCGAGCCCTCTGCCTGGCAGCCCCCGTGCGCAGGGGGGCCACTGTGGTCATGCCCTGCTGTGTCTTGCAGAGCTGCAGAAACTGGAGGGCAGCAGTGGACCTGTGCGGGCGCCTCCTCACGGCCCACGGCCAAGGCTACGGCAAGAGCGGGCTGCCCACCAGCCACACGGCAGACTCGCTGCAGGTACAGCCCCTTCGGACGCCACGTTGTACTCTGGTCTGTCGTGACGGGGGGCAGGCAAGGGCCCGGGACCTTTCATGCCAGTAAGAACAGTTGGAAACAAAGAGTTCCCAAATTCGGGATCCCTGTACCCCGAGTTCAGTCCCGACGTGAGACGCCCCTAGTCCTCCCCTTTGTGCCCACACAGTGTGGGCCGCGCTTGTCCCTCTGCCCTGAGACTGGGGAGCCCAGAGACCCAGCACCCAGTCTCATGGAGCAGGCGTGGGCTGCACTATGGTCGCAGGGCACTGGGCTGGAAGGGCTCGGGAGCGGGGCCTAGGAGGAAATGGGGACCCTCGGGGAGGGATGCATGCTTCATCAGGGGTTTGCCCTCCCCAGTGTGACATCAGTTGTCACGCAAAAGGGTGCAGAGACTGGTGTTGTGAACACGAAGAAACAGGTCTGAGAGCGAGGAGCAGCTGCGGAGGGCCTAGGCTCTCACCCCTCCTGGGGGGGGTTCCATGCAGAGTCCCCGGGGCGGTGGGGGTGCTCGGGCCCGTGCCCAGTGTCTGCGCCCACAGTGGCTGGTGGGTAGGAGTCACACTGCCTCCTGGGCGCCTCTGCAGCCACGCCTGCTGACACCTGTGGTCGCTCTTCTCCTGAGGCCCTGAGCTTGTCCTCACTGCAGTACTGCCCAGCGCCCTATGTGGCTTGACTTCAGGGCTCTCCGTTCCAGCCCATTCAGTGAGCTGCCGCCAGGTGGTCTTCCTCAGCCCAGCCTCGGTCGTCCCACTCCCTGCTCCTGACCTCGGAGGCTCCTGCAGCCCGCCCCTGAGGGGCTGGTGCTTGCTGTGTGCCCGCAGGGGCCGCTGGCCTTTGAACCCTTTGCCGCTGGCGATGAGGTTAGGTCAGCGCATTTCTGAGGTAGCCTCTCCCCTCAGCGTCTGAGATTCCATTACTCTCTCATTTGAGTCTGTCGTTCTCCTGAAGGCACAGCTCACACGTGGCCCTCTTCCCGCTGGACCCAGTCCGGTCCGAGCAGCCTCCTCCTGCCCAGACACTGCAGAGTTCGCGTCCCCTGGGCTGCCTCGCTTCCCTCCCCTCGCACGTCCCCACCCCAGCTCATGGCCTCCTTTGGGGAGGGAGTAGCTGTTTCTGTCTGCTAGTACCTAGCCCGGCTCTCCGCCCACGCACCCCGCCCTGTTGTCTAGCCGGACGAGTGGGATAAAGCCGTTCCCATCGTTGCAGACACGTAGCCATGCAGACGGTAGCCGTGCAGACGCGTAGCCGTGCAGACGATAGCCATGCAGACGGTAGCCGTGCAGATGGTAGCTGTGCAGACGCATATCCACGCAGACACGTAGCCACACAGACACGTAGCCACGCAGACGTGCGAGGAAAGGCAGCTCGGCCTCTGTTTTAACGGGTCTGAAATCAAGCTCCGGTAACCTCCTGTTTCCATCGCGTTTCTAGCTTTGGTTTGTGAGGCTGGCACTGCTGGTGAAGCTGGGCCTTTTCCAGAACGCCGAGATGGAGTTCGAGCCCTTCGGGAACCTGGACCAGCCGGACCTCTACTACGAGTACTACCCGCACGTGTACCCGGGGCGCAGGGGTAAGGCGGCGCCGCTCCGCGTCAGCGCCTCGTCCTCGGTTTTCCGTGTCCCGGGGAGCCAAGTCCCGGGAAGTCAAACGTGCAGCCTGGCAGTGAGCCTCCAGAGGCAGGGCCTTGCTGCCTGTTTCCTCCAGCGTGCACACACACGGTGCTTCCACGTGTGTGCTTCCCAGGTGCCTGCCCTGAATCGGCAGCCGGGCAGCACCAGTGCTGACTCTGTGCCGTCTCTGCCAGCCTCTGTTTAGTCTGTTCAAAAACCTGGGTGCAGCCCTCTCACGGGCCTGGGCGGCAGTGCAGGGTAGTTGTGAGGACGCTGCAGAAGTGAGCACTAGGGGTGGGGGTTACAAAGAGGCTTCCCAGCAGCAGCAGCCTTCAGGTGCTGTGAACGTGCCTGGGGGAGAGCCCATCAGATGTCGGTGTGAGGTGGGGGCCGTCGGGAGGGCCTGGTGCCGAGAGCCAGACCCTTCCCCACGATTGCTGGCTTCTCTGCTGGCTCGGGCAGGACGTTGGTCAGGGGGTGCAGTGCTGGTAGAGGGGGTGGGAGCCGTGCCTCGTCCCGCGGGTCCTGAGTGGGGAGCAGCGCTGGCTCACGGCGGAAACGTGCGGCCTGTCACGTCAGCCTACCAGACCCGTCAGGCCGTCGCCGTCTGCTGCGGGGCCGCCTGGGCGGCTGCAGGAGCAGCTGCAGGTTCAGGCAGCACGGGGCCTGGCTGTGTGGGAACTAAGGACAGGCCAGGCCGAGGCCAGGCCCGGTCAGTGACCCAGGTGAAGCCGCAGTAGACGGCTCGGAGAGGTCCGGCGTCTGACCTGACTCAGGCAGGTTGTGGCAGGTAGATCAGTGAACTGAGAAGACTGCAGGTAGAAGCACATTGCTCCACTGCTTTTTGCACTGTTTTTCCTTAAAACCTGGACCCCGTCTCTGGGGAGGGACACCAGGAAGGCGTGTGCTCTCTCCTGGTGCTCAGTGCTTTTCCTGTGTGCTTTCCCCTCAGTGCTTTTCCGCGGCCCCCGAGACCTCCTGGGCTGGAGCAGGGCTCGCGGCACGGGTGCGCTCGGACCCGGCCGCCTCACCGGTATTGGCGCTCTCTTTTACCTCCAACTACGGGACTCGGCCCTTGTAGAAAAGAGCACTGAGAAAGGAGGCTTCTGACACCTCACACGGGGCAGGAGCCAGGCCCTTGTCTCGAGGGGGGGGTGGGGTTCAGTGGAAGAGGGCCAGCTGGGCCGCTGGGGCCTGTCAGGAGGGGCAGCGGGGCCCCAGGCCCGACCCTGTAGGACTGATACCCCCAGATGCGGCCTGTCAGGTGAGTGTGTCCCAGGTGGGGACATGGGTCCCAGGGCTCTGGCTTTGCTCTCTCAGCTCCCGCTGCCCCCAGTGTCTGGCTGGGGGCACCTCTCTCGGGTGCTGTCCCATTCTCTGCCTCCTGGGAGCCCCAGCAGCTGCCAGCCCTGTCAGGGGCCTAATTTGCCGAGGCGCCACCCTCTCCTGCTTCTTTGGGGTCACCTCTTCCGCTTGAAAGCTTCTCATCTGCCCTTTCTGGCCATCTGAAGCAGACTTTGCCCCAGAGGAGGAGCCGCCTCTGCTGGCTGTGGTGGGAAGGTGCCCAAGGGGGGAAGGTGTGTCCAAGTTGGGGAGTGGGGGTGTTTCTGCTCAGTAAATCACACCTGGTAGCTTTTATAATCAAGAGGCGGTGTTCTTGTGCTTCCTGTAAGGAATAGCCTGTTTCCCTTCAGCAAGTGTAAGTTCATTCCCTGCTCTGCCGAGTGCAGCGAGCATGTCCCCACCAGCCCTGCCCTCTCACCTGGGGGCGCTCGCTCCCAGGCAGGAGGCTGGACCCTCTGCTGGGCCAGGGTCTGCAGCTGACTCTGCTGGTGCAGACGCGGAGCTCTGAGAGCACAGGCCCAGGCCCCCCTTGTCCTGCTCAGCCCACGGGAAGGGAGCCGTGCCCTCAGAGTGACCAGTCACACCCCAGCGGGCGGAGAGTGGGAACAGCCCAAGAGCAGGCGTCTCCTGCAGTGGTGGGGAAGCCGCCACTCTGAAAGCAGACCGCCTTCCGTGGGCCCTGATTCACAATCCTGGGCTGTGGCGCAGCCCACAGCTCAGCCACACGGCTCACGCGAGTGTGAGAACAGCGGTGACACCGAGCCTCCTGTAACACACAGCAGGGACCCAGCTGTGGGGCGAGGCACAGCTCCCGCCCGCCGTCCCTCCACTGTGAGGAAGCTTGCTCGTGCGGACACGCCGACTAGAGCGTGCACTATGGAGGCCGCCGGATGTGCAGCGACCCTGGGGTGCGGGGAGGGGAGTGGCTGTGCGCCACGAAGCAGTTAGCTTACGTTAAGGAGCAGATGTAAGTCCACGTGCATTTCCCCGCAGCATGCTCACACTCGTCCCCAGGGACGGGCCGAGTGTTCTTCAGCTTTCCCTCTCCTTCGGTAGTGGTTCGAGCATAAACGTAGGATTTTGATCCATTCATTTCATTTTAGCTTGCATTGTACAAGCAAACGGGTCATTAAAATGTGCTTTGAAGAGGAGGCTGTAACGATGCAGACAGATAACTTTCATGAGCGAGCTTTGATATATTTCATTGGCTAGCAGGTGTAATTGACAAGCCAGAGTGAACGGCCAGTGGAGTCACGCTCGTTCTGTATTTGCATCCGAGAGAGGCCCACTGCTGTGCTCCCCGTGCTCCCCGCCACTTCTAGCAGCTCCCCGCTGTTGGGGTGGTACGCGCAGACTGCCTGCGTCGTCTTGTCAGCGTGTGGCCCCCACGCAGCTCGGGGACATGGTGGGGTACACTTGGCTGCTGAGCTGCTCCCCTCCTGTCTCACGCGGCTCAGGAGGCTCGGAGGAACAGTGCTGGTCGTGCAGGTGAAGATGGCAAAGGAAGAGTGGATGTAGGCCCTCTGGTGTGCAGCCCAGGGAGTAGCCAGCCAGCCTTCTCTGGACTCCCCTGGCCCCCACCCCCCGCCCTGGGCCCCCCTGCCCGCCCCCACGTGGGGAGGAGTGCAAGGCGGAGCGGCCCCAGCCTCTCCCACAGTTAGGGGCGTTGTTCTTTGTCTTTACCGTTGACGGCCTCAACATTACTGTGCTCTGTGCTCAGAGCTTTAACATGCCTAAGACTCTCTGCCCTGTGCCCTGCCCCCATATTTTCCCTGCAGAGTCAGGCTTCACTGTGTTTATTAGCGTCTTGCTCTGGGTGGCACATTTGTTACAATTGAAGAACCAGTGTTGATACATTGTGAACAGCTGTTCATAGTGTACATTTGGGCCTACTCTTTATATACCCATTGTCTGTTTATCTTCAAAAAGAGTGGAATGCCCCTTCCAGGGTGCCCCTTCCTGAGTAGTTACGGTGTCCACTCCCGATGGCGTTCAGCCCAGCCTCTGGAAGGACACTCAGACCCCTGGCCCCACCCTTGCGTTGTCTCTGGCTCCCTCGCCGCTGCTCAAGACGAGAGGAGGTGACAGTGAGTGTGCGCTCCACAGCGCTGCTGGTGACGCAGCCCAGCCCCTGTGCTGTGGGGTCGAGGGGGGCCAGGGCCCTGTCCGTGGAGGTGGATGTGGCTGGGCGAGCTGCAGTGCGTTGTCTGAGAAAGGCCATGCTCTTCCAAAGCCAAGTTCAGATCTGTGTGGTTAGTGCAGGTTATGAGAGCTGCACTCATTTCACCTGAGACCCTACTTCCCAACTTAATCCTCCCCATTACCAAGGCAAACTGGAGCTGATGGGACAGACACCCTAACCCGACGCTGATCTCTGCCCTTCCTTCGCCTCCTCCGGGCAAGGGAAGGCGGCTTGTCACTGGGCCTTCCTTCCTGCCTGCCCTTCCTCCGAAAGGACCTTTCATCCCACTCACTCGGACGCTCTTTGGTTTCTATCATCAGGACCCGGTAGTTCTCCATGCACAGGCCTCGCACGGGCTTTGCCAGACCTGTGTCTGCCCCATTGTGTTCCGTGCTGCAGGAGCCAGCGCATTCTCTGCCTCAGAGCCCAGCTGCTCGTTGGCGGGGGTGGGGACCAGCTGGCTTTGGTGTAGGGCCCGGTGCGTTCCTGGGGGTTTTCTGTGTGGATGACCCTGCCATCCGCAAAGGCAGTTCCGTCTACTTCTTCCCAGTCTGTGCGCCTCTTTCCCCTTCTTGTCTCGCCGCCTCGGTTAGCATTCGCAGTGCGAGGCTCACGCAGGGAAGAGAGGCCCCTGCCGCGGTCAGGGCCTCACGGGGAAAGCGTCCCACGGCTCGCTGGTCCGTGTGGGGTCGGCTGCAGGTTTTTGTGGATGTTCTTTCTTAAGTGAAGGGAGTTGTGTTCTGTCCCAGTTTACTGTCAGCTTTTACTGTGACGGGGTTGTATTTTGTCACGTGGTTTGGGCCTCTGTTGATGTCCCCTGTGGTTTTTCTTGTTGAGCCTGTTTGATGGGGGGGGGGGGGGGGGGTACCTTAAAGGGGTTTTCAGTGTTGGACCAACCCCGCCTCCCCGGGAGGACCCCCAGCTGTTTGTTCATCCCCTGTAATTCGTTCTGCCCACTGGGACTTGACCTGCGTACCTTGTGGAGGAGCTCTGCGTCCCTGGGCATGAGCCACACCGGTCTGTAACTTCCTTTCTTGTAACGTCTCTGTCCGGCTTTGGTATCAGGGTCGCACTGGCCTCACAGAATGAGTTGGGAAGTACCCCTCTGCTTCGGTTTTCCGAGAGAATTGAGAGGGTTGGGACCATTTCTTCCTAACACGTTTGGTAAAATTCACCAGTGAAACCATTTGGGCCCGATGCTTGCTTTTTTGCAAGGCTTCTTAATTTACTTTTCTAAATAGACATTGGCCTGTTTCCATTATCTGCTTCTCATGTGAGGCTTAGTGGGTTGTACCTTCCCAGAAATTGAACTTTGGCTCTGGGGGCACTTGTGCACACACATGCACACTTGTGCACGCGCACACACATGCCTCAGAATCGGGCTAAAGCCACGTCCACACCCCCTGGGCCCCTTGGCTGCTGGCAGACCCTCCCTCAGGCCCTCCTGCTGGGGAGCCAGGGCCCAGCAGCCCCCAGGTGAGCTTGTATCCGGAAGTCGGTAAAGGGCCCACGTTGGAGCGGACGAGGAGCACCTGGTTTCCTGCCCTGGAGGCGGGGCAGCCCTGCTGTAACAGGTGGTGTGACTGTCCATGCAGGTGGGGCCCACTGTGGGAGTGGCAGCCACCCACCTGCCCTTCTGGTGGCTGTCCAGAAGGTACTTACACACGGCTTCGCAGGGACACCATGTGCCCCACAGCTGGTGCCGTGGCAGAGCGACCCTATTGCCCCTCCTGCTGGGAGCGTGCAGAGCAGGGAGTCCTACAGCCTCCGCTGACGGCCCTGACCTCGGTTGCAGGCTCCATGGTCCCCTTCTCCATGCGGATCCTGCATGCAGAGCTGCACCAGTACCTGGGCAGCCCCCAGGAGTCTCTGGACAGGCTCCACCGGGTGAAGGCTGTCTGCAGCAAGGTAAGGCTTGCCCGTGGCGGCCCGCTGCCCCCGGGCTGCGTTTTGGTCAGGGACTCGGACCAGCAGTCGGCCCGGTGCCTGGCCTGTTGGAGTGTTTAATACTTGTAAGTGGCCTGACACAGCTCCAGGAAACCTCTTCTCCCTGTGGAGAAGCCTCCTTTCCTGAGGTCCCCTAGGCCACTGGTGGAGGTGCAAAGGTCCCAGGACTTTGCAGAGAAGTCCAGGCTGTCCCAGGCAACTTGCTGTCACCCTTGTCTGGACTCAGGTGGGACGTGAGTGAGTGGTCAGGTCTTGGAGTTGGTGCCGGCCCCCCATGGTCTGCTACTGGGTGCTGAACCCACCCACCCCACCCCATGACAACCTGTGACAGCAGCCAAAGGGACAGGTCCATGGTTCCCTCCTCCTGACCATGGTCCCAGACCATCATCAGCACTGGTGTGGCCTGGAGCTGGAAGGAAGTGCAGGGCACAGGGTTACTCCGCAGGCCCACGGGTTGGAACCTGCCGTTCAGAACCGCAGATTCCAGGTCATGTGTTCGCACGTGTCCACAAGCTCCCGGGCCTCCCGGAGCAGCTGTGGCCGTCCCCGTGGGCTGAGGAAGTTTGCTGGGAAGCCAGCGTGTGTGTGGCTGACGTGCCCGGCCCCCCACGGCGGGTGGGGCAGGGCTGCAGCCTCTCACCTCAGTCACAGTCTCATGCAGCCCCGTCTAGAGCCTTGTCCCAGCCCCACAGCACTGCTCGGGGGGCCCCACCCCCCGGCCCTGCCCCCTGCCCACCCGTCCCCAAGCAGAGAGTCCCGGCACTGCGGAAACAGCCTCGCAGCTGCTTTCAGAGATGGGCTCTGGCTGAGATTCACACCTCTCCCTCCCTTCTCCTTCTTCCCCTCCTCTTCCTCCTCCCCTCTCCCCTCCCTGCTGGTCGGCCTGGTGGCTTGGCCCTGGACAGGGGCCTACCAGCAGTGTGGTCCATCTGCAGCGTGGTCACCAACCTGGCCACACCGTGTCTGCACTCAGGCTGTGGTTCTGACTCACCCGAGGTCTTTGGTTGTGGCTGCTTTTGCTCCCAGGTCCCCCTGCCTTCCCCGTGTTCCGCCCCCCCCCCCCCCCCCCCCCCGAGCCTAGCGAGTCCCGGCTGGGGTGGACCGCCGGCCACAGTGTGGTGAGCGGCGAGGCTGGAAAAGGGTCTGAGGGAGATGCTCCTCGGCAGACCGGCCCTCACACCGAGCGGTGCTTCCCCTGGACTCTGGGGTGACAGCATCCAGGAGCAAGTCTGTTCCCGGTGACCCGATCCTATGTGGCGCCCGCAGGTCCTGGCGCACCTGGAGCAGGGCCTGGCTGAGGATGGCAGCGTGGGCACCATCACGCCGGAGAACAGGCAGGGTGAGTGCGGGCCCCATGGGGTCTGCCTGGCCCCTGGGGAGCTCCGGTCCTTTCCAGGGTCCTCCCACCTCCCTGTTGGGGAAGCTGCGCCCCGCCCTGTGCTCCGTGTCGGGGTCCCGAAGAATGAGACTGAGTGGGCCCCTGCCCAGGGCTCAGAGCAGCCTGGGTGCAGGAGACGCCGGCACCACTCAACCCCAGGGACGAGCGTCAGCTTCCTCCCTGGGACTGGGGAGGCGGGCACTGCAGCAGGAGGGAGAGCCTGGCGTGAGGAGCTGGGCAGAGGGGGAGGCAGGCCCCGAGGGCAGAGCCTTCCTTGGCAAGGCCATGATAACCCTGGGCTCTGTCCTGAGTGCTGGGGAGCAGGACAACCTGCAGGTTGAGACCCTCATTCCCACCCTGGCTGCGAGTTTTGGAGAATGAGAGAGAAATGAGCTTCTGATCAGCTTCCTAGCCCAGCACAGGTGGCACCCCTGTGAGAGGCTCTCACCTCCTGCCCTCTCAGGGCAGCGCATCTGCACAGGAGCCTGGGGCTGCCCGACACCTTGTTCCCACAGCATCTGTCCTGTTCCATGTCCCCTCTGTGGTCTGGGCGCCTGGCTGGGAGCAGGCTCTGGTGGCCACTGCCCAACCCGGATTGCGCTGGCAAGTGCTGGGCGTCCTGCGAAGCTGCACCCTGAGGAGAGAGATGTGCAGGGCAGGCAAGGTGGCCGGCAGAAGGGTGAGCAGCGGGGAGTCCGTGGCAGGACATGTCGGTCCTCAGGGGCCACCGGCACCAGCTGGGGTTTGCTCCTTCGCTGGAGAGGTCCCTGTTACCGCCAGGACTGTGGCCAAGTCCTTCTCAGTGATACTCACAAGGGCCACCCCTGCTCTGGTCCCTCCCAGTCGCCACATTCCCACCACGGTGCCTGCCGGGTGGGGACGAGCAGAACGTTGCCACGTCTTGGCAGCCTCACAGCGGAGAGCAGATCTGTCAGGCGAAGGGGCAGGGCCAGCGAGGGAGAGGTCGGAGTCGCTGTCTGCAGTTCAGGATGGTCCATCCCACAGCCGCCTTCATTAGCAGAGGGTGTCCCCTCACAAGTCACGTCACAAAGGGAATAAGCAGCTGGTGTGTTTTTAACTGTGGACGGCCGGGGTCAGTTACATCCCGGATCTCCGCGAGCAAGTGTTTGTGTTCCTGAGCACGGCCAGAGTCAGCAGGGTTTCTAGGCGGTCGTCCTCCCGACACTGACCGTGCGTCCTGACTGCGGAAGGAGGGTCCCTGTCGGGAGTGGGCAGGTCAGGCGAAGGCAGGCTGGCCCAGCTGTCCGCCTTCAGGTACGTCCAGGACGCACTCGTCAGCTGGATGGCGCCCTGCTGCCTGCGTGCTCAGGATTCTGAGTCACGGTGGAGGCGCCCTGTGGGGACTGGGGCCTGCTGCCCTGGGCTCAGGATGCATAACCCACCCCTACACCCCACCCCGGCCAGGTCCTATCCGGGCCTCAGCTCGTTCATCACCAGAACGGGAGGCTTGACCTCGGCTTCAGCGTCAGAGCAGACCTCCCCCTGGTTGCCAGCAGGCACACAGACTCAGCTGGCCAGGGCTAGGCCAACTCCCCACCCCAGGGCAGCTGCTGGGGGACCGTCTGGCTGGGATCAGTGGCGAGATGCTGACGACAGAGCGGGGATGGGAGAAAGGGGCAGCCTGCGGCCAGGATGCAGCGGTAGCACAGGCGCTACGGGGAGGAAGTGGGTGGGGCCGGGGACAGCCAGCATGCCGCGGTGCAGGCACACAGTAGGGCGGCACCTTCTGGGTGCTGCCTGGGTGTGTGGCCTGCAGGCTCTGCGGCCCTCCCGGCAGCACCTCTGGGCTCTCGTCGTGAGGGCCCTGGCAGAGCTCCGGGCGGCGGGTAGGGCAGACTGTTCCCACCTGAAAGCTGGGAGACAGGCCTGGGGCAGCTGGCCCTGCCCCCTCACGGTCGGTCGAAGGGCTAGGGGTTCTCAGGGTGCTAAAGCTGGCCCCAAGGCTGACCACTGGCTGCCTTCCCACTGCTCCTTTCCCCGGCCGACCCCTTCACAGAGCCCAGAGTATGGCTGGCCCACGTCAGCACCTGGGTGGGTGATGGCCAGCCTGGTGACAGACTGCTCACCGCTGCCCTCTCTTGCAGCCTCCGTGCAGCTGTGGCGGTCCCGCCTGGGCCGGGTGATGTGCTCCATGGCCAACTGCCTGCTGCTGATGAAGGTGCGTGTGTCCTGGGCAAGGGGGGGCCAGGGGGTGCAGGGCTCAGAAACCCTGGGGCCCAGGCCCCGTGCCTGCCACCCCAGGAAGGGCAGCAGCGTGGAGAGTTCTCACTGCCAGGTTCAACCGCTCAGACCGGGGTCACGGTGATTAAATTAAGAGCTTTGCTCAGACTCCCTACCCTCCCCACTCTGTCTGGGGTTTCTCTGGATTCCGCCTCAGGAAGGTGGCCTCTGCCCTCCCTCTGTTGGGGGACGTCTCTCCTCAGTTGCAGCCCCTGAGGGGACAGTGCTGGTCAGGTGGCAGAGGCTGAGCTGCGGTGGCCAGTCCTCTGTCTTCTCCACTCTCTCCCGTCTTCCTCAGGCAGGCCCTCTGCAGCCTGTCCAGCCCTGTCCAGCGGGCTCCTCCCCTTGTGGGGCACCTGCAGCAGCAGCTCATCACTCCCCAACCCCTCCAAGTGACCTTCCCGGGGGCAGCCCGGCTGCCAGCTGCAGGGGCTGAGAGGAAGCTGCTGGGGAATTACGAGCACAGGCGGGGGCGCCCCCCGTGGTCCCCCGAGGTCACTCCCAAGCTGGGTTTACCCCCCAGCAGAGCAGGCAGACAGGCAGTCTCCCAGGTGGGGTCGGGGCGTGCCTGCAGGGCTCTGCTTGACCCTGATGCAGCAGCCTTGC
Source organism: Desmodus rotundus (assembly GCF_022682495.2). NCBI lineage: Eukaryota > Metazoa > Chordata > Mammalia > Chiroptera > Phyllostomidae > Desmodus > Desmodus rotundus. The sequence goes on along the minus strand of NC_071391.1, from coordinate 166,207,430 downwards.
GACCCAAACACAGCCCCTTCCGACCCGACAGGGACCGTGCTGGGCACAGGGAGGGCTTGGCTGCAGGGGCACACTCAGAGCCTCGGGGCTCGTCCGTTTGGTCACAGAGAGGTGTGGCTGGGACCTGCTGCCCAAGGGCCAGCACTCGGCAGTCCTCACACCGCTGGTGTGCATGGCACTGGGGTGTGGCGTGGCTGCACAGCACCCCTCAGTCCCTGGGGCACCCCAGCTCTGCGTCCTCAGCAGCCCCTCAGTGCAGTGGGCAGCGCCGGGAGCAGGGCTCTATGTCCTCGTTGTCTCACCAGCAAGGCCAGTTCCCAGGGTCCCTCGGCCTCAGCCCCTGCAGACAGGCCGCTCTCCCCAGCTGCTGACCCAGTGGGGCCGGCTCCGCCTGCAAGTCACAGCCCGTGGGGGTTGGGGCAGGTGGCTGTCTGTTCACAAGGCTGACGCTCCACTAAGCACTCGGGAGGGGTGCCACCTGCCCACTGGCGGGTTTCCACATATTTAATAGAGAGTTCTGGGATAAAAATGCCTCTCTTTGCTGTACTCACCTGGCACCACCACCACCAGGCAGCAACACAAGTCGTCTACCTGTGTTGTTGGGGAGTGTAGAGAGCGTCAGCGCAGGACGTGTTACTGCATTTCCAAACTGCCTTTACCACGAGTGCGAGTGAGTTTGAGGTTCTAGATTAATCTTTCATTTCCACGGGCTCCAAAAAGGAGAGAATGGGTTAAACAAGGAGAGAAAGTCTAGTGGGCGTGCCCGGCATTGCAGGCCCGTGTGGTCCTTGCGGGGAGTCCTGTGTGTGGGCTGGCTGTGGGCTCTTCGCTCAGCCACTCAACTGCTTGGAACAGCGTTTGTGTTACAGTGAAGTAAATACTAATCTCACTCTTCGACGGTGAGAAATCCATTCACACGTTCCTGCGGTGAGTGTCTGCATAAACACTCGCAGGCCCGGGACCCCACCTCTCGCCGTTTGTGCCGGCCGGGCCTGCAGGTGCATGCTCACTGCCTCTGTGCACCGCACCCCCCGCATCCCGCCCCGCTCAGGCGCCTCTCCTGGCTGCTCACATCACTGAAGGACCGTGCAGCCACATCAGCCACGGCCCCCGAGTCCTGCCTGGTGGCAGGTGGTCGGAAGCCCCCTTTCATGGCCCCCAACACGGGCAGCTGCCGAAAGGGCGGGGTGAAGCCGGTGCACAGATGGAGTTTCTCCCTGATGGGCCGGCTCTCCTCCCCCTCCAGTAGACACTCCGTGGCCTAGAGGGACAGCCAGTGGGGGGCACCCTCCATACCCTCTGTGCCGGGCTCCTCAGCAGGGTCCTGAGCTGGCCCCGGGGCTGCCCACGGCCCCTCCTCGGTCTGACCTCTCAGCCGGTGTCTGGCTCTTTCCTGTGGTCCCACACCTGTGCACGTGCCCAGAACCATCTCCTAGGAGAGCCGTGTTCTGACGGGATGGGGACATGGTCACTGGCAGGATGCGGTGGGCAGGATGCAGAGGGCCCTGGGCACCGGCTCATGAGAAAGCAGGCGTGCCTTTGGTCCCCAGACCAAAGTAAGGGTGGCCATGACTTACGGCTGGTGGTTCCCAGTGTGGCCCCCAGGCAGTAAGAAACTGCCTCCTCCACGAGGGCGCCCTTCCACACATACTCCCGTGCACACTCGTGCGTGCACACTCTCTCACACTCATGCTCTCACCGGGACACAGCACGGCAGACGTGGAGACGGGCAGGCAGGACCCCGTGGGTGCACTTGAAGGTGCCCGGCGGGAGGGTCTCGCCTTACTGCCCTGTGAAAGTGGAGCTTCACTGCTTGCCTGTCTGTATAACGTCCGGCTGGCAAACCAGCGGCCCCAGCCCACTTGGATGAGACTGGGACGGGGCGGGGGGGGGGGGGGGGGCAGGCTTTGTGAAGTTAAGTCAGCAGAAGCCACCACGGGCGCCGCGGTCACTGCTGGCCCCGTGCTGCACCCACTCAGGAAGCGCGCCCAGCCTGGGGGTGGGGCCGAGACAGTGAGGGCAGTGCCCTTGTCACGACTCAGACCCCTCTCTGCACCCGCTCCTCCCCTGAAGGGCAGCCAGGAGCAGTGCCCTCCTCGCTTGGCATAGGGGCAGGGCGCGGGTCTCTGGCCGTGTGGGTGGGCGGCCAGGGCAGGCGCCCCCCAGGGACGCCGGTGGCTCTCACTGGGTCGGTGGCTCGCCGCCAGCTCCCGTGTCAGGTCCTCTCTTCCCAGGGAGCCTGCAGGCACCCGGGCAGAGCGGTCTCGTCTCTGACGTCTCTGGGTTCTCTCCACAGGACTACGTGCTGGCCGTGGACGCGTACCGCTCTGTCATCCAGTTCCACCCCGAGCAGGAGCCGCAGCTGCTCAGCGGCATCGGCCGCATCTTCCTTCAGGTGGGGAAACCGCGGGGGAGGCAGTGGCTTCAGGGCAGCGAAGGTGGTGAGGGGACCAGACACTGGGGCAGCAGTTGGAACTGAGAAGCGCAGCTCGTGTGATGGGGAGCTCAGTGCGTCCAGGCTGGGCAGACCCGGAGGGAGGGTCGTTGTCCCCTTGTGCGGAGCTGCCCGGGGAAGAGCCTGCCCAGACTCTCCCGGAAGGAGGGCAGTCAGTGTCTGCCACAGCCGTGCTCACGGCACTGTCCGTGGAGGACAGGCCTGCCAGTCAGAGCTGCAGGGCAGCGTCCAGGGCCCCTGCGCTCAGAACTGCAGGGAGTGGGGTCTCTGGGTCTGTGCGGGTGCTTGAGCCCGTTTCCCAAAGCTTCGGGTCCCATCTCCCATCTCCGGCTGTCTTCATCAAGTGCGTGGGGGCTGCCCCTCGCTCTGCGCTCTGCCGTGGGGTTGGGGGGTTCAGAACCATGTGTCCTCTGATGGTTTGGACAGCCCACCCAAGGGTGCCGGTGCTGAGCCCGCGGACCTCCACCCTGCTGCCAGGGGTGTCCTGCTGGGAGGCGCCCCTGCCTCGGCCCTGGGCCGGGTGTGGTGACTTGGCTGGAAAAGGCCTCTCCGGGCGCTGCCCAGGCCCCGGCAGAGCTCAGTGACGCACTCCACTCTCCCAGTGACTTCGGGGTCCCTTCTGCCCAGCAGCATCTCTCCCTGCACAGGTGTGATGCGGTGTGCTTTGCTTACCTTTTCTAGTTCGTCTGCTTACTTTTGTTGTCTTGAACCGACTAGTGTGGTGGGTTGTTTACTTACTCCACACTCTGCAGCACTTTGAATTGCCTCTTTGTACTGCGTTTTTAAAAAATAATAGACCGCTTCATTTTTTAGGTTGCCTGCATCTTAGGAAATCTGTTGGATTTTAAATTCGTAACGTTTTAGTAACAATGAAGGCGTGAACTTACTTCCTAATCACCAGGCCAATCAGTAGGAGGCAAAGAATGTTCCAAGATTTCGCTTTTTCACTAAAACGGTGCCAGTGCCAGACCTGGGTCAGCCCCGAGAGGCCGTGCGAGGCGCGCAGGGGGCCCGCTCACAGCCACCTGTCAGGTGGGAGCCGCGTGGCCCCGGGCTGGTGCCTGCCATCTCCGAGCCCCGCGGCCCATCCACCCGCTGAGGACGGCCGTGGCTTGCGTGATGGGCCCCGGCAGCACCTGGCCATGGCCATCATCACCTCTGTGTGCCAGCCACGCTCACCGAGCCCTTGGGAGACGGTGCACTGGCCGTGGGCAGGGAGCGCGGGTTCTGGGGCCAGGGGCATGGCGTTGCACCTGTGCCAAGCGGAAAGGCCACAGACAGGACAGGGGGCTGTGGACGGACGCCGCTGCCTTCTCCAGGGGTGTGTCTCGCATGTGTTCTCCTTGTTTTCCTGCCCCCATGGGTGTGTGTGGTGGGTGCTGTGCACAGCTGGGCCCAGTCCAAGACTTGTCCTCGAAAACCGTGAAGTCAGCTGCGAGTTGTGTGGGTTCTGGCGGAGGGCATGAGGTCACCCGTCCCTCACAGCACCCGCAGTGTCCAGCCCACTGTGCCCGGGCATGCATGGACTGGTGGACGGCGCTGCGGGCAGATCCTGGCCTGCCCGTGGCCCCAGGGACCAGCTCCCTGCAGGGGAGGAGAGGGCAGAGAGCAGCAGGGGTGGAGGGTGGGCCGGCGCCCTGGCCCCCCAGTAGGGGCTGCAGGATCCCTGGGGTCTGGCAGGTGAGGGGCAGAGGCCTGGTGGGCCCCCCTAGCCCACCACTGCCCCCAGACTGCAGCCGGCACAGACCCTTGTCTCACTCGAGTGGGACTCTGTGGACAGATGACAGTGTTCTGTGGGGTCCTTGCTCAGCGTCCTGTTTCTGCACACCAGTCCGGGGACACAGCGGTCCCCACCGCCCCCTCCGAGTCACTCTTGCCCCGTGTGTCTCGGGGGCACCTGGACACCGACTTCCTTCTGCTTCTGCGGCCGGGAGACCTGCCTGCCCACACGGGACTCCAGCGCGGCTCACCGCGGTGGCAGCACGGGGAGGTGTCAGCCGGCAGGAGCCCCAGCAGATCTGGGCTCACTTGCTAAGGCAGCGGTGGGGTTTTTGTGTGTGTTTGATAAGCGTGGGATTCTGTGTTATTGGGTCGAAACGTGACCCAGACATTTTTATACTTCACTGTCTCTATCATCTTACTGGTCATAACCAACCCCAAAAAACTGATTTGAGGCCTGCCATATCATACCGGGCTGAAAACATTGCACTTTCTCATTTTAGTCATTTATTTTGTTCTATGCCGCGCCAGGCCCCCTTCCAGAGGCTGAAAACCACAAGGCAGTCTCCCGCTGCACCCTGAGGGGCTCTGCAGTTTTTAAAAAAGGAGTAAATGGTTACAGCGTCTGCCCTGCCTGACGTGTGAACGTCTTCATAACGTGGTATCGGGGAACTGTGTGCGAGGGAGTAGATGTGTCACCCGAGCTGACTGAGCAATCTTGTCAGGCAGATTGGAGACATAAAAACGGCGGAGAAGTACTTCCAGGACGTGGAGCGGGTGACCCAGAAGCAGGAGGGACCGCAGGGGAAGGCGGTGGTGCTGATGAACAGGTGCGCATGTTGGACACCCCAGCACCGGAGCACCGGGCCCAGACCCGAGCGGGGCGGGCAGTGTCCTGAGCGGCAGGGACATCCTGCTGGCCACACTCGAGGGCTCGGAGACCCTGTCCCGGCTGCCCGGAGGACTCACGCCGCCCGTTCCCAGCACCAGCTCGCCTCAGAGTGGTGCTGTGAGCGTGAGCGTGGCCGTGGCTGCTGTCCCTCCACTCTGCTCCGGGCACAGCCTGTGTGGGGCACACTCTGTGGTGGCGAGGCACGGGGTGTGTCTACTGAGACACGGCCGCGCCCGGGGACACCCGCTCGGGAGCAGAAAGGGAGGCTGAGGCAGGGCTCGTGATCTGGCAGGACGGAATTGTTCCCCCAGTCCTGCCGTCTGACTTGTTAAAGGCGAACCCGCTTCAGTTTCTACCCAGAGTGCCCGGTGGGGTCCAGGCGACGGCCCGTTGCTGTCCATGTGGCAGGCACCGGCCCTGCCTGCTTGAGGTGACACGGGGGAGCTGCCTGTCCAACCAGCAGGCAACGCCAGCGTCCTGACCTTAGCTGATGGACACTGCGCCTGTCGCTTGTGTTCCAGAGCTTTCCTTCACCTCGGCCAGAATAACTTCGCAGAGGCCCACAGATTCTTCACAGAAATTTTAAGGATTGACCCCACAAATGCCGTGGTAAGGAGCTCCCGAGTGGTAGGTCTCCCGCCAGCAGCCCCGTCCCGCCCACTGGCCCTAGGTGGCGGCTGGGGGTGGGGGCAGAGCTAGGGCCACGGTGCTGGAGCCGGTGGCCCAGGCCTGACAGGCGTCCCTCTCCGCCAGGCCAACAACAACGCGGCTGTGTGCCTGCTCTACCTGGGCAGACTCAAGGACTCGCTGCGGCAGCTGGAGGCCATGGTGCAGCGGGACCCCGGGCGCTGCCTGCACGAGAGTGTGCTCTTCAACCTGAGCACCATGTACGAGCTGGAGTCCTCCCGCAGCACGCAGAAGAAGCAGGCCCTGCTCGAGGCCGTCGCCAGCAGAGAAGGCGACAGCTTCAACACGCAGTGCCTCAAGCTGGCCTAGGCCCGCGTGTTGGGGAAGCCCCAGGTCTTTGGGAACTGGGCATTGGCGCTGGTCTGTGAATGTGGCTGGTGAATTTGGGGAGCCTCACTGGGAGCCGGGGGCGTGTGTCCTTGGGCCAGAGCCACGGCCGCTGGGTGGGCTGTCTGATGCCAGCAGTGTGACCTGCAGCTCTGCGCTGTCTGTGAGTGCGGGGCGGACGCACCGTCCAGACAGCGGCCACAGGCAGGGCCTCATGGGGCACACTGGGTCCCCGCGGGCTGTGCCCTGGGGGCCCGGCCTGTGAGCTCTGTTAATTCCGAGCTTCCCCAGAGAAAAGCCGGAAACACAGCCTAGACCATTCTCACTCTGTGCCTGCACACCCAGGGCACCTGGAAGTGGGCAGACACCAAGCGAGACTCACTTCACCTCCTCCTCTCCTTCCTCTCCTCTACCCCCAGGCTGAACGCGTCAATTTTACTCCTGATGCTTGTTCAGCCCGTGCCTGGTGACCAGGACGGACTCCACTCCGGGTTCTGTACTTCACGGGCAGGCAGGGGTGTGTGGGGGAGTCCGTCGGATAAGAACCCGGGTGCCCACGTCGCTGCTCCAAGCAGGTGGCCGGAGGGGCTTCTGCTTTCCCACCCAGACGTCATTCCTGCGCTTCGCCAGCCCTCAGTCCCTCAACACTTCTTCCCAAAGAAGTCCCGGCCAGGCTGCTCCCAGAGCCTTCAGGGGCGGCACTCGCTCTCCAGACCGAGGGCGGCTGTGTTCCTGTCCCTGGCTGTGGTAAGGCAGACTCGGTGCGGTTACTTACGCGCCGAAACGGGAGGAAAGGATGAGATGGTGAGAGGGGTGCTGGACGTTTTAAAATCATCTCTTCAAGAAGAGAGAAACAGTCCTGGCCGGTGTGGCTGCATGGGCTGGGCGCCGTCCCGAAGAGGGAAGGTCACACGCAGGTCCCTGGGCAGGGCGCAGGCCGGGTCGTGGGTTGGGTCCCTGGGCAGGGCATGCACGGAAGACAACCAGTTGATGTTTCTCTCTCACATCGATGTTCCTCTCCCTCCCTCCCTCCCCTCTCTAAAATCAAGAATACGAAAAGAGAAACATAAAATCCTTTGTTCCAAAAGCCCCCAAATCTGACGTCATTTGAATCCCTTCATTGCGAGGGTTTCCTTCAGATCTGGCTTTGGCAGGCAAGAGGAGACTCAGCCTGTAGCTGGGACCTGGCCGGAGGCCACAAAGCTGCCCACCCCCAGCTTTCGGGTCAGCAGTTAAGGGCGGTCCTGGGTCAGTTGTACGGAAAAGCAGGTGACACCGGATGGGCTCCCAAGGGACGAAGCCAGGCTAACTGGAGCAGGGCCCGGTGCCCTTGGATGGGGACCTGTCCCCAGGTGCCCCTGCCTTTGCTGCCTGAGCTTCCTGGCAGAAGCGGCTTCACATCAGGGCTCTGTCACTTGCAGCGAACGGCCCCAGTGGAGACGAGAGAAGAAACCCTGTCCTGAGCTTCGGGACACTGGGATGAGGCACCATGAGGGCCAAGAGGCAGGAGCCTGCGCTTCACACCTGCCTGTGTGCACCTGGGACGGCAAGGACCTTCCTGCCCACTTGGGGGCTGCTGCCCTTGGGCTGGCCCCACGGGGCCTGTGGGAGAGCGTGCACCCGAGGGAGCCTGTGGCCTGGGGACAGGAACACTCCCCAGGTCCTACCCACTGGTCCCTGCTCCCATGCACAAGGCCAGCAGCGCTGTCCTCGGCTCGTTTCTCTGCAGGCTCAGTTGCACTTGCTCCACTTGTCACCTTAGGCCCCGGGTAGCGCCTCTGGGTGCAGGGGCCACTGCTGTGAAGGGTTTTCCTCAATTTGCCCGCCGTCAGCGCTGTACAGGAGAACCTCCTGACAGCGTGCCACTCAGACCAGCGATTTACGGCAACTGTGCTGTCACTTGCAGTTTCTGAGTCAGCAGCCTGGGAGTGGTCAGCGGGGTGCTGCTGGGCCCTCGGGAGGGGGTCCCGGGTTGTGGGGCCCACGGAGCTGCTCCCTGATGGGGCAGCAGGGGACCAGCACCTTCTGACCCGGTGGGAGCTGCCACATCTCACCTGGGGTCCAGCCCACACTCAGGAGAACTGGGCTCCATCTTTTGAGAATATTGTCCAATAATTCATAGACATTTTAAAATCACACTTAATTTTTTTAAAATCCTCCTTCACACTTCATTGGATTTGGGGCAACAGGGAGCAGACGCAGCATTCTGCCACCTGCACGCGTGCAAACCCTGAAATTCGGAGAAATCCCCGAGACTTCTTAGGTGTGAGCTTCTGCACAACAGGTCCGCGCTCCCCAGACCAGCACGGGGGCTTGGAAGATAAACAACGTGGAGACTTTTCTCCAGTTTTAAAAACACATGAAACAATCTGCCTTTCGAAACATGTTGATTTTAGTTTTTTTAAATGACTGACAAATTAGGCATAATTGCATCTCAATTATTGAATAAGAAATTAATGTGCCATTTTCTTGTTAAAATTTGAAAGCTTGAATGTAACAATGTATATCAGGGAGTTTAACCTAGAAATCTCACACTAAACAAAGCGCATAAAATATGAATTATGACAGATGATCACACAAAGAATCTACACCGGGTGATTTGAATGAGCCACGTGTACCTGAATGTAAGGTGACTCCAAGGCACAAGCACGGAATTAAGGCAGCCACTTAAACAAGAAAGTGGTGTGGGCACCTGCAAGAGCCCTGGTGGGCGAGCTCGCCCCACCCCCGCCGAGTGTGGGAGAAGAGTGCCTTTCACCCGAGGGTCCTGGCATCTGCTCACACTGCTCACGGGCAGGCGTGGCCTTGACTGCCATCTGCAGACAGACACGGAATCGGGTCCCGCCGGGGCGGCTAGGTGGGGACTCATGGGGGTTTGTGTGGACCCGTGTGTGGCACCGGGCGACAGGGTTACAGAAAAGGGAGGGGACCGTCCACGTTCCCAGTGGCTTTGACGTAAAAGTCAGTTTTATGGCTCCGTGCACTAAAACGTATTCTAACCAAATAATCTCACAAAGGGAAGCTCTCCCAGCCTCCACCCCACACCGCAGACACGAGGAGGATGAGACAGACTGCTGGCATCCTGCAGGGGACCCGGCGCCAGGGGTGTGCGCTGCTACGCTGTGTGCGCCAGGAGGGCCACGTACCGCTCCCGAGCCTCGAAGTGGTCAGCCGGCCGGTGGTACGCCGTCCACACCGGGTCTCCCACAAACAGCCGCATGGCCTTCACGTAGTTCTAGAAAACAGCACTGCGTGCGTTACACGGGCTCTCGAGACAACGGTCCTCGCTGAGGTTAATTCTCGCGTCTCAACACACTGGCCACATTCTACCCTCCGGGCACCTGTACGTCCCACACACAGCCCCCACCTGCTCGTCCAGCGTGAAGCGGTGATAGATCCCCGCAGGGAGGGTGATCATGTCTCCCTTCTCCATGGCGATCCGGATCCAGCGGTCCTCCTCATCCCTCACGTCGAAGTACCCGCTGCCGTCCAAGACGTAGCGGATCTCGTCGTCCAGGTGCAGGTGCTCCTCGTAGAACATTTTAACCTAGAGCACGGGGGCGGCTCTGAGTCTGGTGCAGGCCCAGCTGCGGATGCGCGCACCAGCCTCAGACCCCGGGCGCCGGGCCCCAGGCAGGTGGAGACTCTTCCCCATGAAAGTCAGGTAGCGTGACAGGGAGAAGGGGGCCAGGCCTGGAGCAGTTTGCGAAACCTACCAACCACCAAACAGGAAAACAGTTGACGCCAGCGTAGCACCTAGAAGGTGCCGGGCAAAGTTCTAAACGCACAACAGGCCTCCTAGGGTGCTGGCTGTTGTCCCCGCTGGGTGATGAGGAAATGGGGCGCAGAATGGCCAGGTCGCTGCCCCAGCGCCACACAGCTCCCATGTGCAGAGCAAGACCCCCAGACACACCCTGGCACCACCCGGCACAGAGCACACGCAGTCACGTGGTCCCACACAGGTGACTGCACTGGACGGGCAGAAGCCACATGAAAGTCTGCGGAATGCAGTCACATCTCAATAAACAGTTTCCATTTGTTTAACTCTACGTCTGTGTCTTTCCCGACACCTTACGATAAAATTATGCAAACGTGCATTCCACTGAGATAAAACCCAATGGACACGTTAAAGAAGCCTGTGTATTAGGAGCGACTGTAACGGTTCCCCTTTCCCAGTGTCCCAGAGCGCGCCACCTTCTCCTCGTAATCCGGCAGCTTCTCTCTGCAGATGGTTATGATGTCCATCCACGAGTAGTTTCTCTCTCTCCGGATCTTTTCTAATTCTGGATCATCCTCATATCTGTCAGCATCCAGCTAGAAGAGTTTGAACAGCAGAAAGGAGGCCACGTTAATGCAAGGAGATGCATGGTCATTCTCTCCCAAGACTCCCCACGTGCTCCGCACCTGGGCTCTGTCACCCCTAACTAATCCTCCTTCCCAGCCTCTCCGTCTTTGAATGGCTTTCCCATTCTCCCTAACAGCTAAAAATAACGCAGCTGTGTTTAGGTCCCGCCTCCCCAAGTCCTTCTATGTGGGGCTCCTCTTCACATTCCAAACCCCCCACCCCACTTAGGGCTCCTAGCCTCCAGCCTGTGCTTGGCCGTGCCTCCCTCCCAGGTGGCCCCCTCTGCCAGCCTCCACCCTGCAGTCCCGCTGAGCTCCTGTGGCCTCTCCTGTCCCTCGGTTTTCCCAGGGTCAACACATCTACATCCTCAGAGCCTACAGGTGAAGCCCAAGTTCATCAGGCTGGGTCAGGGCCTTCTGTCATTTGGTCCCAGGTGCCCTTTCTTCCGAACTCTGTCCCTATTCCCTACTGTTTTTTTTTTTTTAAATCTACACTGTAAACCAAATAGAATTTGCTACTCTTCAAACATTCTTGATGCTTCATCTCCCCATGCCCTTGCTCCTGGCCCTGGCTCCTGACGGCTTCCGACACCTAAGACGCTCTCACCCGTTCCTTTACCTCAGCCCGCCCGCTCTTTAAGGTTCTGTATTACTGTCAATTACTTTACTGTGTAAAGCCCCTCTCCCAGGGAGCCAGCCGGCCAGGATCGGTCTGAACTCCTGATGAAAGCTACTGGCAGTGAATTTAGCCCGTTTTGCTGTGAATTGCTATAAAATGCACACGGTATGTTGAGTACTGAACAACAGACTCCGGAATATCTCAAAGTACTAGTTGTGAACACAGTAACCTCTGCAAAGATCACTCCAAAAGTGAGCAAATCCGCCACAGCGATACACACTATCACTCGCCTCTACGACAGTCTCACGTGAAATGTGCGTGTGAGACACAGCTTTCTGCCGCTCCCCGGGCCACTTGGGCCACTCGGAGCGGGTGCGCACTGCGCCCCTGTTTCCCCGACCGAGACGACCTTCGCCCGGGCGGCCTCTGCCCTGGTCACTGGGAACGAGGAGGGGCCTGGGTTTGGCCCTCGGGTAACTCCAAGGCCCCTCCAAGGTGCGCCTCGGGCCCTCTGCGGCCCCCTGGAGGAAGACAGTACCTCCCAGGCACCGGGATGCCTCCGCGGGCGGCCGGGGCCCTTCTGAACGCTCGGACTGTGGATGTTTTCACTTTATTCTCAAACAAAACTTGTTTTCCTGCCGTAACGGACATTACAAGCCCCTTCATTGCTCAGAAGCGTTCCATCTCAGCCCAAGAAGAAACACCAGGGAAATGTAAATTAACACACGCACAGCAGGCACGCAGATGGAACCCCATGCCGGCCCCGCCGGCACCTGCGCCAAGAGCGCGCATCTCCCAGCAGCGGGGCCGCCCCGGCCCGCACTCCTTAACGCCGGCCCCCACCTCGGGCTGCCGGGGCCACTCCGGCCCGTCACAGCCCGCGCCCGGTCCCACGAAGCAGCGGCCCCGACCCGGGAAAGCCAGGGAGAAGGCGGGGCCGCCAACAGGACCGGCTTCGTGCTAATGAGCATGCGCAGTGCTCCTCGGCCGTGGACCACCTTGCCCAGCCGCCGAGCATGCGCAGTGCGCCCGGTCCGCCGCCCACCCGTTCGTGCAGCTAAGCGTGCGCAGCGCGCCCCGGGACTGTCCGGGCCGCCGTCCAGCACGCCGAGGAGCAGTTGGGGGTGGCCAGCACGCGGGATCGGGGAGACCTAAAGGGCCACCTCTCCCGCCTGCCCCGCGTGCTCGCATACCTTCCAGTAGAGGACCCCGAGCCGGCGCAGCTGCTCCAGGCCGACCGGGCGGGCCGGCTCGGCGCGGTGGGGCAGGCGGGGGTCGTCGGCGGAGTCGTCCATGTACCAGGCTTGCACCATGGCGACAGTGGCGGCTGGCGGGCGACACTAAGCTTCACCCCGGCCTGAGCCCCTGGGGGCGGGTCCTGAGTCCCTGGGACGCCTGCGGCGGGGCGGGGCCGTGGGGGCTGAGCCTGCCCGGAGTCGGGGGACGGGCGCCTGGCCCGCGAGGAAGAGGCCGCTCAGGAGTAAACACGGGCTGGAGGCGGCGCGCGCACCCCCTGGCGGCTGCAGTCCCCGTGCACATCCAGGACACGACACTGAGATCCGACAACTGATGGTTGACCGCAAGGACTGCGGAGACTGAAATAGGTGGTTTTGCTAAAGCCATGCGGCCAAGTGACCACCGGGGAACCCGGGTATCCCTCCCCAGCCACTCCAACGGTTTCTGCAATATTACTCCCTAATTTTAAGTACAACGCGTCCTAGAATAAAAACACGATACACACCCTGGTAGGTGGCTCAGTGAGTGGGAGCATCCTCCCCGTACACCAAGGGCTCCATCCCTGGTCAGGGCACACACAAAAATCAACCAGTGGTCCCTCATTGCGTCATTGAAGATGCATGGTGAATGCGTGCATCAGTCAGTGCGGCAACAAACTGGCGGGAAAACAGGCCGCTTACTAAGCCGGACAAGCTCAGGGGAGGCCTGCACAGGCCTTACACACTCAGAGACCTAAGTAGCCACATAGAGTGGTCTGAAATGAAAACTTTCTAAAGGCTGGTCATGGTGGGTGGTCCCGTGCTAGGGAGCTGTTTTCCCCTAACAAAGATCAGTCTTAACTGAGCCTGTCGTCACTTTGCATCTAAGCTAACATACCTGCGGAATACCAAAATAATTTCCTTTTCTAACCCCTCAAAGCACAAACACCACACCAGAGCTGGGACCACAAACCACCTCGTCACTGTCATTGTGTTAATTGTTAGCTGTTACCTGTCCTGCACTTACCTGTGTAAAAGAGGCGTGTGTCTGTCGTTTTATTTTTTATCCAGTCCCACAGGTTTCCCCGCTTGGCTTTCTCCCGCCTCCCTAATCAGTCTATCACCAGTGGGTTTCATGTATTCCCCTCACGTGTTCCCGTTTGATTCTGATGTATAAAATAAGTGGTAAAATCGCCATTTTCTGAAGCATTGTCTTAGCAACTTGAGATTTTGCTTCCCGGCAGCTGTCAGTTTGGCTCAAGTAAACTCACAAAATTCTCATAGGTTTGGATGTTTCTTACATCGACAAATCGAGGGGGTTCTCTCTCTCTCTCTCTCTCTCCCCCCCCACTCTAAAATCAATTATAAAAAACTACAAATTCCCCTCCCCAATCCTCATCTTTCTTACCAATTTAGCTGATAAGAAAAGTAAATCTAGCTGCTCAATCTGCCTAGCTTTATCTTTTCAAAACAATCAACCAAAAAAGATCAGGCTGTCCCAGCCATTCGCGCCAGGGGGTCAAGTCACGGGCACCCGTAGGATTTAAACCGGCTGCTTCAGGGTAGCCCGTCTCCAAAGTGCATGCATGCAGTCGGCTCTAGGACTTTCGGAAACCTGCACAGAGAACACGCGTGTGTTTCACCTCTGTCTCCGCACACCCTCTCCTTAGAAAGCCTCTCCCTCTCTTGACCGGTCACTGCTCCTCCCCCTTCGATGTTCCAGCCACACCTGTCTCCTCACTCTCACCAGCCCCCACGCCACCCAAGAAAGCTGGCCCTCAGCTCTCCAGCTACACCCACTGCACCCAGGACACCCAAGGTCAGGGTTGCCAGGCGTAGTCACTGCTTCGGGGCTCACGGCAAGCTTCTCACTCAAGGGACAGGAGCTTTCTGTAGTGTCCAGGTGGCTAGCTGGAGCCACACGTCACCCCATGGGTCTCTGACAGCCAGAGGACCTTGGTGGCACTGAGGGAGTGGACACCGTGCAGGCACTCTCTGCACACAGGGTACTGCCGTGGGCCCACGTTCTGACAGTTTCTAAGGAATGGAGAATACGATCAGCCAAACCCTGTCCACTCAGCCTGCGGGCCCTGCCTCCTGTGCACCAACCCCGCCTGCAGACCAGGGCGGCCCCCTCCGTGGGAGCCTGGTCTGCAGACTTGAATCAGGGCAACTCCGAGCTCCTGTCTGCTGACCAGGACAGCCTGGGGCACCTCCTGAAAACGCAGAAGTTAAGGGAGAAAGGCCTGACCAACAGGAAGCCTCGGCGGGAGCGAGGGGCTCCACTGGAGCGCCTGGGCAAGAAACACTGTTTCCAGGCGTCTCACAAGACAGAGCCACCCAGAGAGCTGGCTGCGAGACACGGGGTCCAGCTGCAAACGAACGCTGTGGGCAGTGAGACCCAGGGTGAGCCCACGGGGCCGCCCCACACCCTACGAGTCCAGGACACCTGGCACATTCATGAAAGGCACAGGTGACAAGGGACCAACCAGCACAGTGACGACGCCGGGCGCAGAGATGTACAGACAGTCCTGAAACTGGTTTTTTTTTTGTATATTTGAAAAACTCCAACAATTCTCCCAGAAAGTGATGTTAGTTTGCACTAAGAAACAAGCTGTCTGTGCATGTAAATACTCTGAACTGGAAAAAGAAAGCGCCATTCAGAAACAGCTGCCCAGAGGCCACAGTCGGCAACGTCCTCGGAGCTAGTTAAGAGGAAAACGCTTCTCTGGGTTTGATGCATCTCTGAAACGAGGCCGCAGGCAGCCGTGGGATTCCAGGCTTCTCCTGGGAAACGCAGGCTCCCGTGCAGCCTTTCCCTGCGTTCCCCCAAACCTTCGAGCCTCCAGGACGGACATAAAGCCTAACGTTCACTGCGGCGTGAGGTCGTGTCGCCGTCCCTTTGTCGTCATCGGGGTCTCCTGCCTCATGACCCTGGTTCCCAGAAAGCCTCTCCCCAGATGCGCTCCCTGCCACACAGGCCAATAGCGTGTGCAGAGTTTTAGGTCAAAAGCTTTCCTCTCCTCCAATAGACAGTGAGGCCTGGGACGAGGAAGTTGTTCAATGGGGACAAATGAGACACTTTGGGGAGGGCCCCGGACGAGTTCCAAATGTACCCACAGAACCTCCTTTAGAAAACACCGGGACCAGTTCAGGAATAGGAGGTACGACCGAGGGGCCCAAGCAGTGACCAGTGGGCAGCAGAGCCCGCAGCAGGGAGCGCCAGCCCACCGGCCGGGCTCCGAGTCGTTGTGAGGCCGCTGGGACCAGCTACGGCGGGGCGGCGGCTCCCCCCTCGTGCGGACTGCCGCCAGGAGAACTGTCCCGCATCGTAGGACAGTGGTCACTGCTAGACCTCACATCAAACTGTGGGAAATGGTGGAAGACTTGCTCAAGATTTTCAGGGGCATAAACAAGAAGTTCCTCTTCAAAGTAAAGTAAGTTAGGCTTTGTTTGTGCATCCAAACTGGTTTTGTCTGCAGCTCCGAGGCAGCTCTGGGGGCGGAGAAGCAGAAACACCAGCGCCAAGCAACTGAAAACCTGAAACGGGCCTTCGGACTAAATCTTCTTAGCGGCAGCACCCACAGGAATGTGTGGGTAACAGACGTTGACACCTGAACCACCGGATAGTTTTTCAGAAAGCAGCTCTCACCAGTGCAAAGCAAACTTGTACCAACAGGACAGTCTCTGGGCGCAGCACCCAGAGTGCCCAGGACTTCAGCTGTCCCCAGTCAGCCTGCAGCGGGGGAAGTGGGGGGGCCCGGGGGGGGGGGGTCTCATCTCCACCCCTCCCCCTGCTGAGGGCCAGTCCTGGTTTCTGCTCCCTCAGGCCCTTCTGAGAGCGCCTGCTCCGCGCACCCAGCAGCGAGCGAGTGCGGGGCAGTCTTTGCCTTCAGAGTCCGAATCCCCAGGGGAGGCAGACAAAACAGACAGGGAGGTCTGATGGCCGTGAGAGCCAGGCAGGTTTGCTGGAGCAGCGCGGGTGAAGGGGAGTACGGAGGGACAGAGGGGGACAGGGGTCTGGCACGGCGACAGGGAGGCAGAATCACACACGCTGGTGTGGCCAGCAAGGCTGGATGTTGGTATTTGGGCAGATGTGGGGAGGAGGAGAGGGAGGGACTCAGGAACACACCTGCCGGAAGGGGGACCAGGCGGGGGGGGGAAAAAAGCAAGAACAGGGCCTGAGGCAGGGGCCTGGGCGCTGTGGGCAGAGCGGGAGGTAGGACTGGAGCGGAAACCCGCTGGAGGCGACCGCGATGGCCTGATGGCCTGTGACTGAGGCCACAGGTCAGGACCCCGTGCGGCCATGATGGGATGATCAGGTTCCGGTCCACCGCGCGTGACAGTCACCACCCACATGCGTTACAGAAATGCAGGGTCAGCGTCCAAGGACAGCGGGGGCCGACCTGTCGCCTCAGCACTGACCCGCCTTTCCTCCATGAACACGGAGCTGGGAGCCCATGCCGCGTGGGCTCCTCCTGAGATGGCTCCAGCTGGGAAGGCAGGCAGGCTGGCCGAGTGTCACCGCTCTGCCACCCCAACTCACGAACCGACCGAGGCAGCGGGCACTGGCAGCTTCCAGAACCTGAGCGATGGGAACTGGTGGTGCCCAGAGTCTGTCCGAAGGCATGGAACCCAACTCTGGACAAGCCTTGGTGCAGCCACCACCCTGCAGGGGACACGGGGACAGAGGGCAGTGCTGGGAGGCACTGTGAGCACGCAGACAGCGAGACCCACAGGACAGACAGCCCAGGGGCCGCACCAGACAAATCGCACGGGAAACACTGGTGGTGGGGGGGAGGGGCCACCAAGAATCACAAGGAAACCATGGAGTCAAAGGCAGGGTCGGTCCTGTAGGGAGCCTTGGAGGCTCTGGCAAAGCTGCTTCTGGACCCGGGGGAGGTCACAGGGGCGTCCAGCTTGTAGTGACCACAATTCAATAAGCCACTGTTTGTTTGGTGTTGTTTTCCATATGTTTCTGAGGTAAAAGGGTAATAAAGACATAAGTCTGACATTTTTAAAGCTTGCATAGAGCTTTTAACAAAAACAGCCAAGGAAAAGTTTGAAGGATTTATTGGTACATTCTGGTCTACAGGTCGGGACTGAGCCTCCAGGCCGGTCAGGCGCCCGGGCTGCATGCGTGCAGGTCTGCCCAGTGCCCGGCGCCTGACCGGTGAGGCCCAGCCCCTCCTCCGTGGCCAAGCCCACAGTCCCGAAACTCAGTCCTGCCGAGCGGCAGGGAAATGAATCTCCCAGACACGTCCAGGTTTGTCTGCACTGCCTAACCAGCGTTTCGGTGCTACATCCTTATCACGTGAAGTCCTGAAGTTTTTGTACAGACTGCAGTGGGACAAGGGAGAACCGTATCGACCCCAGAAAGGCATAATGCTGAAATCCCAAAAATGTCCGACATCCCCAAGGACATCGAATGCAGCGCACGCTGAAGCCGCTTTTCCACATGGAGTCCCAGGACCCAGCTGGCCTTTCTGAGTCAGCACAGAAGGCCCCGTTGCCCACATTCCACTTCTCACGTGGGCCACGGAGCAGCCACCGGCTCGAGGTTCCCACGCGCGGCCAGGACCCTGTTCAGACGTCAGGTTGCTTAGCTCCTTCCTTGGCTAATCTGTCGGCTTCCTCATTGCCCACCAATCCCGAGTGACCAGGAACATGCATCTGTCAAAAAGATTTTCCCTTTTACTTTTACACCTTCGTGGTGAGCAACTGAACCTTGGGGGCGGGCGGAGCAGGAGGCAGCTCCCCAGCCCGGCCCTGCAACACTGAAGGGAACAGGCACTGCCCCCGCAGCACTGTGTCCAGGCCACGCTGAGGCAGCTCTGTTCCGATTCCCCACAGGTCGGCTGTTACCACACGTCCTGCTTTCCAGGCAGAGCGCCTGCACTGCATGTGGGCGTGCGTGTGCACGGCACACACACTCACGCTGCACACGATGCCTGCGGGGGCCGCACCGGGGTCAGGCACTGCTCTCAGGGCTGGGAGCAGGCTGTCCAGGGGCTCAGCAGGCTCGGCCGGGAGGGGAGGGAAATGGGGGCCGTTTACCTGGCTCTGGATTGTTTGAGAAAGTAACTTTAACGGGAATTGTGGATTATGAGAAAAAACTTCCATTGGGGAAAAACAGTCACGTTACTAAGGCTCTGATCACACAACCTCACCTTTAGGAAAACACACTACAAATCAGCTTGATCTAACACGGTGGCTGCTTCCAAAGAAACCAGCGGGCTGCCAGTCCCCTGCGCTTTGCCGGGAGGTGAGGCCAGGCCGGGGAGGGCGCAGAACAGTGCGTCCCTCCCGCTGCCCGCCCCCGGTGAAGCGGCACCACTTGGGCGACGGGAAGACGCGCCCGGGCTGACACGTAGGGCGACGCGCGTTTGGGAACCTGTCCCTTTGACTCGCGTCACCTCTCAGGTCCGCTGAGACTTCGGGCCTAATGGCCACCAGACAGGGCGCCTGCGGGGACACTCACCCACCGAATGTCCATGCCCTGGACGAGCCTGTCCAGCTCCAGGAAGTCCTCCCTGTTGATCACCTCCTTCCCAGTGCTCGTCCTCCATCCGTTTTCCTTCCAGCCCTGCAGCCAGTTAGTGATGCCTGGAAGCCATGCCCCCCGGCTGTGAGTCTCCGTGAGCGGTCTCCGTGAGCGGCCGCCGTCCTGCCCGACTGCCCACGCCCCCACTTGCGCTCTGAGCATCACTCTGGGCTTTTCACTTCCTTCCCTGGGCTGTGCACGGGGCTCCAGCAGACCGGTAACCTTTCCTGTCTCCTCTCTTCACCCTAACTGTACTTGACCTACAACTCTCAGCCTGAGATGCCCCCTCCCCCAGGAAGCCTTCCCCAGCCTTCAGCATTGCTCCCTGTCCTCCTACACACAGCACTTCCCAAAGAGGCCACCAGCACGCCACCCTCAGTCACCTGCACACGCCGAGACTCGAAGTGCCCCCAGAGCAGGGCTGCATCTGCCTTCCTGCCAGGTCTCAGGTGCCTGGCAAAGCAACCCCCGCGGGGGAAAGGCTGCAAAGGCAGACCGGGGCTCCAGATCCGCACTTCCGCCTTCACACTTGGCAGACTGGCACGGGGGTCCCGCCCTGACACAGTGCCTCCTCCAGGGAAGGAAGGCCCTGTGTCCCGGCAGGTTCACCAGAGAGACACTAGAGAAGTAGAACACGAACGCTCACCGTTGATGGTGAACATGCTGTCCGTGTACAGGACCAGCTTGTCGATGTCCTGAGCCCTCGCCTGCTCGATGGCTCTGCAGGCCGCCTTGGAGAGAGGAGGCAGGTGTCAGGCTGCAGAAAGCGCTCCGCGTTCGACACGGCTGACGTTCTGCTACTTCAGAACGGAAACCTTCCTTCTTTTCTGGGCTGCCTGTAACGCCCGTGCTCTCTATGTGAAGTGGCGCTACCTGTAACGCTGAATCCCGCTGAGACGCCGTTTGAAGTGTCTCCTAACTTTCTAGGAAGCTCCGGCCCTTCACAGTTGTCACCGGCCCCACACCTAGTCTCGCCTGGACGTGAGTATCTGACACACGGACGGTAGGAAGCCCATCAGCACGGTCTCAGTCGAGGCTAAAAACAGTAACTGCGGCTGGCAACTTACATGAATTTCTGCTCGTTGGTTGGTTTGTCGCCCAGGAAGTCTAACGCCTACATTTCTGGTTTCAAAACAGAAGAGAATAAAACTAACAGGTTAATACGTATTTTTGTTTGAAATACAAAAGCAGCATACAAAAACGGCCTTCTTCAGAATCAAACGAGCAACATGAGGATTTGACTGGGAACGCCATGTGTGCTGTTGAACCAAGGTCAAAGACACATTCCATCCCGGGCTGAGACGCTTGAGCCTGTGGCGGGGCTGGCGCCGAACCTGTGATGCTCGGTGCCCACCAGTTTGCCGGCACGCACAGCGCCTGGCACTGAAATGCAACCCAGGTAAAGGCGCTTGCAGACTGCACAGCTCGAGCGGAACGTGGAGGGGCACTGCTAGCGAGCAGCTCCCATTAAACGTGCCCGACAAGCCACGGGCCCTGCAGACACGGGCACGCTGCCCGAGCAGTGTGTGGCTGCCTCCCGCGGCCCGAGCCCCTCTCCTCCCCGGCACCCGAGGCTGCGCGTCCCTGGTCACACACCCTGCCTGTGCCTCTCGCATCTTTGGGAGTCGTGGTGACAGGAGGGGCTCCAAGCCCCGTGACCGGTCCCTTCACACCCTGCCAAAGCCATCTCCCTGGGGCACCGGGCCTCTCGTAGGGTGGCACTCGGGTCATTTCGGTGTGAAATCTCACCAGCAAGACTCGGAAGCTTCCCGGTCGGAACGACGCTGCCCACCCCTGGGCAGAGCTGTTTGTCCAACGGCCAAACAGCAAGCAGGGCCTGACTGTCCACTCGGGAGTTTTGGAACGCGGCCTGGGGAAAGGACACCCTCCGCTGCCCTCTCTACTCACAGCGGGTGGCCGGGCCCCCAGTACACGCCGATCCCAGCACGCGGCCTCCTGCGCCCGTTCCTGGAGCAGCAGCCATCGGTGTAGACGACGACGTGTTCTCCTGTGAGACGGACAGACGGGCGGACGCTCAGTGCGTGCCGCCGGCCCAGCGCCGCTGGAAACTGAAGCTTACCCAGCACTCACTGTGCTGGGGTCGGCACGCCAACCCAGAGAGTACCCTACAGTTCTCCCGAAGTTTCCTGGCTAGAAAACACTATCGCTTCCCGACACGGGGGCACCTGACGCCTCCTGCCTGGACTGCACTCACGTCTGGGTCCTGCACGCCAGGCACACTGGGATGTCACTTGGAAAACCCAGGTCCCGCTGCCGTGGGAGGTGCTGCGCACAGCCCTGCTGCAGGGGTCGCAGAGCCAGGCCACTGTGCCTCTCCTTGGGGGCAGGGGTCTCCTTCATTCGAAGGAGCCATCCTCCCAGACCAGCAGTGCCTGGGCCTGGTGGGGACCTGCCCGCCGCAAGGTCACGTCCTCTGACAAATGCTGGTCTGTGTGCTTTTCTCAGTGTACTCATCACCAGCAAGCTGGGGTCCTCCTGGCTTTCCTCCAACAAGACAGAGATTTTGACCAACACACTAACGCCGTAAAGGACGAGGGGGAAAGGACTCACAGGAGGCCACCCTCCGGCCCCCATGGACTGGCAGGACACATGGGCAGGGCGTCAGGAGAAGTCAGCAGCAGGGGCGCGGGAGCAAACAGGCAACGTGTGCACGAGGACGAGGCCTCTGTCCCAGGAGGGCAAGCCGTGCAGCGACAGGCAGGGGGGCGGGCTGGGGCCTGAGGGCACGGGAGTCACGCCTGCTCTGGTCACCTGGACTGGGCGCCACCGACCCGACTGCCAGCCTCCTCCCTTGTCACTGCCCGTGCCAACTGCCAGCACCCACTCGCACCAGGCCTGTGGAGGTGCCACCGTGCCTCCTGCCACTGCCAGAACCCTGCAGGTGGCTCATCCCCAACCACGCACAGCATGTGCTTCCGTTCCTTCTGGTGACGGCCACATCAACTCCCCCGGGGGTGGAGGCGTGTAAAGACTGTAACTGCAAAACCCATCTGCCCAGTTCCAACACCCCTGACCCAACATTTTCTAACTTCACTGTAAAATGGCTTCTTCTTGGTGGAAAACACAGACCTACAAATACGCTGACTTGTTTTTGAGAAAATGCTACTCGCTCCCGTTCCCTGTTCGCATGTGTGAAGGACGAAAAGGAGACTATGAGTTAGTGAAGTGAGTGGGCGGCGCCTTGGTGTGGGGGGGGACAGGCCCGGGTGGGGTCCCCTTGGGCTAACTTGTGCTGAGCAAAGATGTGGGCACTGGCTGGTCCTTGGGAGGGGCTCCCGCAAGGCCCCCCTCAGTGGGAGAGGCCGAAGTCGCCGCACGTTCTCTGGGGGACCTGGGATGCTGTGCACCCAGGGAGCAAGGGTGTTTCAAAGGTCAGTGTCTGCCACTAGGAACCCACAGAAAGGCTTTCCTGTGAGTGTCCGAAATTGACAATTCCGTACCACACAGTCAATTACAAAACAGTAACTTAGAGATGTTTAAATACACGCCCTTCAGGTAAGAATGAGGATGTTAAAGCATCAGCTCAAGTTTCCCCCACTAAAAACTGAGAAAAGTTTTTACACATATAGCCTCATTCTGCATTAAAAACTAAAACTCCAAGAAAGCTGTACCCATGTAAGAGAAGGAGTCCTTGCCGACGGGAGCCGTCGCCCCCAGGGATGGCTTCCCAAGCTTCGTACGTGGCCCCGAGTCCTCCTCTTCGCCTGTGGCCAGGGCCTCCCGGAGCCGCTTGCTGGCTTTCGCTCGCGGTTCCTGTGCACATTCGTCCCTGTGCCCTGAAAGACAGAGTCTGCTCGGAGACAGGGGACAAGGAACCCAGGAACTCAGCGAGTCACGTCACGTCACTGAATCAGACTCAAAACCCCCTCTGTGCGCGGCCCTGTGAAAGGGGCGACCTAAGACAGCCCACACCCCCACACTCCCATGGCCTGCAGCTTTATGCCCGGCTCCCAGGGTGGGCCTGAGAAGGGCAATACGAGAAGAGCAAGGCCTCTGGGAAAAAATAAACCTGGTTTTGATGCTGATGCTGGAGATGCAAGGGTTATGAACCCTCTGGCATCGCAGAGAGCTCAGGAACCTGAGGGGCTCCTTCCAGAAAAAACAAAGACCAGAGTCTTGTACAGAAACCAGAGAAGGAGAGTTAGAAGAGGCGCCTGGCGCTGTGACTGAACCGCCCGACCGCACAGCAGAGCTCTGAACGGGGAGCAGGGACTCCGTGCGGGTGGGCAGAGAGCGGTTCCTCGGCACGGAGTCAGCTCCGGGGCACCGTGCTGTGAAGACAGTCAAAATGACAGCAGAGGACTTGGGACATGACGCGAACTCAGTGGGCAAAGCAGCGGCAGGGTCTGAGAGGGCTGGCTCCAGCCCTGAGAGCAGCTCTGTGTGCAAAGTGCTCTCAAAGGGCATGGCGGGCCGCACAGAAACAGTCCATGCAAGGAGGGGTGCGTCGACGCCACACCCTTCACTGTCTGACTCTAAGAAACTGCCACGGCCTCCCGGCCTCAGCAACCGCCCTGGTCGGTCAGCAAACTCCACCTCGGGGCGGAGGCCCTTCGTCAGCAGAACCGTTGAGCTTGCCGAAGGCTCAGGTGGCGGTGAGCGGAAGAGCATCTCTAAGTGAGGGGTGCGCACTGTTTCTTGGGCAGACTCAACGCTCCGCCGTGCAGTGCAAACACAGCTTCCAGGTGCGCCGGGAGCCCGGATCCACGGGACTGGCTTCCCGGAGGTGGCCGGGACTGAACCTGTGACCTGGGGTGTGCCCGTGCGCGCACATGTATGAAGGTCTCTGACTGGGAGGTCGCTGTAAACTTTTAAGGAGGGTCGATCCACAGACATAGAGAACTAGCTTGCCTGAATACTCACAGCCCGTATTAAACAGACACATACTTGTACTGGAAAACTTCAGATATGAATAAATTACTAATTGGTTAAAACAAAAAAACCTGTGAGCAGGAAATAGCAAGAACCCAACCAGGGCAGGAGCCATACTTCCCAACTTGCTTTGTGTCCTGAACTGATTCTCCACCCGAGCAGACAGTGTAACTGTCTCGTCAGAGCCTCTTTAAAGAGCAAGGGAGGTGGAGGGCGGGGCAGAAGCACAGGCTGTGCCGCTCTCTCCACCCGGGCAACGCGCCTTTCAGGGCAGCTTCCTAGCATCACCCGCCGCTGCCCAAATTCTGCTCCGTCCCAGGTGCCAGGGCACCTGACGCGGGCAGCTGTTAGAGTGGGCTCTGGAGACCGTCCAACACACGCTGATCCAACTCCCATCTGCTCAGCCTTAATCTACCGCAGCAAAGAAACCCCGTGAGTAAAGTTAATAAAAAAACCCCACTCCTTCAAGGTAGGTTAAGCCCCACTTTTTGAAATGATGTGCTCTAGAGCAGCCTGTTCATCCCGCAAGCCTGCTGTCCCTGCGGTAGGCCTGCAACCTCAACCGACCACCCTTCCGGTAACACGCGGAACTGCAGCCGACTCCGACTGTGTGCCTTGTCTTAACAACAGAGGGGCCCCTCCAGGTGCATGCTGGCTAAAGAACTCCGCTCCTCACTCCAGAACTGCGGCCCATCCATTCCAGGAACAAGAGCAGGTGTTTTTTCAGATAAATGGCTGGGAGGACACTGAGCGGAACCAACAAGAGAGCCAAGTCCTGGCTCATCCCTCACACTGTCACTGACAGGCCCTGGCAGGCAGGACAGAGAGCGAACGGAGGTGGAGGGAGGGAGACATGTCTCACTCATTCACTCAGCAGTCCCGAGCCTGGTCAGGTAAATCGCCAGGTGTTCTGATGATAGCACAGGAGGAGGGGAGCCCTTGAAGTTCTGAGTGGATCGTTCCCACCATCTGGGAAAGAGAGCCTTTGAAACTATGTTCATCCTGAGGTCTGGAGAGGGGAGGAGGGGGAACTAGAGGCCGGCTGCAAGCATACAACCCCTGAAGCCCCATACTCGGCGCGCTCAGACGAGCTGGGGGCCCGCCTGCACCTTCGTGCTCCAGTGTGTTTCGTAAACAAACCTGCTAGCTCCCGGCCACTGCACCTGTTGTGCTGTCTCTCCTCCGAACTCGTCTCTTGCACGCAAGACAACCGAGGAGGGAGGGGGAGAACCCTACCTCGGGTCTCCCCAGGAGCAGAACCACCGAGCTCACCTGCTCTCAGCCTGTCCCCTAGTCTGTAAAAGGGAGAAACGTCAACAATCATCTCCCCTATCTGCTCATTACCTAGCTGTACAGATCAAGTGACACCTGGGACCGGAAAGGCTCTGAAGAGGCTACAACGTCACAGGGACGTGAGCCGTGACTACCTTGTGAGTCTTGGGGGCTCCCAGGGTTCCTGACGAAGGCCCAGGCTTCCTTTTCCGTGGCAAACTTCTTAAACCTGGCAGCGGGAAACCGGTCCACCTGCTCTCTGCATTCGTCCCTGGAACAGAGGGCACTGTCACTCCCTTCCCCCTCCCTCGGTCCCGCTCCCCCTTTCTAGGTGATTCTCTCCCTGGATTGGGACTAGTATGAGAAGGCTGGGCTGCCCGCTCTAGGGGGCAGAGCCACGCCTCACTGTGTGTGGTTTCATCTCGCATGTCCAGCCCTTCCACATACTAGCCGGCCCACCAGCACCGCAAGGCGTTCCTCGGACTCAAAGCAAATTACAATACTGGGGTCTTCGCAAAAACAATGCTAGCGATCGCTTCCGCGACGGGGTGGCTCGCTCACCAGGTCAGAAAGACCCCGGCCTTGCGGCCCCTCCTCACGGCGTAGAACATGCCTGGCTTGCCGCTGCTGCAGCGCACGGCGGCCAAAGCGACTCTCTGTACCGCGCCCAGAAGCCGGGTCATGCCTCACTGGCAGGCACCGGCCAGCATCTTGCTTCTCGGGTTCGCGTCGCCATCACGTGGACCAAACTTCCTGC
Organism: Desmodus rotundus; assembly: GCF_022682495.2. Taxonomy (NCBI): domain Eukaryota; kingdom Metazoa; phylum Chordata; class Mammalia; order Chiroptera; family Phyllostomidae; genus Desmodus; species Desmodus rotundus. The sequence continues at coordinate 166,181,707 of NC_071391.1, read as the reverse complement.
GGTGGCGCGGAGAGATGACGCTAGACCCCGAGTGGCTCGGTCGGTGGGCGGGACCTAGAGCCAATCCCACTTCAGGTTCCTGAAAATCAGGGTAGCAGGGCCCGGACTGGGGTAGAGGGGCGGGACGGGCTCTGGGGCTGGGGAGGGGCGGGGTCTAGGCTGCGGCGACCGGGCCGCAGAGAATTGGCCTCTGTGGAGAGAAGGAAGGCTCTGGGCGGCGTGGGCGGAGCCAGAGGAAGGGCGGAGCCTATGGCGGGGCGTGGTCTACGGCTGTTGACGAGTCAGGTGCCGACCGGGCCTTGTGTGGGCGGGGTCTGGGAGTTGTGGGCGTGGTGAGGCGTTCTCCGGGGCCGGAAAGAAGGTGGGGCTTGTAACTGAGAATCCCCAAGGGCCCCGGAACAGTGCTTCCTGACAGCTGCCCCCTCCCGCACCCCAGCGAGATCTTGAGGTTAGACCTACTTAGGACTTGCTTTTCCAAGTCAATTGACTGGCTGTGGTTGTCCTTTGTCACAGTAGTCACCTGTGTTTAAATTTCAATCAGAGAAACAGGGCAGCGAGAACTACAGGTGAAATATTTTGGTCAAAGTGCAGGTTTTAGTTAACACATTGTTTTACTCACTTTGAATGGCGTCTTTAAAATTGAAACTTACACTTTTAAGTGTTGATTATTGGTGTTAAAAGAAAGAATGAAGAGACTGGTTACAAGACATGGTTGTAACTAAGACTTGTTGATGGGACAAGGGCGTTAACAAAATAATCCACTTTGGGTGTCAAAGAAGCTTGGACGCCCCTGCCCCGTTCCTTCCGCGTGCACTTTCAGGTCTCTGCTAGTTGTGGGCGTCTTACCAGTCTCTTCCCTCAGCATGGATGGCAGCGGAAAATGCCTCCTGGTGGCCCAAGGAATATAGGTAAATTACTGAGCTATGGGCTTTGTAAGTGCAGCCTTCCAGAGAGAATGTACTCTTGTCATTTATTTAACTGACCTCCCTACAGGTGGTCATCCTGCTTCACCTAAAGTGACCAGTTAACAAGAACGATGCGAGCAAAATTCTGGCACCTTGGGGATGTTTCAGCAAAGCTTTGTCCAGTGATTTCGTTTCCTCGTTGGCAAATGGGGACGAACTCACTGGTGTGAAAACATCCGAATTGCGAAGGTCTAAGGAGAACTCGATGTGAACACACTTGAGAACTAAGCAGTAGGCGTGCAGAAGCGTGTGTGAAATCATTTCCCCTAGTGAAATCATTTCTCCCTTCTCCTCCTGTCCCTGAGCTGTGCAGTTCACGTATACTGACTCCAAGTTCCAGCTCTAACTTACTGTGTAAATTTGGTGATTTGCTTAGTCTGTTCTCTCCTTTGAAAAATGGAGCCCATGACGCTGTTCTGCTGGCTGTGAACGTGTGTAGTGTCTCCCACATGGCCTGACACACGTGTGCTCTCACTGCCACACTAACCCTTTTCATCCTGGGCATGTTTCATGAGTATGGGTGGGAGAATGGTGTTGCTTTTAATGTAGTGAAGATAAACAAACGATCAGCTTATGACAGAAATCGTGTTACTTTTTTTACATTTTAAATTGTCAGCGCAAGACACATTCAGCCCTGGCTGGTGTGGCTCAGGGGACTGAGTGCCGACCTGCAAACCAAAGGGTCACTAGTTCGATTCCCAGTCAGGGCGCATGCCTGGGGTGTGGGCCAGGTCTCCAGTAGGGGACGCACGAGAGGCAATCACACATCCATGTTTCTCTTCCTTTTTCTCCCTCCCTTCCCCTCTCTGTTAAAATAAATAAAAGCTTTAAAAAAAAACCATTCAAACCCGTAGAGAATTTTTTTGAGTTTATATGAGCCAAACTGACAATTGCTGGGGAGCAAAAACCTCAACGGATTGATCAATGTTCCAGAGAATGGAGCTTATTTGCAGCAGTTTTGCAGCTTATTTTATACGTTACAAGGCATAAAGAAGTTACATGAAATTCATTGATAACAGATAGGAGGTGGGAGAAAGCAAAAGTAATGGGGAACCTCTGAGACTGGATAAAAAGTAAAATGGAGATAAAAACACTTCTTTTACATTGGTGGGTAACACGATAACAGTAAGCATGAGGGTTGACGGCGGGGAGGGGGGGAGGTCTCTGCGACAGCATGGCAGAACAGCAGGCACTTTTCCAAAGCAGTCCGCCGCCCCAAATCTCTCATCACAGCCTCCCCTCCTGGCTTTCCGATCACGCCCCACTCAACCCCAGCTGTCCCAACCGCCGGGGTCGCCTGTCCAGCACCCCGCCCTCCGCCTCTGGGGTCCTGACCCTAGTCCCCAGGACAGGTGTCTAGAGACGGCTCAGAACTGTCGCCGCACCACGGAGTCTATGGGCTGAGAAGCACATTCATTCCTCAGGCACTACGTTTCCAAAAAGCTCCGAGAAGCCCCATTTCATTTGGTTCTCCACAAGCAGAACTGAAATGTGGGTCAGATTCCTTTTCCGTGATTCAGTGGGAAGTTAGCGTCTTCGGGTGGTCGGCCTTTCTTAAACGTCCTGTCGTCGTGGGTAGTCGAAGTTGCTTTCTTCTGGCCAGGTCTCCCGCCCCGACCTCAGCCCGGGAGGCCCGCGGCCGCTTCAAACCCTGGGAGCCGGCAGGGGAACTTTCGCGAACGGCACCGAAATAGAGGTTCCCCACTAGGAAGAGTGTTACCAGCGCACTGGTTCCCCGCAGCCACTTTCCGGGACTGTCTAGGCTCCTACCGTTTCTCAGTGGTTCTTCCGATTCCTTTAGTTCCCGCCTCTTCCTTTCCGCCGGCGGGATTTGACGAGATCTCGCGAGACCTAGGCCTCTTCCAGGGCCGGCGCTCACCCAGGTAAGCGTGGGGCCTGTTTTCTGCCGGGACTTTTCTGCCAATTTTGAGGGTAACACGCGTTGCAGTCAGTCTTGGAGTGGCGGGCCCCCCTCACCGGTTGGGGATACGGCGGATAAGGCGGCATGTGCCCCCAGATGGCGTCGGCGGGGTGGGCCTGGGCGCGGAGACCCGGTCAGCCTAGAGCTCTCTGTGGTTCTAGCAGACGGCCATGTTCAGTTCGAGCGCCAAGATCGTGAAGCCCAATGGCGAGAAGCCAGACGAGTTCGAGTCCGGCATCTCCCAGGTGAGCGGCGGGGCTGGCCGACGCGGGTCTCCCTGTGGCATGTGCCCCTGTCGTGTGTCCCCTGCGGTCGGCCGCACGCGGGTCGCTGAGGTCGCCTCCGCCCTCTTCCCCAGGCTCTGCTGGAGCTGGAGATGAACTCGGACCTCAAAGCCCAGCTGCGGGAGCTGAACATCACCGCGGCCAAGGTATGGCCCTTCGTGCGACGGTGGCGCGGGGAGGCGGTGGGACAAGGGCACGAAGTGACTCGAGGAGGGTCTGGGGCTCAGGTGTCCGAGTCTGGATGTGGTTCCCCGCTCTGCAGCTGAGTGTGAGCGGCGAGGCTTGGACCTTCCGCAGCGCGGGTGTGTTTTCTTAGGAAATCGAAGTCGGTGGCGGCCGGAAAGCTATCATCATCTTTGTCCCGGTTCCTCAACTGAAGTCCTTCCAGAAGATCCAGGTGCGGCTGGTTCGCGAGCTGGAGAAGAAGTTCAGCGGGAAGCACGTCGTCTTCATCGCTCAGGTAGTGGGTGCTGTTGGGCGTTCTGCGCTGGGAGGTCCCCGAGGCCACGTGCGCGGACTTGGCCCGAATGGGTGTGCAGGCTGATTGAAGTGAGCTGTTGTGACTACGGGGAGGCCGTTTCAGGTGGCAGAGAGCAGGGGAAGGCGTGCTTGGGCGGTTAAAAAGGCGAAGTGCGCTTCTGCTAATGCTGAAAACGGGGCTTTCCGTTTTTACGACGGGGCAAATGAAGTTGCTGAAGGTGGTGGTCCGCCGAAGGGGCCGAGGTCGGTCTGGGCTGGGTTTCCTGCAGGAGGCTCGCCTGCCTGCAGCCCCTGCTGTCAGCTGAGGCCAGCAGGGCCGTCGGAGGATGGGCGCTGGGGGAACGTCTGCAGGGGCAGGGCGAGCCGGGGGAGTCCAGGAGCGCTTGTCTCCGACTTGCTCTCCCGTCGTTTGACCTGATCAGAGCTCGAGGCCGTCCTGTGAACATTCTCGCTTTTAAAGCAGTTTGACAGCTTTTCCTGCCAACCTCAGGTCGTTTTGTTGTTGCTGCATGATCGTTTTTGTCTTGCAGAGGAGAATCCTGCCTAAGCCGACTCGGAAAAGCCGCACAAAGAACAAGCAGAAGCGTCCCAGGAGGTGAATCTTCGGTCGGGGCAGCAAGGCGCACTCCACTCCTGCAGGCCGCGGGTGACTTGCAGGGGCTGTGAGAGCTGTGTTGGGCTCCCAAAGTCACAGGCGGTGGGGAGGGGTTCACGAAGGGGCTGGTTGCCCAAGGTCACAGGTTCTGGAGGCAAGATTGGATCCGTTCCTCCAGTGTCCCGGCATAGCCTGGGGCGGGGAAGAGGGGTCCTTAGTTTAGGGCACCAGGTGGGGGGGCTGGGGTGCGTCGTCTTTGCCTTTTGTTTTGCTGTGAATTAAGGCTAAATCACGTGTTTCTGTTGCCTACACCGCGGGTTGATGTGTCACTGCCCTTGATGCTGGTGGACGGTGTGCGTGAACTTGATGGACTTGGCTTCTCTGCACAAACGCAGATGCTGGGAGCCGACTCCTCGGTTCTGGCCGTCTGGGAGTTTGCTGAGACCAGGCTTCCGTGCCGTAGACGTGGGTGCTGGGTCCCTGCAGACCGTGCCCGGGGCCATCCGAGGAGACACGGTCTGCCGTCCTTCTGAGGGCCAGATGAGCCGCCTTAAGGAGTGTGCAATTTGTATTGTTGTTGTTCCTGCTTAAGAGTGGGGCGAGTAAGGTGTTTACTTAAAAGTAGATAGGACATAGGATCGGGAACTGACCCGGGCTTGGAGAGCTGGCTCGTCGGAGTAGTGCGGTGTAGGAAACTCAGCCTGGTCTCCGAAGCCCTGGAGAGTGGAGGGGGTGGGACTGGAGGGCTGTGGGCCGGCGTCACTGCCCCACGTCGGTGGCAGAGGCTGGGAAGGCAGGTGCGGGGCTTCTGTGGCCTGAATTCTAGGGTTCCGTACTTTGATACTTTGAGCTGGTCTTGTTGGCAGTTGGAGCAGCCTGAGAATTCTAGGTAATTTGCAAGAGAGCAGGTTCAGGAGATAATAGAGTTTTCAGCTTGTTAATCACGATACTTAAGAAAGCAGTTTTGTAACCTCAGTCCCGAGAATCCCGTTGATGCCTGAGGGTGAAGACAGACCCTTGGCTTTGCATCGGCTGGGGGACTGGCTCCCTGATGGGCAGCCTTCGTCCTCCTGCTCCCAGTTTCCCAGTTTCTCTGGCACAACTTGCTGCGCCCCGAGCGACAGGCGTGGGCCCCGGTGGCCCTGCCACCTTGCAGCACCATGTCCTGCCCTCAGATCAGTGTCTGCTCTCAGTGGGTGTCTTTCCCTTGTGCACAGTAGATGCAGGAAGGATGTTTTCTCTGGCCCTGTAGCATAGTTGAGTATTTCTCCCGGTGCAGCTTGGTCTCTGGTCCCTGGTGGTTAGGGGGGCATTGCCAAGTCCCCCCCATAACAGATCGGAGTCTGGGGTGACTTCAGAGTGGCTCTGACTCCCTTTTCCTCTCTTGTCTTGAAGGGAGTGGTGCGCAGATCCCCGCGCCCGGGTGCCTGCCTTGCACTGGCCGGTGAGAACGTGCCGGGTCCAGGGCCGCAGGGCCGGGTCGGGCTGTCTGTCTCGTTTGCTCTCTCAGAGGCGAGGGCACCTTGGAGTGTGCTGTCTGTGGCCTGTCCCAGTGAGGCCTTGGCAGTCCCTTCAGAGCCACTAGGAAATGTTCACTGTGTGTACGGGGCCTGGCAGATGGGGAAGGCAGATTGATACCATGTGGCTGGCCCAGTGCTGGGTCCCTGGAGAAACCCCACAGCCCAGGGCCCCTCCGCAAACATTAGAAGGAGGGGTGACCTCTTCCTTCACACGGCCCTGCCGTCCCTGCCACCCCTCCGGGGCCTCCCGTTGTAGGAGCCACTGACCTGCCATCAGCAGCCAGATGGGCTGTGAGGGAGAGGTGATTTCCGGGAGGCCAGGGTCCCATCAGCAGTTTGTGTGGGGATTGGGGACCCTCAGGGGCCCTTGTCCTGGAGCTGCTGAACGAGCAGTCGTGGGGCGGAACGCTGCCCCGTGCGAGCAAGCGGGGGGTGCAAGGCGTTTAGAGGCCAGCAGAGCCGGGGAGCTGGGGCGGGTGAGGGCGGGTGAACTGTGGGGTCGCACCGGCACTGGAGGTAACAGGACGACATTGGAAGGCTGCCTAGTCCTGTGTTTGAAAACTGGCTTAGCGTGGTTTGGGGACCCGGAGTCTGCCGTTCACACTGTGACCTGCAGGGGCTGCGGGCGCCCGGAGCGTGAGCCTTGTCCCCGCGTCTGACGCTGTCCTGCTCTTTCAGCCGCACCCTGACAGCCGTGCACGATGCCATCCTGGAGGACTTGGTGTTCCCCAGTGAGATCGTGGGCAAGAGGATCCGCGTGAAGCTGGACGGCAGCCGGCTCATAAAGGTGCATCTGGATAAAGCCCAGCAGAACAACGTGGAGCACAAGGTGGGGGCTGCGGGGGGAAGGTGCGGGGCGGGGACGCGGCAGAATTGGGTCCCTGAAAAACTGGTCCAGGGGAGGGGACGTGGTTTACGTTCCCAGGAAATAGGAAGTAAACTGATGCCATGGTTTGACTTTCAGAAGGCTGTGGGGGGTGTTTAGGATCTGGGGAGACCTGTCACTCTCCTTCCTTTCTGGGAAGGTGTCCCCACTGTGGGCCAACCATCGGATCCCAGGGGCTCCGTCCGAGTGGCCCGGAGGGTCACAGGTGTGGGGGTGCAGTGCAGCGTCTTGTCCCACGGCGCCTGGGGACTGCAGAGGGCAGGCCCTGCGGGGCCCTCGCCCTCTCGGGGCTGTTGGCTGAGGGGAGAGAGGCCGCATGGGCACATGGTCACGGGACCGGAGGCTGCAGGATGGGCGCCTGTGTGTGTTTTGTGATCTGTGACGGGTTCTTTTTTTCTTGTAGGTTGAAACTTTTTCCGGTGTCTATAAGAAGCTCACGGGCAAGGACGTTAATTTTGAATTCCCAGAGTTTCAGTTGTAAACAATGACGAAATAAAATACCATTTTCAGTATCCCGTTCAGGCATGTCTTTTGAAATTCTGGAGACGTGGGTTCCAGCTGTCCATGGTATCGCTAGTTTCCTGCAAGGCAGGGTGCGTGGGGCAGGGCTCCTGCAGCTTGTCTGCGGGGCCCAGGCACACGTGGGGCGTGGCAGCTGTGGGAGGGGGCGGGGCGGAACTGCAGCATCCGCAGGCACCCCAGAATGGAGAGTCGCGTGCGCCTTCACTCGTCCTGGCTCCCACGGCCATGTGCCTGGAAGGAACCCTGCGTCTCCAGGAGTCCAGGCTTGAGATGGCCCCTCTTCAGAGGGAGGACGGGTGTCAAGTGACTGAGACTGGGAGAGCAAATGACCGCGTGGCAGAGACAGGTCTTTTTCCTGGAGTGGAGCAGAGCTGATGAGTGTTGAGTCATTGAATTTTTTGTGCTTCCATGCACACCCGCCGACGTGGGCCTTGGGAGGTGTGCACTTGGGTGGCCTCAGCTGTGTTGACGGTGTGGCGAATCGGCACCGGACTTGGCGTCCTGTGGAAGTGGACCTGGACCTGTGTTCCCTTCTGCCAGCACCGTGCGTGTCCACAGGCGAATTCGTGGTCGGTCTTAGGTGGTCTTTGAAAAGCCCAGTGAGAGGGGTCACTAGGTTTTAATCTAAGTGGTGTGGCTTGAGGCAGGGCTTCACAGTTTTCCCCCAGATCCGAGAGCAGCGGGGGAGGGGACGTGCAGTGAGCCCCTGGGGCACAGCAGGTGGCTGCCTGGAAGGCCCAGGGCTCCCCCGGCCTGGGAGCGGAGCAGACAGCTGCGGTCCTGTGTGCCAAGTGCTTGCACACCCCGTGATCCTGGAGAGAACTGCTCATTGGTCATTCCACTCACTGGTGCATTCATTGGCTGCTGCCTGGCCAGGGATCAGACCTACTGCCATGGCGTAGAGATGACGTTCTAACCAGCTGAGCTTCCCGGCCAGGGCTTCTCTCAGTTCTCCGTGGTAACGTGTAAAAGTCGCCACCTCGCCTGGGAGGCTGCAGTCTGTGCCTGAGGCCGTTTGACCATGCCCTGAAATGGGGCAGCTCACTCAGTAGTTCTAAGCCGTCCTGGACAGGGACCCGCAGGCCGGTGCACGGCTCCCGCAGTCGGCTTTGGGCGAGCCTGCAGTGCGCAAGGTTTCTAGTGCCAACCCGCGGGCGTGTGGGCACGTGCTGTGGGCCGGTCCGTGCCAGGCCCGTCGGCGCGGCTGGTGCACAGGGTAGTCAGTCAGGGAGGTGGGTGTCTGGCAGAGCTCCTGGCGCTTTGTAACAACTGATTATCTGTCGAGTGAGTGGGCGGACGTCTTCGTCCTCGAAAACCAGATCAGATGTGCATTTCTTTTTTGAAAGGAGGAGCGAGAATCTTTGAAACCCTGTGAACAGTGGGGATTCCTGAAGGGAACGGAGGCGGGGCTCTGGCTGTTACTGGTTCTCCTGGTCGCTTCTCCATCTCACGCTGTGAGGCTTCCCTGGAGCCTGTCAGCTGCCCCGGACTCGAGGCTCGTCCCTCGGGAAGGTGGTCCTGCGAGGGGGAGGCCACGCCCACAGCTGGGCGGGCTTGGACAGGGACCCCCAAGGGTCTCGGCGAAGCGAGGCTGGCACAGACACGAGGTCGCTGTGACGGGCCTTTCACTGAAAGGTCTCCCTTGGTTCCAGGTTTTACTGGCACATAGTGGTCAGCATGTGTGTGGCCGTGACCTGGAGTGTGGGGTTGTCCCCACTGGCTGCTCCCTCTTCAGCTGGTCTTCGCCGTCACTAGCCCCGACCCGGTGCTGGAACAGCCCTGGGAGCGGAGGCTCCCCGCACATGCAGTTCTCTGGTCGGCCCAGGACTGAGTACAAGGGAGCTCCAGCCTCTGCCTGTAAGTCCCTGCTCGGCACCCACAGGCAGGATGGACGCAGTGGGGGTCGCGCGAGGAGGCTGCGCTGGTTCCTGAAACTCTACGACCAGCCTCGCTCTCTCTGGTTTGCAGGCTGCGTGGCTGACCGGCTGGGACATGAGCACTGCTGCTCTAGGGGACGATCGGGTGGGCTGTGGTGGGGGAGGTGCCCCCGAGCCCGCGTGTGCTGTCACCAGCCTGCACAGCCGCCCTCACTTCCACCAGGTCGTCTCCTCGCGGGAGGGGCCCCGGCGCTCTGTCAGGCCGAGGACGGCTGTGCTCCTAGGGGCCCAGATGGGACAGCGCCGCATCCAGCAGTGCTGTGCTTCAGTCGGGGCAGCCTGCTGGCTCAGTGCTGCCTCAGCAGGACTGGGCGGTCTCGTGGGCTCACGGACTGAGGTTGGGCAGCACAGGCCATGAGAAGTGCGTGCCTGCAGCGGTGCCAGGTCATTGGTGTGTGTGTCCCACGTGTCAGGCTCCAGGCGTGGCTCCCAGGGCCCTGGGGTGGCTGTGGTCCTCTCGAGGGTGGTCCCTGAAGTGGCAGCAGCAGCAGCGGTGCCTGGGGTTGTGTCGGACGTGGCAGCACATGAGTCCCGCCCCCAGCCTGCCAGTCAGACTCAGGTGGGCCATGGACCTGCGCTTGCTGTAGCGATGCTGTGTCCTTGGACTTCAAGGCAGGGCATCCTGGCCGTGTCTGTGTCTCTGACAGACTTGGTGTGAAGCCAGAGCACCCCATGCTGGGTGCTGTCCCCCAATTCTCGGTGGCCAGGCTGGGAGCACATGCCCTGGGGATGCAGGGACCCAAGCCCGCACACTGGGACGGGAGCCGGGGAGCTGGAGCGGGGTCCGGAGGAGGGCGGGAGGCCACGGGGCCTGTGGGCAGGGGCCATGTCCCAGCAGCAGGGCTCTGTGATGCCACTGAGGCCCCACCCAGTGACCAAGGGCCTCCACCCGGCAGGGGCCCAGACTTCTCCTCTATCTCTGAGAATGTAAACAGTAGCTGGGAAGCAGCCAGATCCCCTCCACCCACTGGAAGCAGCCAGGCTGGGGGTCAGAGTTCACGAGGGGAAAGGCTGTTCCCAGACAGTGTTCCTGAGAAAAAGCCAAAGCCGAGGGGAGGGGGGGGGAGGGGCAGAAGGGGCGGGTGGATGCTTCCCTGGCACAGCGCAGGAGAGTGGGTTACAGTGTGGGGGTGGTTCCCACGGACAGTCCACTTCACGTAGGCCGGTCAGTACGATACTGTCGCCTAGTTTTGCATCTGGGAGGAATAATCAGGTTATCGGCACTTTCTAAAAACAAAAGGTGCCCTGGCTGGTGCGGCTCAGTGGATTGAGCTGCGAACCAAAGGGTCGCTGGTTCGATTCCCAGTCAGGTCACACGCCTGGGTTGTGGGCCAGGTCGCCAGTGGGGGGGGTGTGGGAAGCAAGCGCACGTTGATGTTTCTCTCCCTCTCTTTCTCCCTCCCTTCTCTGTCTAAAAATAAATCAATAAATAAAATCTTTAAAAAAATACGAAAAGCAAAGGTGAGTACCCACTTCGGCTGTGAGAAGACATGGGAGGAGGGAGGCGTGGACTGTGCTCGCACACCGCCAGCAGCCCCTCTCCTGGGGAGAGCCCCCCAGAGCTGAGGGGGGTCCGTCCCCCGCGTTCCAGCAGCAGCGTTCACTGCAGTGACCCAGCTCTGCACCCCGGGGGGGCCGGGTGCAGAGAACGTGATGCGTGCATCCGGGGGCTCTCAGCCTGTGAGGGAGAGGAGTTTCGACCCAGGCTGCCCCCTAGACGGGCCTGGAGGACATCATGTTGAGTGAAATAAGCAGTCACAGAAAGACAAACCCTGTTGTGTGTGTCGTACCACACACACGCACGCACACACACACACACACACACACGAGAATCTTCGACCAGCTGGGTGTGTTGTGTGGGTTCTGTGCAGCTCCGATGCATGAGACCTTTGACGCTGGGCAGACTGAGTCCTCCCACTCGACTTTCCAGAACAGGTCTCGCTATTCTGGCTCTGTCCTTTCACAGAAATGTAGCGCAACCGTGTCTGTACCTACAGAGACTCCTGCTGGGGTTCCAGCGGGGGCCGGGCTAAGCTTGCAGGGGAGTCTGGGGGACTCGGTGCCTCACTGACCGGCTGGAGTGTCCAGCACGATGCTCAGGGCTCAGAGGGTGTCCCGACCTGGCACTGATGCTTGGGGCAGAGCCTGACGTCGCGGGGGGCTTCTCCCGGTTGTGTTGAGCAGCTTCGACGCACACACTGTCGGGGCGAAGTGTGCAGCTGGGTACGCGTGCTCTGGGCGCCTGCCCCGCAGCCTCCGTCCGTGGAGGAACAGTGACAACACAGGTGCCCTGGCTGCTGTGGCTTGGTGCCCTGAGCGCCAGCCTGCGAACCAAAGGGTCTCTGGTTCAATTCCCAGTCAGGGCACACGGCTGGGTTGTGGGCCAGGTCCCTGGTTGGGGGCATGAGAGGCAGCCACGCATGGGTATTTCTCTCCCTCTCTCGCCTCCTCCCTCCCCCCTCTCCGCAAGGGACACAGAGAACCCGCAGGGTTTGCTCTCCCAGGGTCCCATGGCAGGTTCGCTGCTGCCATCACGTCCCTAGTGCCTGCTGTACCCGGAAGTCCGCACCTTACTTTAAAGAAGGTTTTATTGTGAGAGGGGGCGGGAGGAAGCAAGAGAGAGAGGGAGAGAAGCACGGATGTGTGAGAGAAACATTGGTTGGTTGCCTGTCATGCGCACCCAGGCAGGGACTGAACCCACAACCCAGGCACCTGTGTGACCAGGAGTTGAACTGGAGACCTTTCTCTCTGAGGGACCACGCTCACCCAACTGCACCACACTGGCCTGTACGTATCTTTCTTTGTTTCATTCCGAAAAGATTTTGTTTATTTATTTAAGAGAGAGAGAAGGGAGGGAGAATGAGAAGGAGAGAAACATCAATCAGTTGCCTCTCGTGCGCCCCCTACTGGGGACCTGGCCCACAACCCAGGCATGTCCCCTGACTGGGAATCGAACTGGTGACCTTTCAGTTCACAGGCCGGTGCTCAACCCACTGAGCAACACCAGCCAGGACAGGTATCTTTCTTAAAGAAGCCTCCACCCCACTGTATAGGCCAGATCTGCCCAGTCCACCACAAAGACGTGTTTGGGGCACGCCTTGCCTTCAATTGAAAGTTCAGTGAGTGGAGTGAGTTTGGGGTCCCCCTGGGGTCCGGTCTGGACAAGCAGTAGGTGTACCGGGTGCTTCATGTGAAACCCCACGTGGACAAGAAGGCCGCGAATTTTCGTTCTGTCTGATGGGTTTCCTACTGGGCAATTGTTGTCACCCTGCCTCATGTTTAACTGATTTCCAAAACACTCAGGCTTGTCTGCTCCAAAAAGAAAACGGGAAGAACAGCGAAGATATTGAGGTGTTTAGGTGGAGAGTTAGGCCTCTCTCTGCAAGGGCCCATGCCCCCCCAGCCTGGATCCCCTGCCTGCCTGTTCCCACACTCAGTGCGCCACCCCCCTCCCCCAGCGGGACAGCGATGGTCTCAAACAGGAAGCGGTGTGCAGATAACACTGGGACAACCGTCCTGATTTGCTGGGCGGCGGGACAGCCCTGGGCGCACTGGCCTCTGTGTGGGGCTGCCCAGGCCCAGTGTCCTCGCGGCCCCCGACGGTCAGGACGCCCCTTTGCCTCCTGTGAGCCTCAGGTAGGGAACATCCCTGCAGGCGAGTCTGCCGCCTTGGAAACCAGGGTGGGGGAGACGCAGAGCCAGGAAGGCCGGTTCCAGACAGTCCGAGGGAGCCCTGGGTGGGAGGGGACAGGGACTCTGTGCTGGATCCAGGCCAGAGGCTCGAGTCCTTCAGGACCAGGAGTCCCAGGCTCCATTAGCTCACCAGCCCACAGGGCAGTTGCCACGACGGCCCTAGATCCGGTGACAAGGCGGTTGCGTCGGGTCATGTAGATTGGCAGAGGTGGAGCCGTTTCTTCCCTCCCTCCCAGCCCAGGGTGCGTGTGGCTGTAGGGGCTGCTCCTGAGCAGCCAGCCTGCCGGGGGTGTGGAGGGGTGTGGGCAGCCAGCAATCTGTGCTCAGGCACAGGTAGCTCAGTCACAGGGATCCCGGATGTGGGGAACAGCAGGTCATCTTACATGGAGTGGCAGTCACCTGGAGCTCCAAACTGGAGAAGCCCGCAGTGTAGGGGCGCACCCTCCACCACCCCCCGCCTGACACCTGGCTGGCGGAGAAGTGAGGTGTGGATTCTGAGTGTGCCCGTCCGTCTGGGGCTACCGCATGTGCGGGGTGACTCTCCGTGTGATGGGGCACTGCCTGGCTGCACGCAGGGCAGGACCCCTGTTTCCACAGCGGGACTTCAGAAGGTCTGTGTCCTGGAGACGGGGACGGAGACGAGGACAGGCAGGTTTGGGTGAAGCTAGTGGTCTTCGTAAAAAGATAAGGAGAACATGTGCCATCTGGTGTCGAGCTGCCCGTGCTGTGGCCCCAGTGCCTGGTCGGGGGCCAGCCGGCGGTGTGCTTCAGCGGCCAGGGCTGCTCCATGGGTGCCGAAAGTGTCTGTAGGGGACCGGGCTGCTGCGGAGACGGGTGCCCTGTGCAGGCGTGCGTGGGTGCGTCGAGTCTTTGTTTCCCTGTTGATTTCTCCTTACTCTCTAGTCCCACCGGGAATCCCCTACCCTCTGCAAAGCCGCCCCCAACCCCTCCCCGCCGCCACCTGCAGAGAAGGCGTTGTTGCTCCAGAGCTCAGGGAGGAGCTGTGGTTTCTCCATTTACAAAACGGGACTCTTCTTCCCAGCCAGCAGGAGAGAGCTCCCACCAGAGTCACCCCCACCCCCGCCTCCTGCCGGCTACAGATGTGGAGCTGCCCAGGGTCAGGGCAAGCCCCGGGGTGGGCACGGGAGTGTGCGCAGCAGCGGGGTCAGGAAGTAGGTGAAGGACAGGCCAGGGGTCCCGGCCGCAGCTTGTCCTGCTGCTCTCCTTGTACCCTCCTTTCCTGGGACGTGGCCGCTGGACTTCCTGAAAGCTGCACTTCAGCCGTCAGCAGGTGAGCACTGCACCTGCTCACCAGGTTGTGCTCGCCACAGGGGACAGTGCACATCAGCTCCCGGTACCTGAGACGCTTCCCAGTTCGCATCCCAGGGACTAAGTCCAGAGTCTCTGGCCGGAGTGCAGAGGTCAGTGTGGCGAGTGAGTGCTCCCGGTGATATTGCCCGAGGCATCCCCACCTCCTGACGTGACATCGTCATTCCTGGGAGGGCAGCTGAGCAGCGGGGACTTCATGATGGTCAGTGGCCCAGGGCGGCCTCTGCTGTCCCCACGCGGAGAGCGCTCACCCTGGTCCCCGGCCCTTTGTGCTCGGTTCTGGGACCTCGCCCGCTGGCCTGGGACGTGGACGCTGTTCACCGTGTCTGCTGAGTGCCCGGCAGGCTCACCGCACAGGAACGCTGGCTTCCGGCGCTTCCATTCGTCTGGAGACCCTTGCTGGCCGTGGGGCTCGCCGCAGCGTGTGGTTGCAGTCACACAAAGCTGCCACCGAGGGAGCGCTGGCCATGGGCCCCAGGCAGAGCCCTGGGTGCCTCAGTCACAGGAGGGGTCTCGACTCCACCTGGAGGTGACCAGGTAGACCAAGGAGATGGCGTTTGGCCAGGGCGCTGGTCCAGCAGCACCCCACTGTCCCCAGCCATGGTGCCATGCAACACCTAAGTTCCACGTTATGGGGGGGTGTCAGATGCTCCCCGAGTGACCCAGGGACAGCTGTCCTGCCCCTTCCAACTCCACCCCATCCCACACCGATAGTCAGGGGCCTCCAGCCCCCTGGAGGGAGCGCTGTGGCAGAGCCCAGGTGCCCCGTGGTGGGAAAGGGGTACCCCGAAGACTCCATGCGCTGTGTTGCTGTCTGTGAGACTCAAGCCGAGCACAGCCCGGCGGCCTGCTGGTCGGGGATGTGCGTCTGTGTGGGGACGCTGCTGCAGAGTCAGCAAGAGACAGGGGCGCTCCCCATCCAGGGGCGTGGCCTCGCACGAGGGGCCGGGTGGGACAGGCCAGGGAACGTCGGTGTGTGGCAGGACCTGGCTTGTGAGGCTGGCCAGGCGCGCTGCATGGCTCCCTGACCTACAAACACGCCTTCATGTGAGCGAAGGGCCAGTCGTGACGAACTGGAAGAGGAAGCCGTTTGCAGCTCCCAGGACTGGGATGAGCTAGGCCCACACAGCAGGGGCCCCCAGGCAGCAGCCCAGCCACGGCCCCATCAGAGGAAGGAGGCTGGGGCCCGGCCGTGGCCTGCACACTGTCACTAGCTGCCTGCTGCTCGGAGTTCCCGTCACTGTTTACCCTTCCCTCCCTCAGGGGTCGGTGCCCTGCCGGCACTCGCTCGTCATGAAGAGGGCTCTGGCCCTAGTCAGCCTGGCCTTCCTGTCGCTGGCCCCGCCCGCAGACCCGCAGCAGACCGTGGACGACGCCTGCTCTGTGCAGATCCTGGTCCCCGGCCTCAAAGGTAACCCCGCCTGGCTCCTGGCCCTGCCTCCCCCTCAGGGCCACTGCGGTGGCAGGTGGGGACCCTGAGCACGGTGACACCGCAGCCTTGCTGAGTCTGCAGCCCTGCGTTCTGGTGTGGATGAGGGGCCGACCCCGGTGGGCACGGCTTGCCCACCTGAGAAAGCGGGGACATGCTCCCTTCAGCTGGGAACTCTGCGACTCAGGAGCTGTTCCACGTTGCTCGGGCCTCAGCCCAGGGCGGGAGGGGCTGCTGACAGGTGTCCCAGGCTCAGCGCTCACAGTCCTGTGATCCCTGGGAGAGGGCCTCCGGTCCACTTTGTGGATGGGGCATCTGCAGGGCAGGGAATTCAGCGATTGGCCAGTCGGGCTGGGCAGCCCCGAAGCCTGGGCTCCCGCGTGGCTTCTGGAAACTCTTCATCCTTCTTCTAGAACCGAAAGCCATTTCCCTCGTCACTCTGTCTGAAGTCTCCCCGCTGGTAGGGCATGCCCTGCAGACAGGGGGGAGGGTGCCAGCCCAGGGCACCAGGGCCCAGAGTGGCCCTTGACTTGAGGAAGTCACCGGTCTCACAAAGCACGAGATCCCGCCCCCCATCACTCCCACACAGGACCAGCTTCGCCATCCCAGGCCCCGTGCAGGCGGGATAAGGGCTTTTGAGGCCGAGACAGGGCACCTCTGCCACTCAGGGTCAGCCCGGGCCCCCAGCTCCTGAGCAAGGAGGCAGGAGGGGCCAGCCGATGCTCCCACACATGGGGGCCCCCATGTCCCCCCTTCCACTCCCGGCTGGGGGTGCTGCTGCAGGGGACTGGGGGACGCCCTGCTGGGGGTGGCAGTGTCTCTGGGCCCCTTTCGCTGTGCCGTGCTGGCAGAAGCTGGCACCTCCAAATGTCCCGGTGAGCGGGCCGGCCGGCCCCTGGAGCTGTGGCCTGGTGCGGCTGCCGCTGGAACCTGTGGTTTCAGTGTGAGCAGCGCAGCCTCTGCCCCAGGTGGGCGTGGGGGGGCTCTGGCGTCCGAACGTTCCCTCCTGGTCTGGCTCCGGGAACAGGAGGTGCTGGTGCCAGTGGCCCCTGCATGCTGGTGGGGAATTGGGGTGGGTCCCAGGCCTCGGGCCCAGCCCTTGTCTGTTCTGTTGGTGAGAACAGGCTCCAGCTGCTTCTCAGAAGTGCTGACAGGGGGCTCTGCATGCAGCCATTGCCCCCCTGAGCACAGTTCTGGGGGTAGGGGGGAGGACTGGGGTCTTGCTCTGATGGGGGAACGCAGGGGCCACTCGGGGCCCTGCCCTGTGCCATGTGTGCCGATCAGAAACAGGAAGCCCCTGCAGGAAGTTCATTGCTCTGCTGCTTGGACCAGCAGCAGGGCGCTGGGTGGGGGTGACGAGAGGAGGGGAACCGATGCCAAGAAGCAAGTTGGGGCTTCCAGACAGCAACGGTTTGGGGTGAGGCTGACTTTTGTCCCCTTTGAAGGGAGGACTGGCGTCAGAGGGACGCCTGCCACTTGGTGTGCACCCCGTGCCGGTGAGCGGGTGCGGTGAGGGGCAGGGGCCGTGGCCGTTTGGCCAGCCTGAGTCCAGCGAAGTCAGGGAGGCTGCCTCCCTCCTCGGATGGCCTACAGGTCACCTCTGACCTTGCAGAGAGGCTGTGACGGCCACACGGGGCACAGCCCATGGCCTCAGGGCGAGGTGGGGGCCTCAGGGCAGAGGCACCAGGACCCTCCCACCTTAGCAGCTCCACCTTCTTTCAGGAAGGGTCCCGGGCAGTGAGGACTTTTCATGGCAGGAGAGCGAGTGTGCGCACGTGTGTGCATGTGTGTGCGCTATGGGCTTCACCTTCACACCCAGCTTCAGGGTGGGCGGTGACCCAGGACGTTCGTTGTCTTCCATCTCCGGGACGGTGCCTAAGCTGGCTATGCACAGGGTCAGGGGATGGATGGGCGGCCACCCAGCCTGCGCTCCACCTGAAAGGCCCAGAACAGCCTGCGAGAGGGTTTGTCCCCCACCATCTGTCAGTCAGAGGTGGGGACACAAGTGCAATGCCGCCCCCTGGAGGCGGGAGAGGCCCCATTCCCTGAGGAGGCAGACAAGGTTGAGACTCCCCGGGCCAGGCCCGCCAGCCGTGAGAGGCTGAGAGGTGCGGTGGGCAAGGACACTCCTCGCGTCCAGCCTGGCTGTCTGTTCTGTCTCGGGGTGGCTCCGTGCAGCCCTCCTGCTGACTGGTGTTGGCGCTGGAGGTGAAACGCATTTGCTACTAGAGGCCTAATAGTAATTGCGCACGAGCCCTGGCCCGGGGGCTCGGTGGTGGGAGCGCTGTCCCCAGGTGCCAAGGTTGTGGTTCGATCCCTGGTCACGTTCTCCAATGTTGCATGAGTCAGTGGGACAAAATCGATGTCTCTCTCTCACCCCCTTCCTTCCTCTCTCTAAAAACCAATAAATAAAACACTTTAAAAAGAGAATATAAATGATAACACATCACGTCTGCATTTGGAGGGAGGAAGGACTCCCGCGATGGGAAGACAGTGTTGGCTCCATGGCCGAAAGTGTTGGCTGGAGGAGCACAAACAGTGCTGTAGGCCGGCGAGCCTGCGGTGCAGAAACCTTCAAAGGGCACAGTTACTCTTACGGGTTTTATCGAATTAATTTAAAAATCACGAATCGTCACCCCTTATGACAAGGTGGGTAAAGCTGTGCTGGGACACAGACCTGCGGGAGCTGTGCTCCCTGGACATGGCCCTCTGGTCTGGTCCGGGCAGCCTGCTGGTCAACGGGATGTGCAGCCAGCCTGGCTCCCAGTGTCTGCCCACGGAGGCACCCGCCGCTCCTCTGTGCTACGGCGCCGCATCCCGGGGCAGCGTGGGCTCGCAGACTCACGTGTCGGGCTGCAGACGCAGGCGCCAGGAGATCAGGGGACCCCGCAGCCCGTCAGCGCCGGTGGCCCGCCTGCCTCAGAGCATCTCAGGACCCGCCTTTCTGCTGGGCCCAGAATCGTCCCAGTGCAGCCCACACCAAAGCTTGCTGCGCACAGATTTCTGTGTGATCGGCAGGGAGGCGAGCAAGCCGTAAATCCCAACGACGTTTCCCGTGTTTCTTTGCCAGGAGGGAGCCGTTTGTTCATGAGGGCGGGTGAGAGCCAGGCAGGCGACACAGGAGCTGCTGCTGGTGGAGGGCAGCTCGGTCTGCGCAGTGGTCAGCCCAAATCGGAGCCTGAGGAGGGGCGGGCATGGCGGGGCCCACGGTCTCTGAGTGGACAGGTGGATGGGAGCCGGGGGCTTAGAGCTCACGCCCCCCTGAGACAAGCAGACATTTCCAACCCTGCTGCACGTGAGCAGAGCTTGGAAACGGCCTTTGTTCTCAGGAAGTGCGTCTGAGGATCACCTGCAAGGACAAGGCCAAGGTCACTAGGAGAGACTGGGGCCAGGAGGATCCTCTGAGACCCCGCCGCAGAGGATCAGAAGAAGGGGGGGGCAGGGCACTGCCAGCGCGGTGCGTCCCCGGGCACAGGCCACGCGGCCCTCACCAGAGGGGAGACGTCGGAGGCTGGGGGTCGGTGTGGGCCCCGGGGCCACAGCTCACTTGTCCAGCAAGTCTGCACTTAACGCTGTGGGTCCGGGGAGAAGCCGTTCGGCTGGTCGGAGCAGGGGCGTGGGCCCTGCAGGGCTCGTGCTGAATGGCAGGGGTTCTGGTCCCAGCTGCCCGGTGTGACAGGCAGATGGGGGCAGGGAGGGGCCAGGAGAGTCGCTGGCCCTGGAGGACACTCCACTTGGACCAGGGGTGTCAAACTCATTCTCACCAGGGGCCGCATCAGCCTTGTGGTTGCCCTCAGAGGGCCGAATGTAACTTTAGGACTGTATACATGTAACTACTCCTTAACAGTTAAGAAGATAGGACCAAGGTGCCGGGCCGGATAAACCAGGTGGAGGGCTGGGTTCGGCCCACGGGCCTTGTGTTTGCCTCCTGGGTCATAGACATTCGGGGTCTTGGGGAGCATGTTGCGGTGCGTTGGGGCCAGACTGGGAGCTGGGCAGAGGGGTAGTTGGAGAGAGGGAAGCGTGTCCTGGTCGGCCCCCCACCAACCCCTCGTGCTGATGCTCACGGCTCACTTTTGTCTTTGCTCATAAAAGGTGGGGGAGGAAGCAGGGTCCTGAGAGTGGATGGGGGAGGAGAGCTGAACGCCCTTTGGGGGGCGGATCTGGGTAGGAGAGGGTCAGGAAGAGAGGGGGGCCAAGTTTGGGGGGATGGAAGCCCAGGGGCTGGTGGGGGCACAGAGCGAGCTTTCTTTGCTGTCCCTGCACCCACCCGTCACACTGGATCCTGTGCTTGGACCGAGTCCTGAACACATGTGCTTTCTTCCGCAGGGGATGCTGGCGAGAAAGGAGACAAGGGCGCACCCGGCCGGCCCGGAAGAGTGGGCCCCACGGGAGAGAAAGGTACCTTCTCTGCCTCTCGGAGCTCTGCACGTGAGGGCAGGAGAGAGGCCGGGTGGGGGGCGCGAGGGGACCCCACACCCGTGTAGGTGTCAGGAGGGCAGCCGGCCAGGCGGTGAGGCAGGGCGCAGAGGCCTCTCTGAACAGAGCTCCCGGGCACCGGCCTGTGGGCTGCTGTGGGCCCTGGGCAGTGTTCGAGGGCGGCTGCGTGTCCAGGAGTTCACGTTCTGCGACCCTCAGCAGCCTCACCTGGAGGACGGGATCCCGTGAGTGTTACACGCGTAAGTGCAATTGTGAGGGTGTGCAAACAACTAGCCAACCCTGAGGGCAGCCGAGGGACCCACACAGACGTGGGTAGGTGGGCAGTCCTGCATGGCGCCCACGCACCGCTTATGGGTGCCAACCACCGTGAGTGTGGGTCCTCACGGCCAGGCACGGTCGGGCGGCCCCCTGGGCGGTGCCAAGCTTGGGGCACCAGGCTGGACGTGGAGGCAGCCCGCGGCCCAGTGACCGGGAGGTGTCCAGTGAACGGCACTGCTAACATTGGGTCGGGGTGGCCCGCTTGGCTTTAAGGTTTGATCAAGTCATTGGAACCTGCGGCGGAAGTGCACCTTCGGCATCTTCACTCGCCGCGCGAGAACGAGCGCTGGGCTCCCCCAGCCAGGCTGCCAGCTGGCCCCGCGGCCCCACGGCCCCACAGAGCGAGGCTGTGCCCAGCTTTTCGAAACCCTTATGACAGTCCCCGTACAGGTCGTCAAATGTGTGGTTCTAAACCTACGAATGGCGGTCTGACTGTTGTGAGGGGGGATTTGCTTCCTCCTTTTCAAGTGCGAGGTGTGGCCAGTGACAGCCGTGCATGCGTGTGGACTCTCCTCTCCTCGTGGTCACCACCCAGAGCGTCTCCATCACAGCCGGCCGGCCCCGCCTACCTCTGGTGCTGACGTTCACGCCTCACTTTTCTCTCTGCTCATAGAAGTTAATTGAAAAAATAAGTAGGCTAGTTCTGTAGCTCACAGTTTGAAACGTGCAGAAGTGGTGCACAGAGAGCAGTCTCCTTCCCGATGCCCCCAGCACAGCCACTGTGGGTTATCAGTCCTCACGCAGTCCCACCGCGTGGCTGCCTGTTGGCGCCCTGTCCCTCCGCTCCTGAGAGAGCAGCGCCCGCGCGTTGGCCGCACGCCACCCTGGGCACGGAGTCGTGCCCCTTGGAGACTGATCCGCGGGGACCGGGCTTCCCTTGTCCTCTCTCCCGCGCTGGGGAGTTACCCCGCGCTGTCCGCCCGGCCCGCTGCTCCCGGGGACTCACGTTTCCCTGGGGCTGCACTGCCGTGAACGATCTCGTGCCGGTCACTTTTTAAAGTGTGGGCGCAGCTGGAAGACACACCTCGCCGTGCCATCGCGTGGGTGAAATTCCCGTGACGCCTCCTAAGGGACGGACTCGGTGTCCGGCCCCTCGCGCGCTGACAGCGGCAGTGAAGCGCCACCTCGCAGGGTCCCCTTTGCCTCTGTCTTTCCGGAGGAACTGGAGTCGGGTCTGTTCAGGTGCCTGAAAGGGATTCGCATCTTTCCTGTCTTTTTGTCCTTCGTTGGGTTTTCCTTTTCTGTTGCTTTAAAAGCCCTTCTTGGGTTTATTTCCTTCTGGGCACGTAAGACGCTTCCGTTTTCTGCTCGTGTCTTGACTCTTTCCTTAGAGCTGCCCGCAGTGGGGTGTCATCACAGAAGCCCCCGGCTGGCCCCGCACTTCCCCACCCAGCGGGCTGCCCCCCTTCTGTCCCGTGTGTGAGCTGAGAGAACGCGGCAGTGGCAGCAGGGCCTGGGCCGAGAGGCCCCTGGGGTGTCAGGGTGGGCAGAGGGCGGGCTCCTCTCCGCCTGCGGGAGGGGGACCACTTAGCCGCTCCAGAGAGTTCCGGGTCACAGTGCCTGCAAGTCCTGCAGCGCGTGAGGCCGCAGTGCTGGGCTTCACGTGCAGACGCTTCTCTGCTCGCTCGTCCCCGTCACCAGGCGCTCGGCCATCTCTCAGCCTCAGTCCCCTCTTCCTGCTCGACAAGGCAGCACAGGCCCGCGGCGCTGCAGACACTCCTGGTGCCTCGTAGAGCCGAGGACGGACTCCCCTGGGCAGAGGTGGCCTGGCTTGTGGGTTCCCTGTCGTTGAATTCCCGAGTTGAGCGGATTAGGAGCTGGGTGCTGGTGGACTCAGCCTGGAGCCCTGGGAGCCCGTGGAGCCCAGAGGGGAGATGGCTGTGTGGACACCGAGGCAGATAGCCGTGTGTGGAGCTGCCATGGCTGGACGAGGTGGAGGCCTGCTGGGCTCTCCGACGCACGCTGGGGCGGATGCTGTGCCTCCTGCTCGAAGATGAGCTCTGGCCCCGCGGACTCACAGCGTCTGGGTTGCTGGGCTGAGGGTAGCACCATGCCGAGGCCCCCGGGACTGGCGACCATAGGCCCACGTGTGCCCAGGGCCGGATCCTTGCCCTGGGGTGACAGACGGCCGGCCTCACACCCCCTCGCCGTCCTGGGCCGCTCCCGCCTGCCCTTCCTTCTCCTCACCCTCAGGGCATCCCCTCCGTGGGGTCTTTAACCCATGTCCACAAGTTGCCAGAGCAGGCCTCCCCCGGCCGGGGAAGCCGGGGACAGGGTGCGGGTAGGTGGCTCCGTGGTCGCACGAGCTGCCTTGCAGCGTGAAGTAGATGGTGTTGGCGTCGGCAGTCACAGGGGCTGGACGGTCCCCACCTTTCCATCGTGCCCCCCACCAGGCTGTCCCCTCAGAGACAGCAGCCGGCACCTCGATGGGGCTGGCGTGGGAAGCTTGTACAGGGTGGGGGTGGGGGGGTGTGCTGTGGGAGGGCCTCCCGGCCGCCCCGTGCTCCGGCTTCACACCCGCTTGTGCTGACGGGGCTGGTAGCCTGTGTGGGTGAGCAGAAAGGGGTGCTTGTGTGCGTGTGCATGCGTTTGTGAATGTGCGTGTGGGTGTGGTGTATGTGTGTAGCATGTGTGTGTGTTTGCACGTGCAGTGGGTGTGCACGTGCACGTGTGTGTACAGCATGAGTGTGCGTGTGTGCGATGCCCGTGGGAGGGACTGGCACTGCCTGTGCATCAACCACGTTTCATCCATCTGTTCTGCGCAGGAGACGCGGGTGACAAGGGACAGAAAGGCACGGTGGGTCGTCACGGAAAGATCGGTCCCATCGGTTCTAAAGGTACTTCTGATGCGTCCTGCCTCCCCGTCCTGCCTCCCCGTCCTGCCCAGGAGGTCCCCATCCCGGGTCCTTGTCAGGCTGCCTGTCGTTTCCAAGCCCCGGTGTCGACGAAGGAGACAGAGGAGCCCGTTGGGCAGACCCTACGGCTCAGCCCCTCCCGGGCAAATGTCCCCGAACCCACCGCTGGAGTGGTCGCTGGCCCCCAGCCGAGACTCGGGGTTTCCGGGGGGGGGGAGGAAGGTAACGGGATGTCACGTGGCTTTAGGGTGAATACTCTCTGTCTAGTTGTAGAGAAGCTAGAAGGCAGAGTGGCTGCGTGGTGCGTCCCATGCAGCAGGTGGCAGGAGCCCAGGTCTGGGGCAGCCACGTGTGCCTGGGCCCCCTCGCCGCCTCTCGGGGCCGGGAGGACGGGTCTCTGCAGGGTGGGGAGGCCCCTCAGTCCCGGTGGTTAGATGACCCCTGAGGTCCCCTGGGCTCCAGGGTCACATGCTCTGCCTGGGTCTTCCTGCTGTGAGGAGGGACCCGGACAGAGCTGGCGGCTGGTTTAGTGGCCACTTGCCCCTGGTGTCAGGACTCGTGGGGTGACGTCCGAAGCGTGTTCCCGGATGCCCCGGGGCGTCCCGGAGCTGGTGCAGAGAACGCTCGTCCGGTGCTCTGAGGTCCCGCGTGAGGGACCTGTTCCGCTGAGCCCGTGGGGCGTGAGGATTGGGATCTACCGAACGTCACTCCCTGTGGATTGGGGGACCCAGAACGTCCCACGTGGAGGACGTGACATGTCATCCTTGTGAACTTGTGAAACGTGTCCCCCCTCTACTTGGTGACTTTGACCTTGCTTTTCTTTTTTAGGTGAAAAAGGGGATTCTGGCGATGCAGGGCCTCCCGGCCCCAATGGAGACCCAGGTACGGCTCAGAGGGTCCAAGGAGCCTCGGAACGAGTGTTCAGATCGCACTTCCGACTACATGTGACTCCTGACCTAAAGCTGCCCTGGGCTGGGAAGTGGGGGCTCGTGGCTGGCGTGGGCTCCCCTTGTCCGCCACTCCCCCCGAGGCTGTTCCAGGGTCCTGGGTCCTCCCACCTCCACACGGCACATCCTTCCCAGGCCTGCTGCTGCCTGTTGCCAACGCTCGCTCCTTTCACTGCAGAATTCCGCCCAGACACGCCGTCCTGCAGCCCAGCATCCGCCCTCTGTGCCTCTCTGGGTGCCACGGGCCCCCTCCTCTGGCCACCAAACCTCAATAAAAGCACGTCTGTGTTTTCTGGGTTTTCCCTTGTTCCGGATGTCCTTGCAACCACGACCCCTCCTTCGGTCCACACACAGGCCAACGCCGCCCAAGTGTGTGCCTGGCCCGGGGTCGGCCCCAAGTCCCTGCATGGGTGCCCCAGTGGTGCCATTGGCTCACGGGCTCCTCTGCTCCATGCAGCGTAGCGTGGTGCTGCTTCCCACTGAGTCACTGAGACAGGAACCTAGTGTCCCCAGCTTTCAATCACTGCGTCCCGGTCCTGCCACTGCCCTTGTTCCTAATGCTTCGTCTTCGGTCCCCCTCCACGGTGACTGCCTTGAGCCAAGTCCCACAGTCCTCTGGGTCTGGGCCCGGAGGGCCCACGTCTAGTGACGCGCCTCTTTTGGGGAGTGGCCACTGCTTTCCTGAGCCCCGCCCCCGAGCCCTCCTCCTGACGCAGACCCGCCCCCGCAGGCCTCCCGTGCGAGTGCAGCCAGCTGCGGAAGGCCATCGGGGAGATGGACAACCAGGTCACCCAGCTGACCACCGAGCTGAAATTCATAAAGCACGGTAGGTTCTTCTCGGTGCCTTTTCTGTCCCATGCCGTCCCCCACCCCCGGACCGCCCCCCCCCCCCCCCCCCCGAACCCCAGGAGAACGAGGCCCCGTGCGCGCGCACTGAGTCTGTTGCAGAAACGCGAGTGCTCACTTTCCAGCGCTGCCCTCCCCCGCAGCTGTCGCCGGCGTGCGCGAGACCGAGAGCAAGATCTACCTGCTGGTCAAGGAGGAGAGGACGTACGTGGACGCGCAGCTGTCCTGCCAGGGGCGAGGCGGCACGCTGGCCATGCCCAAGGACGAGGCTGCCAACGGCCTCATGGCCGCCTACGTCGCGCAGGCGGGCCTGTCCCGCGTCTTCATCGGCATCAACGACCTGGACCGTGAGGGCAGCTTCGTGTATGCGGACCGCTCGCCCATGCAGACCTTCAACAAGTGGCGCGGCGGCGAGCCCAACAACGCCTACGACGAGGAGGACTGCGTGGAGCTGGTGGCCGCGGGGGGCTGGAACGACGTGGCCTGCCACACCACCCTGCCCTTCCTGTGCGAGTTCGACAAGGAGCACGTGTGAGCGCGGGGCCCACCCGGGGCGTAGGGGCCCCCGCGCCCGGCTGAGGGGCTGAACTAGACCAGGGCGCCTGCCCAGGAGGAAGGAAGGAGGGGTCTTCCTGGGGTGTCTCCTGGGAAGAGGGGGAGGCTCTTCACCCGAGTTACAGTCGGGATGCTCCTTGTGTTGGCGCCGCTCAGCATTGCCCCTGCCCCTGCCCCAGCGCCCGGATAGCCCCAGATGCCGCCGTGGCCACGCCCCACAGGGCGTGCCTTCCCTGCGAGTTCTGCGTGGAGAAGAGCCCCCCTCACCGAGAGGACGTTTCTGTAAATTAGATTAAAGTATAGGACCCTTTTCACTGTCCGCCAGTAGGGGCAGTTGCGCTGGGCTGCAAGCCGGGAGCCCAGGAGAAAGAGAAATAAATGCTCCAGCACTAGCCGTGGGTGCCGTTTCGTTTTCTTCCTGGCTCTGAGAGCTGTGTTCATCGTCTGTCGTATCATAAATTACCCCAGCTCGCAGCGGCCCGTGACAGAAATATGAATGTCCCCGCGTTCCCGTGTCCAGGGCCTGACTCAGGCCTGGAGGGGCCCCTGTGGGTGTGGGCAGGACCCTGTCCCCGCATGCGGCCTCCCCACCCCTGAGCCGCAAAGGGGAGCCAGAGCCAGCCTGCAGGCAAGCCAGCCACCGCCATCCGAGACCTCGCCATTGAGACAGTCGGGGTGGGGACGCCAGGGGACGTGCACACAGGAGGTGGGGCCCTGGGAGCCATTCTGGAAGCTGCCGCCATCATCACATTTTGTACACTGGACACAGTCCCAGTAAAAAGTATAAACACCTCATTTTCCAAACACAACACACAGACAGGCGTGTGCGAGGGTAACCAGCCGGGGCTGGGGGCCCGGAGGGGGCTGCTGGGACATGCCCAGGCCTGCGGGGCCTGCGGGGCCTGCAGGTCTGCCTGAGGCCCTGCCCCTGCCCCTGGCTGCTGGTGGTGAAGTCTGGACGTTTGCACCCCAGGCTGTGACAGAGGAAAGGTCTCCTCCCCCGTGCTGCCTGCAGCACGTGGCCATCACCCCAGGACCTCTTTGCCCGGGCTGAGACTCTCTGGCTGCTGCTCTTACTGCAGGAACCGGGGTGGGGGCCACAGTGGCAGCTGGCCTGACTCCTGCTGGACCCCCACCGGCACCCCTGGGCCAGGTCCTGTCCGTGGGGACCCAGAGGCTTTGGAGGTTGTGGTGGGGGGAGCGTGTGTAGGGCAGCTAGCCCAGTGTGGTCGGGCCCGGGAGGAGCAAGGCAGGGTGGGGCCCAGCCTCAGCACCCACAGCCTCCCACAGCCTCCCTGTCTGTCTGCTGGGCAGGTGCCCTCAGTCCCAGAGCGGCCCTCTGCCCGACCTGTGTGCTGGGTGGCTCTCAGGGTGAGCCCCTCTGAGGACAGGCTTCTCTCCCGCTGGGCGCCACCCCCACGCCCAGCGAAATCAGAGGTCCGCCCCTGTCCCTCCTCCACCAGGCTCTCCTGCGGAGCCAAGTTAACAGCAAACACGGGGAGCCACACCTGCCCTCAGTTGCCTGGGGGGCACTCAGGTGTGGGGCAGGATTGTTTTATAAAGCAAAGTGAGGGATGAACCCCAGCTCTTGGGGAGGGCAGAGTCCCACGTGCAGGGTGGGAGGGGACTGGCTGAGGACAGGGGCATTTGTCAGGTGCCAGCGGTGAGCTGAGCTGACACCCCCCAGGCTGCAGAGACGATTGTACATCTGCGCAGCCACACTGCCATCCAGTGGCAGGAGGGGGACAGTGCCACCAGCTGCACAGATGCTGGGGTCAGGGTGGTGTGTTCTGTGCGAGGGAGGGAGGGAGGGAGGAGGAGAGAGAAGGAGGGAGAGGGAAGCAGGGGGAGGCAGGGGGAGGGAGAGGGCAAGCTCCGAGGGGCAGGGACTGTCAGAGACTGGGGAGATGCTGAAAGAACAAAGGGGAGGTGGGGCCCTGCCCTTCAGAACGTCCTTGAGCAGCGTCCCTGCAGCTTCTCATCCTTAGTCGTGTCCCCAGGTGGCCGCATCCACACAAACAGAGAGACTGGTCAGGAAAGTCAGGAAAAGAACGGGTAGTTCTGACCACTGGCAGGAAAGACCAGGTGGAGGGAGGGGTGTGGCTACTCGCTGAGGCACACAGCTCTGTCCGGGAGGTGCGGGGCAGGTGCAGGCAGCTGATGAACTGGGGTCTGGGAGAGGCCGTGGGGCTCCCCTCCACTCCTGTCTCCTGTCCCTGCAGCCATTGTGGTCTGGGCGGACCCCCCCCCCCCCCCCCCCCCCCCCCCCCCCCGGCCACCCAGACTCTGGCTGTCTGTCGGCCCATGCTGGGCGGCCATTGCTGGTAACTGGTTGGGACAGTGCACCCACCCTGCGTCCTGTGAGAGGGGCAGGTGAGGGCTGAAGGGGTGGCCTGTGGGCTCAGGTGGCGTCTGTGGCTCACCTGGGGCCACCACTGTGCCCTGCAGGGACACTGGCTCCGCCCCCATGCTTCCTGGAGCTGTGGAGGGCGGAAGCTCAGCCAGGGAGACGGAGGGTCTAAACTTTAGATCGGACTTACCTGTGCCTTCCTGTTTGGTTTTGACTGTGGGCAGTGCGGCGTGGGGTCCTGTTCCCTGAGTGTGGTCTGGGGGCTGGCACACTGGCCTCCCCTGGGGCCCCGGGGGATGTGGACATGGAGGGCCAGCCCCTCCGATCACAGTCCCAGTCGCCTGTCCCCCGTGCACTGCAGGCTCAGGGGCCGGCTGCTGCGTGCAAGTGACGGTGGGCGCAGTCCCGCCTCCCGGGGCAGCCGAGTGCTGTCCTCTGCACCGTGGCCTGGACTCGGGTACGATGGGGGTAGAAATGGGCCACTATGGCTGCAGTTTTGAGACTTAGCAGAGGCAGCGAGCAAAGAGCGTGCTAGCTGCCGACCGGTGAAAGGTCGTCGGTGAGAGGAATTGTGGGGACAGAAACACATGTGTTAATTTAGTGGGACGCACAGGGTGGGGTTTGTGCTCCTAGGACTCTCGTCCAGAAGAGGAGGCCCCTGTCCACGGGACCCAGGGGCCCGGGCCCTCTGGGGAGGGTGCAGGAAGTGGTGTGGGAGCCAGCCTTTCCAGGCCCATCAGGGAGGGGGTGAGCGGGCCAGCCCCAGAGAGGAGGGCCCAGGAAGGACCTGGGGAGAGCAGGGCTGTCCCGGGGCCTGGAGGCGCACACGCTGGGGCCCCTTGGAGCCCTGGGTTCCCGCTGTGGTTTGGCTGGAGAGGACCCCGGAGGCCTTGGTGGCTTCCGAGCCTCCCGATCCCATTCCTCAGCTGTGAGGTGGACCCACACCTGGACACGGGTATGATCACATCTCCCTGGGACCCCCCCTCCGAGCCCCTGGGGCTCCGGGCGGGTCACGAAGTTTTTGTCTCACACCACCAGGCACAGCTCCCACTGGGCAAGGTGTGCTTCCTCCCCAGGTCAGTGAGCCACCTGAACACGTGGGTGAGCTCGCCTTCTCCTGGGGCTGCAGGTCCTTCCCCTCCAGGGCAGGGACCTGTGACCCGGCATGTCAAGAATGTTTAGAACGGCAACACCCCACCTGACTGTGAGGTTCAGGGGCACTGGCTTCTTTTCCCTCAGGCTGTCAAGGAAAAGGTGACAACAGCCAATGCAATAGTAGCCGTCCGTTGTGATGCCCCGTCTTGAACCATTAATAAGAGAGTTACAACTCATCGGTCACATCACATGACAAGGTTGTGTCTGATTGGTTAGTTCTTGTACCAGAAATCCTTACATACAGGATAGGCACCTGATTTTTTAAGAAAGACACTTTGTAGCAAAAAGGCTAGGTAATGACTGTTACTACTGTTTTTTGTAAATCGATCAAATTCTATCTATATATTTATTATTAGATCAGCAAAAAATATATTTCTTGGTGTGCTGCCTTGTTTCAGCACTTAGTTCGCGTGTGCCCTGAGATGGGAACAGCGAACACCTCTGCTCTGCGGAGTCCCAGAGCCCGCCTCCCCAAGCACGTGGGGGCCCGGCCTGGGGAGCCCTCCGGAGAGGAGACCAGCTTGGAGTCACAGCCAAACGGGGAAGGGGGTTCAGCCAGGGGAGGTGGTGCCCGGGGACCCAGGGTCCGCGTTGGCGAGGGGACCAGGCCAGCTCCCACCGCACAGGGGTCTTGCTCAGTGTGCCGGGCTTCTCCAGGGAGGGGTGGCTCCGCCCCCAGCCCTGCCCCAGCCCTTGTGACATCACACAGGCTGGGCCACGCTGGCCACTCTCCTCACAGCGCAGTCAGGCCCCTGCGTGTTCTTTCCCGGCCGGCACAGAGCGCCATGAGACCTTGGCTGGCTTCTGAGGAGCAGGAAACCCAATCCTAGACCCTGGACTTCGGACTCCTGGGTGAGCCATTTGTGAGGGACTGGCTGTGCTGCTGTGGTCGTTGTCCAGAGAACAGGGTGCCCCCAGGGACGGCTTTAGTAGCGACGAGCGTGGGGCACCTTTGGAAGATGGGCAGGGCGGGCAGGTCACAGGAGACAGGACCTGGCTGCTGTCACTGTCCCTGGGGAGGGAACAGTGGGTCCAGGGCCGGGAACAGCCCCAGCCTGAGACGAGAGGCTCTGGGCTCGGGGTCCCGCTCTGCTTGGGTCGAAGTCCTATGACTTTGGGCTTTAAAACTCACCCAGAAAACTAAGCTCACAGGTAAAACAAACCTGTTTTCAAAGGCAGAGCCACACATTTGAGCAAAACCCGACTATATGCCAGCCCTGTAGACCACGTGGGAGCTCGCACGCCGCTGACCCCCCTGGGCTCCTCCACAGCCCGGCGTCCCTCCCCTCCACTCTTGCCCCAAAGTCAAGTCAACTTCTTTGTTTCACCGTAAATCTCACACCTTTGGCAAAGGCTTTCTTAGGACTTACCCACCGTGATGACGCAAGTCACTGCCGCCCTTTCGCGGGGTCGTTCCTGCCAGCGGAGCCTCTGGTGGGGGTGGGGGGCGCTCTCTCCCTCCCACGTCTCCTGGACTCACGCTGCCGCGCCTCCTGGTTTCGAGGCGACTCCTGGAGAGAACAACAATGACAACAACGACAACGACAACAACAGAGCGAGCCGCACTTGGCCGTGAAGCTGCAGGGGGACACGGTCCATCAGAAGGACCGTCACCCTCCTCGTTTCTGCTGGATCGGCTGCCATTGTGTCCCGTCCTTGGCAGGATCAGTGAACAGCACAGCCTGGCTCCTGTGCCTCTGCACAGAGTCATCGACTCTAATTGAAGCACATGCTGTGTCTTCTGTGACGGACTGGGAAGCAGAGGCCGCAGGTGGCCCGAGCGAGTGGGTGGTGATTTGGGGGAGAGGAGCCTGGCTGCTGGCCCAGGGTCTTCCCTGGGAGACCTCGGCTGCTCTCCCCGTGGACATGGACGTGGCAGGAAGGGACCCGGTGCGGGGACAGGAGCGGGGACAGGAGCGAGGAGGTTGCTGTGTGAGCGCCCCGGAGGTCTGGGGGCTGGAGTCCCCACCCGGGCGCTGGACTGACTTCCTTCTGTGCCGTTCTGGGCACTGGGTGGGCTGAGAAGCTGGAGCACTTAGCACCTGCCCTTCGCAGAGCAAGAGAGCCTGGCGTGGAGGAAGTCACCAGGAAGTCACCGTGATGACCTGAGGTGACTTCTCCTTTTGGGACCGAGTGGTGCTGGACGAGGGCGACAGTCCCGCCCTGAGCTTCCGTCTCCGTGGGCGACGTGAGGACAGTCACGCACACCTTGTAAGGAGGTCGTGGGAACTGGAGCCTGTGTCAGGTGCTCGGTCCGTGCCTGGTGCACAGTAGGTCTCCCACAGCAGGAAGCCACACGGTGGCTTTCCTACGCAGATGAGAAGCCATGAATGACTTCCAAGGCCGTCACCGAGAACCACTGCTACACCCAATGCCAGCAACAAAGTGGCGCATCGTGGGGCGGGCGCGGGCGCCCTAGAACGTGCGTGGAGATGCGCCACGGACCCTGCCTGGGCGGCTGGAGCTTCCTGCCAGGATGGCGGCGTCTCCCCTCTCCTTGCCGTACTCCTGGCTTCCGAGAAACTGAATTCTCAGTTTCATCAGAATTAGACGTGGACACGCCGTGTGGCACTGGCCCATCTTTGGAGCGGATGGCCATGGAGCAGACGCCCAGGGCCAGCATCCTGTGTGCTCTCGGCCCCTCGTCTCCCCTGCTCCAGTCTGATCTTGTCTGACGCTGAGGGAGTAGAAGAGGGTGTGCGGGGCCACAGAGAGACGGTGGCTGAACTTCCTGCCTCCCCTCCCCCAGCCCACCAGCAGCATTTCTGTGAAACTGCTGTGGGCTGAGACCTGCTCTGAGAGCTGTCCTGGAGCTGACTGGCTGTCTGTCCTGCAGAGGCCTGTTTGCTTTTCTTCCATCTGAACGTTACTCGTTCAAACACACAGAGCACAGTCTTCCCCGCAAAGGGAGCTCCGCGGAGAGAACGATGCAGCTTTCCAGCGCCTGTGTCTTGCAAGCCGGTCCCTTTCCAAGCCCGTCCCCAGGGAAGCGGGCAGACAGCGGCTCCTGGCACGTGGGATTTCCTGCCCCCACCTGCATTCATGTCTGCCAGTTAAAGCAGCCGTGTCCAAGCGCCAGGTCTCGTTTGGAAAAGCAAACAGGAGGCTTGAGAACTCCGCCTGTGTTCGAGGTGCGCCTCAGTGAGCACAGGTGGACGAGGCGCCGTGGACCCTGGGCGCCGCTGCCGGGCGTGGGCCACAGAGGGCACTGCCTAATCCCCTCCTGTCTCAGTGCTTGTGCAAAGCCACCTTTTAATCCCACCTGGAGGGGTCGCGCACCTGCCGCACTCACCCAGCACCCTCAGGGCTGTTTGCCCATCTCGGACTGAGGTTCAGGGGCCGGGAGGAGGGCCTGGCCCCCCACACCACGTGGCCCGAGGGTGAGCGAGCCTGCCTTTCTCCTTCCAGACAGCATGGCTGACTCGCCCAGGGAGGGAAAGCTGTGCCGGTCCCCCGACTTCATCCAGCTGATCGACATGGCGTCTGAGTCCGTGGGAGGAAAGGTGAGCAGGGGTCTCATGGCAGGAACAAGATGCAGTGAAGCCACCAGAGGGGCCCAGCTCCCCACTGCTGAGACACCAGCGCGGGCAGCAGGGGTCAGGCAGAAGGGCCCGCCTTGCCGAGGGAGCCCCTGACCACCAAAGGCTTCCAAATAATTTTTCTGCAGTTGGTGCCTTAAGTTCTTTTTACAAAGCACATTTTGCGCCTGTGGAAAGAACTCACTGTCCCGCCGAGGGTTCTCACACGGCAGAGAGCGGTGGTCCTCAGACTTTGGCAGGAGAGTCGCCCGCAGAGACTGTTCGCAGGGAGGGCCGGGGGCTGTGGCGCCTGCAGCGGGCAAAGGGGCTGAGGCGTCAGCCACGTGCAGAGGCAGGAGGCGCAGCAGCGCGCCAGGTGCTGAGACACCGGGACTGCGCACAGGTTCTCGGCCCCCACAGCGGGCAGAGGTGCTGCAGGGGCTTTGAGGGGAAGACCCGGCCAGAGTGATGCTCCGGGCCGGGCAGGCAGCTCACAAGGTGGGTGGAGAAGGGGCTGGGGGAGCTTCAGTCAGAGGGGGCTGCAAAGGGGCAGAAATGGTCCAGCTGGCCTAGTGTTTCTGGAACATTCCAGTGTTCGTGGTGGGTGGGGGTGTGCAGAGGTGAGCCTGGAGATGCGGGAAAGGCCCACGGTGCCCCGAGGGCTTCCACTGAGGGGTCACTGCTGGCTGTGGAGCAGGGGAGGGGCTCCCCTGCCGGTTGCCATGACTCGCTCCCAGGGGCAGGCCCCCCCAACACAGCAGGTCCTCGTCTGCCTTCCTGGCCTTGGGCGGGGGTCAGACCAGCGCACCATGTCCCCTCCAGGCGGCAGCCATTGCTGGGCCCGGCTTAGTCAGGGTGGCCCCAGCCTGGTTTGCTTCTGAGTGCAGTTTGGAGTCCCCCCCCCCGCCAGAGACGTTCTGCTCCCAGCCAGCCCTCCAGGCTCGGGCGACAGGCTCTATGTGTGAGGGGTGCACGGCCTGGGGTCCCCCATCGTCACAAAGAAGAAAGCCGGCTTGTGTCCTTCCCCAGGGTCAGGGCCCAGGTGGTACAGGGGCGTCAGCGAGGAGGCCTGGTGGGCGGGAGGGACTCGGGGGAGGCAGGTGGCTTGAACGCGACCCCCTCACAGCTTCAGGCTCCGTGGCTCCAGGTCTCCCTCCCCGCAGGGATTTCCCAGAGTCTTCTTACTGCGCCTCCTAATGGCTTGCCAGGGAATGAAACAAAGTGGTGTTTAATTTACGGTTATTTAATCTTTCTTTGCCTAGATTTTGTTTGCAACAGATGACTTTTTCGCTCCTGCAGAAAACCTCCTAAAGGTACTGTGGTGGGGTTCTGGGGGGCGCGGTGCCCCCTCCGAGGGAATTACCGTCCTCCCGGCAGGTGGGTGGGGGTCACGGGCTGTGTGCAGAGAGCTGGCGGTGGACGGCGGACTTGGCAGGGGAACCTTCACGCGGTTTTGCTCGCTGCTGAGTGGTGCGTTCTGCGCACAGAGGCACCCGGTGGAACACGGTTCTGAGGGTTCCGTGACCCTCCCTGAGGAGACCGGGCCTGGGTCACCTGTGCAGGGCGGGAGGGGCGGACACTGCCAGGCCCACTGAGCACACCCCTAGCTTCTGCAGGCCCACCTGGGCCTCAGGGCAGAAGCCGACTGGCTGGGAGCCCAGGCTGAATGAAGGCGAGTCACTGCCTTGCTGGGCCTCTGTGCTTCAGAGCGACGGCCCGCGATTCAAAGAGCATGAGTACACAGAGTTCGGCCAGTGGATGGACGGCTGGGAGACCAGGAGGAGGAGGGTTCCAGGTAACCGGGTGGCACCCCGCCCCTTCCCTGCTGGGCCCTGTGGAAACAGGCACCCTGGGGGCAGCGCTGACTGGCGCCCTTGGGCTGCTCTGTGATCTCAGCTGTCCCTGGTGGACATCGATCGGCTGGGAGCGTTCAGGAAAGGGTGGCGGGGACCCGGTCCCCTGGGGGCCCCCAAGCGTAAAGGAGCCAGACGCTGGTTGGGAAGGTGGCAGCGTGCAGGGTGCGGTGGCAGGGGAGGGCACCCGGCGTGCTCAGCCCCGTGTCCCTGCGGGGGAGGCGGGCCCACCGCCTCCCCCGCAGTGCCCACTGTTTTCTCGTCACTGTGAGGGGCTTTTGTTACTCAGTGCTACTCCTCAGAGCCCCTCAAAATACGTCTTAGCGGACACCCCGGAGCCCCTGGTGCTGAGCTGGGCAGGGCTGCCCCCAGGACAGTCGCGTTTAAGCTTTGGGAGGCGACCTCAGCCCTGATCCACAGGGAGGCCAGGCAGTCGGCCGCAGGAGGTCACGCAGCGCAGACAATGGCCTTGGCTTCAGCCTCAGCCCTTGGTGTCCCGGGCCTGTCCCAGCTCTGCTCTGAGGAGAACGGGGACTCCTACGGGGAACGGTGGTCTGTGGGGCCCCAGGATGAGAGACCCTAAAGTCGTAACTGAGAAGTGACCTGTCCCGTTTCCTGTGACCGGCAGGGGGGTCACTGTGGGACATTAGCATTTTTGTTCACTCTGTCACCAGCTCCGCCAGTGACCTTGGGGTGACGGGCACTCTGTCGTTGGGCCCGCAGGTCACGACTGGTGCATCGTCAAGCTGGGGATACAGGGCATGATCCGGGGCTTCGACGTGGACATTTCATACTTCACGGGCGGCTACGCCCCTCGGATCTCAATTCAAGCAGCAAACTTGGAAGAAGGTGCCTTGGGAATGCCTGGGCCTGGGATGGCCCTGTGGGGTCCTGAGGCCCCTCTGTCCCCCGACTGTGCATCACCAGCACAGACAGACTCAGCTGCTTGTCATGGCCCTTTGAGCTGCCACGGGCTTCTGAGCTCGGATTTCCAACAACGCGCTCTGTGATTTTTGGTTTCTAGCTTAGCAATGCCCTTTGACCAGATTCAGATTGCATTATCCCACGCTCTCCCAGGGTGCCACCCTGAGGTGTGGCGGGCAGGGTGCTGGGAGGGTGGGGATGTCGCCCGGAGACCTGGAGGGAGCCCGTGGCACCAGCCCCAGTCAGGTGACGAGGCAGCACAGGGCGTTCAGTGGGGGGTCCTGCCTGTGTGCTGGGGTCACACGGACACCTTACGTGAGACCCGTCTCTTCCGTCCTTCCATCGGCCTCAGATGGCGTTGGCCCCAGAGTTAATTTTTCAGAAATAAGGGCCCATGCCTGTGTGTGCAGACACGTCCTTGGGAGGACCCGTCATGTCAGCTGGAAAGTTTATGCTAAAAGCACCGTAGCATCGGAGGCTCCGCCTGAGAGATAGCGGGGTACCTGGGGACTTAGGTGGTGCTGGGAGACAGTCTCCTTTGTGAGCAGGGAGTGAGTCATGATGGACGAACAAGCTTGCTGGCCACCAGCAGTCCACAGCATTCCTGCTCCTGCGTCGCCTAGTGGGGCCGGCCTGACTCAAAGGGTGTCCCCGCCAGGGGGAGGCACTTTTGGGTTCTGAGCCCTAACCCCGCCCCTGCGGTCCCTCTGACTTCAGATAAAGAGCCAAAGATGCCGGAGCGAGGAGATCGGGTGGGAGTGGCGGCCACGCCCTCGGAGTGGGAAGCTGTTGCCCAGGTAGGTGTCCAGGAAAGGGCGGGAGCTTGTCAGGGGCCAGGAGGGCAGCAAGGGGCTGCTCTGCACCCCGGACCACGCCAGGTGCAGGGGGACATGCTCCTGGTGCCTCCTGCTCCTGCCCGGTGAGACCTAGCCGACGTTCATGAGTGGCTCGGGCAGCTGGTGCTCAAGGGGAGGCCGTGGACATGGGTCCAGGGGAGCGATTCTCACAGGGTGCCCTGCGGACCCTCTGCCCGCAGACACTGCCCTCTGAGACCCAGGCAGAAACTGCCGGAGTCCAAATACGTTTTATAGGAACTTGACAAAGTAAGTTCATGCCCGATGACTGTAATAAAACAGACAATCTGGGATTGGACTCTGGCACATTTTTGTTTTTTAAAGTTTGTTTGTTCAGTAATTAATCCTTATTGTATCTCACAAAAGCGCTGGTCCGTGCCAGGCTAGGAAACGATAACAGCCACATAGACAGGGCCTTCTGCCAGGGAAGCCAGATCCAGAGAGAATTCCCGCAGGGTCCCCGCCCGCCAGGTGCCCCGGGAACAGCCCTGGGTTTCCCTGCCTGTTCACATCACTGTTCTGGTGGCTCCTCCCTAAGGCTCCTCAAGGGGAAGGCAGCTCGGATCTGGCCCTTCCTCTCCAGGCTTCCCCCACAACCCCTGCCACCCCGCACCGTGGGTGTTCTGATCAGCATGGAAACAGCCAGGGCCGTGCTCTGCGTTTTAAACCTGGACCTTCAACATGGCTTTTCCCAAAGTGCTCCCTGCGGTGTCTGTCATCAGGGTACCTGCGCCCTGCCAGCCCCAGGCAGGCGTGACGATGTGAGCGCCTGCCGCTCCCGGGAGCCGGGCTAACGGCTTTCTATCCGTCGTAGCTGAAGTCGGACGGCTGGGACTGCCTGGTCCCCATGGCAGAGCTGACTCCGGGAAAGCCTGCGTTCAGCCACAACTACTTTCTGGTGAATTCCCTGCAGAAATGGACTCACGTAAGACTCAACCTTTTCCCAGGTGAATATGGCGTGGCTGCCAGGCTGTTCTCCAAAGCGGCCGCGCCGTTGCGTTCCCACCGGCCGTGTCTGTGGACTCGGGTTTTCCCTGGAAGTTGCAGCCGTCGCGGAGGCTGTGGGGTGGTAGCTCACGGTGGCTTTGCTTTGCATCTCCCTGTGGCCAGGGATCTGAGCACCGTTTTTCAGGCACTTCCTTGGCCACTGGTATGTTTGGGGAAATGTCTGTCCAGAGTTTTTGCCCATTCTTACACTGGGGTTTTGTCTTTTATTACCGTTACAACAGTCATTTGGGTGTTCTGAACACGGACCCTTTACCAGATATGCGATTTACAAAGATTTTCTCCTAGTCTGTTGGGTGTCTGGTCACTTTTTGCTAGAGTCTTTTGGTGCATGAGAATTCCTAATTTTGACAAAGTTCAACTATGTGTTTTTTCCTTGGGTGTTCATACTGTTGAGTCATATCTAGGAAATCATTGTCAAGTCCGAGGTCATGAAGAAAAGCCCTTGTTTTCTTCTGAGAGCTCATCATTTTAGCCTTTATCTTCAGCTCTGTGACCGATGTTGAGCTAGTTACTTTGTCGACGCCGTGAGGTGACGGTTCAGCCTCGTCGATCTGCGTGTGGGCAGTTTCTCCAAGGACTGTTTGTGGAAACGACTTTTCTTTCCCAAGTGAGCGACGTTGGCCACTTGTCAGGAAGTAGCTGACTCACAGGCACCTGGGTTTTTCTGCATTTTAGTAATTATCTCACTATTTTATTTGTATTTCTTTTTAGAGGTATATAGCTCTACTTCCTTTCCCCCTTTTTGGTGGCATTATTGTTATAAGAAGCACATATAAATGTTGCAAACCAACGACACATTGTTACAATTATTTGTGTAATTGCATAGCTTCTGGAGAAGCCGAGAGAAGGAAGGAGACCCGGCCTGCACTCACTTTCACTCCGGGTCTGTTGTATGAACCTCCCTCTTTGTCACCTCCGGTTTTCTTCGTTTGTCCCGCGGAGCTGAGCTTGCAGGCGGTCATTTCCTTGGCCCGGCCCGGCTGTGCTCCGACGGCCCACTGGGTGCCATGTGTCACTCACTGGTCGATGTTACACAGAGACCGCGTGTCTCTGTATTGTATCGTTTTACACCAGGGCTTTTTCACACCCTGGAGAGAAGGGAGGGGACTGGTGCCTTCACGCCGCCTGCTAGGATAGTTACCTCATTGCCTGACCAGGTGCCCTTGGTGTCTGGCTGTGGCTGGGTCTGCTGGTGGAGCCCAGGTCCCCCTCCCTGTGGGAGGCTCCCAAGGCGGCTCCTCAGGGTGCGCAGCCTCGGTGCCGCAGGGACCCCGTCAGGACGACGGCCGTGCCGAGCTCTCTGCCACCTCTGCTCCTCACCACGCCGCTGCCCACCATCAGCGCCACTCACTGCCGTCCCATCGCTCTCTTCGCTCAGCAATGCCCGGGGCGTGGTCGCTCCACTGCCATCCAGTTAGACCGGGGCTCCTTTGATGGGCAGTTTTGAGGTTAGTGTTGAGATTTGCTCGGATCGCAGAAGGGCTTTGCTGCGCTCTGTCCCTGGTCTGTCCTGCCATCCGTCTGGCGTGCCGTCGGACCGGTGTTACAGTTCACAAAGGTCTCTCATGAGTCTCTGGTCCCCGCTCGGTAGCCTTCACTACAGCTCCCGCTGTTTCTGAGAGAGCTGGGCCCGGGCTGCTCCACCTTCTGTTGCCCACGGACTCAGCTTGTTGGGAAGAGGCCTGGAGCTCTCTGTGCTACGACCGGCTTCTTCTGGGGCCACGTCTCCGAGCCTTGGCTCCGGGCTGGGGCTGGGGACGACGGTGTGCTTCTCTCTCCGGGACATGCTGCCTGAGGACCTGGGTGCCCGGAGGAGGGGCAGCGAAGCTGGGACTCACCTGGGACTTAACCTCAGATGGGACAGAATGACAAACGCTGGGGTCCTGCCCCTCCCAGGAAGAAAGCCCCCCGGCTGTCAGTTGGGGCAGAGGCTTATGGATTCTTGTTCACTTTTTAAGAAAGATTTTATTATTCTTTTTTATTTTTAGAGAGAGGGGAAGGGAGGGAGAAAGAGAGGAAGAGGAACATCAATGTGTGGTTGCCTCTCGAGCGCCCCCTGCTGGGGACCTGGCCTGCAGCCCAGGCGTGTGCCCTGACTGGGAATTGAACCGCAGACCTTTAGGTCCACAGGCCGGTGCTCAAGCTGCACCAGCCAGGACGAGCCTTGTGGTTTTGGCTGCACCCGTCTGGAGTCACCGCCTCGCTGAAGTGGGATGGGCGAGCGAAGCTGCTGACCTAGTTCCAAAGCCGGAATCTTACGGTTCTCACTGAGTCTCAGCAGATTTTCTTGAATAAATGTTGCGTTTTTCCCTGTACGCCCTTGGGACACTTTGCAGAGATTTTAAGGGGCTGTTTCTATTTCTTCTGATCTTCACCAGCTCCCCTGGGGGTCTCCTGGCCCACGGTTTCTGCTCCTCATGCTTTAACCTGAGACGCCGACGTGTGAAGACCAGACCGCACATGACTCCCGTGCGCTCCGCCACCCCCTCCGGCTCTTGTCTCAGGCATCACGCCCACGTGGTCTGGGCCGACTTACTGTAAATCGAGATTTCCATGGTTCCACTGAGATAGCTTCCGATCGCCCAGGTTCACCGCATCTGTCATGTAAAACACACGGGGCTTGACGGCAGTGGAATGCTCTGGTCATGCATTTGAGTTTCAACAGAAAACAACTTGGCTCCTTCCTCTAGGAAATAATATTCAAACCAATGAAAACCGCTCACCTATGAGGAGCAGATGAGCTGATCCTGGTGCCTGCTTCCGGCTCTGCGGACCTGGCCGGGGCGACCGAGGGCCTCAGCGGCTCTTTGCTTTTGTGAATGTTATCTGTTGCGTTGTCACCTGCACTGCTAAGCCTGTGCCATTGTGAAAATAAGCAGGGGCGGCTCTTGTCTGAGTCTGTGCGGAATTCAGCAATGCGAAGTTCTGGCACCAAGCCTCGTACCTATGGCGAATTTACCAGCTGCTTTTCGACTTTCCTGGAGTCATTAATTCAAGTGAAAAACGAGCACCTACTGTGTGCCAGGATTGGTTCTGGGTAGAGATGATGCAGAGGGAACAAGAGAGAAAACGATTCAGAGGTTTTCTATTCTGGTTTTTGGGAGACATATGAGCAAGGGCTCACATAAAAAGCAAGGCAACTTCAGCCTGAGATTGGACTGTGGAGCAACTATGCAGGGTGGGGGTGGGGGGGTGACGATAAACCTGCTGGGGAGGGGGTGGGCAGAGGGGGGCCCTGTGGGAGGTCAGAGGGAGGGGCTCCCTGAGGCCAGGACACTTCGGTGAGGCCTCAGCACACAAGCATGCTTTGGGCAAGCTGTACAACTGGCTGCCGGACCTGGCACGGCAGGGCGCAGCCCCGGGAAGTGGGCTCGCTCTCTTCTGTAGTTGATGACCCCGAAACAGCTGCTCCCCAACCTGAGAAGCACTCAGGCGCCTCTTCTTTCCAGACGGGGGAATCGCTCGCCTCAGGGTGTATGGGATCGGACACAAGGACTGGACGGCTATCGACCCCAAAGAGCCCCTGGACCTGGTGGCCATCGCGTGCG
This sequence comes from Desmodus rotundus, assembly GCF_022682495.2. Lineage (NCBI taxonomy): Eukaryota > Metazoa > Chordata > Mammalia > Chiroptera > Phyllostomidae > Desmodus > Desmodus rotundus. The sequence continues at coordinate 166,140,975 of NC_071391.1, read as the reverse complement.
GGGGGGCTTGCATAGGATTCAGCAACGCCCACTTTGGGCACCCGAACAGAATGATAGGTGAGGCGGTACTGTGGAGGCGGCGGCGGGGGGATCCGGGCACCAGCATCAGACACCCCGATGCGGTGGAAGGGGCGTCTCACAGACGGGCGGGGAGGGGATGGCCGTGTGAGTGTCGGGCTCGTGCCTTTCTGACCTGACGCCAACAGCGGTTTCCCTTCGCACTTTCGGCGGGAGCATCACCTTCAGTGAACACAGTTGGTGCAGCCGTGCTCAGGCGCGTGGGTCTGCGGTATCACTGCCCCGGTGACCGCGCCCTCGCGTGGGAGGTGGGGTCACGTGTGCCGACGCTCTTCCCCGCAGGGGTCGGCCAGCCCAAGGCCATGGGAGACGGCTGGGAGACAGCGCGGAGGTGTGACAGGCCGCCCGTGCTGCAGGTAAGGCGCTGCGGTCCACAGTGGGCAGGTGCTGTAACGAGGGACGTGCGTCATTTCGCGTCAAGGAAACTCATTCTAAAGAAGCCAGACACTCGTTGTTTTAAAGCTTATTTTCCACGTTTCCCGAACCTGCCTGCTCCGTTCTGGCATCGGGCACAGAGCCAGTGGGCCCAGTGAGGGCGTCTGCGATTTAATGATGTAAAACCTGGTTGACAGACCGGGAGGAAAGAAACGGTTTAATCATTCCTAGCATCTGTGTATCCCTGCCTGAGAGCACTTACGTGACCGTGTGACAGGGGAACGTGACCCTAGAGACGGCTTGGCTGGTAGAGACAGCTTCCCCCTCACAAGGAAATCGAGAGGAAAGCAAAACCTCTCTCTCGGGTTAGTCTCCCCATCACCCCGCGCTTCCAGATAAAGGCGAATGGACTCTCCTCACCACAGACTAAGCTTTGGGGGCAGATCACATACGAACGGTTTAAATCTGACCGGGAACATATTTACTTGAACGGTCCCAGCAAACTGACTCGGGGACCTATGGGCTGGGTTAGAACAAGGCGCTGCTGTGCACAGCATTCGACGCGAGTTCGGAAATGACGCAGAAAATCTTACCACAAATTTATAAAAATTTACTAACCACCCGACGGACTCATGAGGAGCGATAGCAAAGAGGCAGCAGCGCAAAAAGTCGCTTAGAAACCAGGTCATAGGGCACGTGTTTAGGGTAAGAAATAACCAACCTCAGCGCTCGCCAGCCTGTCCCCTGCCCCGGCGGTCTCCGGCTGGTTCTGCCACGGCCGACGCGCTTTCCTCCCGAATTCCAGAGTGACGAGGAGGGCGCTGTCCTCCCTCCCGGGTGTGAGTGGGCCATTTTCCGACTGGCGCATCCTGGAGTGATCACTCAAATTGAAATCGATACAAGGCACTTCAAAGGTGAGTGTGAAGTCACGGGGCTGTAAGGACAGTGCGTTCCTTGCGGGTGGGCTCAGGACAGCGGGCCCTGGGCCTGGCGTTCCCACCCGCCAGCTGTGTGGCTTTGAGTAAGTCACCTTAACGCTTGGCGCTCTGGTCCCCCCATTATGGAACGTCGGGCTGGCCGGAACGATCCCCAAACTCACACCAGAGCCTATGAAGCTACGGGTCTCTTGGCTGCGGAGGAGAGACACAGGGCCTGATGTTTGCATCTGGAGGACACTTAGGGGTCGGCTCCGGTCCCCTTAGCTCAGCATTTCTTCTTTGATCGTCGCGTTACAAAGCGTGCTGCCGTTAGGAAAGACTTTGCAGCTTCATCATAACTTCAGATGAGCCGCAGAGCAAGTAATTAAAGCTGCAGGAAGTGTATCAGGTCCCTTCCACGTGACCCAGACGCACAGCCCACCCCCGAGTCCCGGGAAAAATGAACACCGATTTCAGGGCGCGATCCAGCTCCATCGCGGGTGGGCACGTTCCCCCTCGCAGCCTTCATTCCGTGGCTTCTGCTGAGAGGGGGCGCTGGTTTGTTCTTTGCTGGGCTTTGGGTCCGATTTGAAGCGCCTGCTGTCCCATAGCGCGATCTGTGCCGCGAACCGACGGCGTGGAGAAAGCCCCTCTCGGTTCTGTGCCCGCAGGCAGCGCCCCGGCCAGCTGCAGCCTGCACGGCTGCATCCTGACGACCCAGGAGGAGGAAGACTTGATCAAGCAGAAGCGGGACCTCCCGGGCCACAGGTGGAAGGCGCTGCTCCCGGTCACGAAGGTGCGGGCTGCGGGGCTGGTGGTGGCCTTGCAGGGCGGGGCCGGGCGGGGCCTCCCCCTTGCTCTCTGCAGCCCCCCCCCCACTCCAGACCCTCCACTCTGTACCCTGGTAACTCGAGCTGGACTTTACAAACCGCCTCTGCGTGTTTACATGGTACAGAGAAGGGCTCCGTGCTTCATTCTTTTTCACAGCACCCGAATTTTGTTGTAAATCGTTGGGGGCAAAGAACACGTGGAAGAATGGTTCTGCATTATATAAACTTTTCAGAAAGGAAAGAGCTCGTTGAGGTTGTAACAGAGTGTCCACTTGAGGCATGGATGCTGGACTGGCCACAGGGGTCTCCTTTGGTCGCCTGTGGGGGATCAGAGTGGAGGGTTCAGGCTGCTCCCCCGTGAGGTGGGTGACCGCCTCCGGGGACCCACGTCCACTTCATCCTATCAGTCTGTCCCTTAATTGCCATTAAGTGCAGCGCCCATCACGGCACCAGAGCACTTGTGCCGTGCTGTCTGAGCATCGGCCCCGCTCGTGGTCTCGGCGGTTAGCCGGGTCGCTACCACTGGGTGACTTTTATCTCGGAAGGCCCCCAGTCCCAGCCGATGGTGGCGTGGGGCAGGCCAGCCTGTTGGGGTGGCCAGCAGCCCTAGGTCTGCCTCTCTTTCAGCTGTCCCCCGACGAGAGCCAGGTGTTCGACAGCCTGACCCCGGAGCTGCAGGACGTCGTCACCCACGCCAGGCTCACCATCTACCCGGACGGGGGCGTCGGCCGCCTGCGTCTGAGGGGCTTCCCCAGCTCCATCTGCCTCCTGCGGCCCCGCGAGAAGCCCATGATGCGCTTCTCCGTGAAGGCCGGCTTCAGGTCGAACCTGTAACCCGACCTACGCACGCACGCAAAGCTGCAGAGTGCTGGCTACGTAACGGCCTGGTCCCTTGTCCTCTGGAACCGTGGTCCACACCTGGGCCTGAAGGAGTTTCTGGCGATTAATCTTTCTCAGATCAGTAGAATCCCTGGTGACTTAATGAAGTGGCCACTCACACATCGGCACCTGCATTTAATGTTGCCAGAGCGCGTGGGGGGTTCGGAACCGGCCGCGGGGTCGTGCAAGGACGACGCTCTTCTTCACGTTACATGCTGCGGGCAGTTCCGGCAGCGACACCCCGCACTCTGCGTGGGCCCAGGCGGTGAGACACAGCCTGTTGTCTGTGAAAGTTGGTGTAAGTCCATCAGCAGCATGAGTTCTAGATCATTCCTGTCCCAGCTCACAGGCCCGGCCGATCTTTACCCAGAACAGGGGCCACCTTCCCCCAGGACACACGCGCCTGGAATCCTCCTCCCCAACGCGAGGCACGCTCCGAATGCCAGCCTTCCTGACACCACACACCCCGGGGAGGGGCCACCCACTTCCTCAGATGCTTCCTCCTCAGGTGGCACCGGGTGCGGGGCCCTGTGGCTGGGTGACTCCCCCTGCTCGGAGCGAATGACCCGCCGTCCTTCTGAAAGCCAGAGAGGTGCATTCGGGACTCTTCCCTGGCGGAGTGCCGGTGTGCTGCCCCAGAGGACTCGACGGATGCCTCTGGGTGGTGGATCTGTGTGCAGGGCCGGCCAGGGTCCCCGCCCCGTCTTCTGGGGAGGGGCAGCCACATACTAGGGACGTGGCATTTCAGGAATGTTAGTAAGAGCAGGGATGGCGGTGGGTGGGCAGTGGCGATTAAAATAAACTCCCAGGGTGGGCCTGGAGGGAGAGGTGACCGCTGCCCGAAGATTTGAAGGAGGAGGGAGGACCATCACATGGAAGGGCAGGAATGAGGTCTGGGCCCCCTCCACCACAGGCCCCAGACGGGGGCTCTGGGTGCCCAGGCCGCATCCTTCACGGAGGCACTAAAGTGTGTCATTGCCTGTGTCTCGGGCCCCAGAGAGGACAGGCGGCTGTGTGCAAAGCTGGCCATAGTGCAGACTTGGTGTACATCGCCCAGAGAGCACAAAGTCCCTCCCCGGGTCTCCTGAGGTCAGGACGGCAGCCGGCTGGACGTCCCTGTCCTGGGGGAGAGCTCGTGCCTGCGTGCCAGGGCCCTGTGGGAAGCAGGAGGGAGACTGGCCGCCTCCAGCCCGTCGGCTGTTCTGGGCGGCACCCACTCCAAATGTCAGGGACAGTCTCGTGAGTGGAGGAAGGCACCGGACCCAGCAGCTGCGATTGGAGGGGTCCACCGTGTCCTGCCCAGGGCACCGAGGAGAAGACAACCAGAATCCCAGGCTTTGGTGGCAAGTGACCGCAATGTCACTCCTGCTTGTGCAGCCTGGGCCCGCACTGCGTCCCTGGGAGGCCTCGCTGCACACGGGCTCTCCTCCTAACTTCTCTCAGCCTCCTTGGTCACGGCCACGAGACCCGTCTCTCCGCAGCCCGGGCCTCAGCTGTGCAGCTCCTGCACGGACCGCTCTCGGGCACGTGTCCGGGGGCAGCCCCTGGACGGAGACCGCTGGGGTCACCTGGCCTCCGAGTCCCGCCCCTCAGCCCCGGTCCGTAGGCCATTCAGGAGTCACAGGAGCCAGTGACGCAGGTGCGGGCAGGTTAAGTGATTCGGGCCCGAGCACCAGCATAAACGCTCGGGGGTGCCTGGCTTTCTTGCTCCTGTTGAGGAGTCTGCAGAATATGATCCAGCTCTGAGGCCTCGAGCTACGCATAGTACATCAGAGCTACATCAGCCCTGTTCACCCGCTGGGCGGGGGCACAGGAACTTCAAGGTGAAAATAAGAGCGTTCGCTCTGTGCCCAAGTTTCCCAGGCCAGCTGTTAACATTTCGCCCTGCAATTCAAGGTCAAAGAAATCAAAACGCTTGCAGACAGAGTGGTGACTGACCAGGGAGACACACGTCCTGTGGTCAGCTGACCTTCCTCATCCTGCGTTTCGAACTTGCCGAAGCGCATCCAGTCTCTTTAATAGTTTTTAAAAAAATATATTTATTTTTTTCAGAGAGGGGAAGGGAGGGAGAGAAACACTGATGTGTGAGAGAAACATCAATGTGTGGTTGCCTCTCACACACCCCCAACTGGGGACCTGGCAGCACCCCAGGCATGTGCCCTGATTGGGAATGGAACCGTTGACCTTTCGGTTTGCAGGACGACACTCAACCCCTGAGCCACGCCCCCCAGGGCCCTGCTCTGGGGTTTGACTCTGGAACCTGCGGTAGAGCAGGGCCACACTCAGGAGGCAATAAACTCCATACAGGCGAAGAGGATGTGTCTTCCTCAGTGACAGTGGAGTCCCTGGCGTACGCGGGGTGCTCCGTGATGTCGGCGGAAGTGAAACTGTAGCTCGCACCTGGGAGCTGGTCACCGTGGCACACGCACGCACACACACACATACCTGCGCGCACACAGGCCTCTCCTCACATGCACACGTACATGTGCCCACACACACACAGGCCTCTCCTGGCCCTGACTTCCCACACTTGGCCAGTGCTGCGGGAGGCCGGTTACAGCGGCACACAGGAGAGCGGCCAGCAGACCGCCGTGTGACACTGGGCGCGATGGCCTTGGTGACTTTTCCGTCTGGACGTCACGCCCCAGCGCCCTGCTGCAGACCCGGGTGTGAGGCCAGCAGGGTTGATCGGAACAAACCCGTGAGGTGGGCGGAGCCCCGAACCTCCTCTCACTGCAGAGCTTTGCTATTTGGTGCAAAACCTGAATCCTGCAGCCAGAGGCGAGCATTAGAGACAGACCCTGGCCTGGGGCTCGCCTGCTCGGAACAGCTGACGGTGGTTCCATGGGCCCCTGTCCCAGTCTGGGACTGCGGGAGCCCAAGACCCCGAGGGAGGCTGGTCCCCTCCCCGTGGAGACCTGGCAGCTCCTCTCCTCAGAGCAAACGGGCCCAACCACATTCTCCAAAGCAGACAAGCGTCTCCTTTGCTGTCACTCGGCACCACGGCCCTTCATGGACGGAGTTCACGCTTCTGAAGGCGCTGACCTCAGGGCAGACCGTCGGGCCTTGGCGATTCCGCTGTCACCCCCACGCGAACCTGTGGGAGCCCCGGGCCCCCGACGCGCTGAGCCTGCAGTCCTTGGAGAGCGGCTCCCCCATCTTTCTCCCCGTTCCCCTCTCCTCAGAGGCAGGATCTCCGAGAGGAAGGAATGCTGTGCTTCTAAATGCCCTTCGCTTTTTCCTCTGCTGTGAGCAGATGTTCTTTTTCCTTAACTCTTTAGCCTGAGGTCCCGCCTGCCAACCACGGCTCTGGGAAGCATTCAGGGGCTCTGTGCAGCGTTAATCCTTTCCATGCTGTGCCTTTCGGAGCGCCTTCCCTGCTCAATCAGTAGGGCCACTTCGACCAGGATGCTTGGAATGTCTACTTCTTGGGGTCTTTGTGGGGGAGCCGCCGCGCTGCCCGAGCTTACAGCTCCGTTCTGGATTCATCTTCTCCGTCAAGGCAGGTCTGTAGCACAAACTCCTCCTCGGGGACGGGCAGGAAGGGGAGCCCAGCTTGGCTGGGGAGGTGCGCGTGGCCACACAGTGACTCTGGGGACACCCAGGCCATCCCGCTGCCCACTGCAGCCCACTCTCCTGCTGGCCAGTCTCCGGGGCTCAGGTTCAGGCCACGCCCGGCGGACCCACGCAGCTCCAGGGCCAGCCAGTTTCGGGGGTGAACACTGGTCAGCCCCCTGGGAAGCGGGACCGAGGGACAAGGAGCTCCACGGAGCCCCAGGGGTCAGATGAACGCAGACAACGTGGTCAGTTGTCGGGTGTACAGAGTCCCCCACGTCCCCGAAGTGTGGGTCCTCGGAGCTCTTGCTGAATGTTCACATTGGCTGAAGGCTGGGGACTTTTCTTCCCACCCTGGCTGCAGTTCTGGAAACTGTCTTTTTTCCTCCCGGGTCTGTCTGAACAGGACCCGCTTTCCCACATGGGCACGCGGCCCCCCTTTGCTGAAGCCGATGGAGAGTGGGGGCCTCCCCTCCTCCCCCCCCCCCCCCACCGACCTCCCAGGAGTCCCCAGCATTGGGCCTTCCCTCCTGCAGGTCTCCTCCGCCCCTTCCTCACCAGCCCCCTGCAGCTCCCCGCCCAAGGGTGCCTCCACGAGGCCGGACCAGGGATTTTCCCTTTGCCATTCCACTTGATAAAGTCGAACACCAACGGAACACGGCCTGTATGATGGGCGTAGCTTCTAAAAGATGTGGTTAGCCATTTTCTTTGAAGAGCTGGGAGGGAAGTATCTTCACCTCTAGCTTGTTCCAGCAGCTCAAAGTATATTTGGAACCCGTGTTTCATTTCAGAATGTTTCCAGAGCTGTCCCTGTGTCTACTAATGAAATTCAGACCAAGGGCATCCACCCTTCTCCCTCTTCCTCGTCTCCTCCTCCGTCTCACCCCTAAGTCTCTCCCCTCCCCTTCCCTCCTTCTCCTCCAACTATTTGTTGGTTAAATATACTACCTCCCTATAGCGCCAACTTTTCTTTTGTGCTGAACGGGACTGTGGAGTTTGTTATTGAATCACCATGGTAACCCCAGTGTAGTGGGGGGTCCACGCTCTGCTTTCCCAGGTCTGTTCAGGTGGCTTTCCTGGCTGTTGCAGGGGAGATGCCGAGGCGTCTACCCTCTGGTCTCGGCGCTTCGCTCGCAGCTCCAAGGACTCGGGAGATGCCTTCTCGGGCTTAGTGGACGCTCTCTGGCTGGGAACACAGGCTGCTTTCCCCTTTTCTGTACAAGCTGCTTTGCCGGCGTGGGCCCTGCGACCTTGAACTCAATAACCCCAGGCTGCAGATTTCGCTCTGGGAGCCGGAGCCAGAGCCGGAGCCGGGCTGGGGAGAAGCTGTCCCAACCACAGGCTGGAGAGACTTGGCCGGGGTTCATTAGAGAGGAGGGAGAGGGCTCCACAGCCCCCGGGTGGCTTTCTCCAGTGGGAATTGGATACGAGACAGTTTTTGTGACAGACGCTGCCACCTGGCACAGGTCCAGCTTGCAGCTTGGCACCAGGATGGAGGTGCATGGGGTGGCATGAGGTGGCCCGTGGGATGGGCGTGTGTGGACAGCTGCAGCCCCCGCCCCACGAGGCGGGCTCCCTGGCCTTCTCCAGAGGGGCAGTGCCTCTGCGGGGCTGGAGGGGACCGTCTGGTCCTGTTTCACAGGACAGGGGACTGAGGCCCAGGGCAGTGGAGTGACGCCATTGTAGCGGCCATGCTGGCTGCAGCCTCAGGGGGCTCCTCCCCTGGTCCCCACGGCAACCCCTTTTCGGTTCCCGGTGGAACATGTGCCCTTCTCGGTGGCATAGCTGTGACACCCCTGTCAGTCGGGGTCGTTTCTGCCCCTTTTATGCTATCTCCTCTCGTTGGCTTTGCGTGGGAGGCCTGGAAATAGAAGGTGGGTCGCGATGACGGGCACAACTATGCTGGCGTCGAACATCACAGCTGCCTCGCCCGAAGGGCTGCCCCTTGTTACGTATGAACAGCAAACCGGTTCTCTCGGTTCGCAGAAGTGCGCGCTCTTCCTCCCGTCCTCCTCCTCCTCCTCCTCTCCGAAGCCCTCTCCCACCTTAGCTGCATGTGGACGAGACTCACAGACTCACGGACTCGGTTCAGGAGATCGGCAGTCGGTGTGGGGACTGCAATAGGCCCCGCACAGTTGGGTCGCCGGGGCCACTGTGCTCACGGGTGAGGCCCGAGGCCCTGGCCCGGCGGCTCCGCTCTCGCTCTCCCACACCCAGGCTTCTCCAGCCCGGCCCCTCACTTCCCCGAGTGCCTTTGATACAGCTCACTTAAAAATATGTTCTCACCTGCTGGCCAGAGAGAAATTTTTACTGCACTTCTTTGCTTTTTTCTTAAGTACATCAGAAAACAGTAAGGGGAGAGTGAAGAGAAGATCCCTGTCTGGTGTTTCCCGTGTCTCAGACAACGACTCCAGCTCCCCCGCCCCCCGGGCATATTTGGCCGCTGACCACCGTGACCATTTACTCAGCATTCTGTCCGCGCCCGGTGCCCGGCGGGGCTCCCGGGGTGCTCAGTGCGTCTGATCAGCTGCGGCCTGTCTCCCCGACACTTTGAAGGGCTGCAGTTCAGAGCCGCTGGGCCGGGCGCTGGGCATAACTACTTTGAAAGTCGGCCCCGAGTGCTTTTGATGAAATATGGAGGAGCCTGGGAGCCTTGGCACGCATTTTGAAAGGAAACATCCAAGAACTTTTCAGCTCCCTGGTGCTCCGATGTCTCCGGCAGGTTGAAATCAATGCAGAACCCAAAACGAGAAAGCAAGAGGTTCTGCGGGGCCTGGAGGCAAGCAGCCTCCACACCACACAGCAGGCCAAGTTCAGCTTTTCTCCACCAGGAATGCTCGCCCTCCCCGGGGCCTGGGAACGCGGGCCTGAGTTCAGGGGCGTGTTATTGCTCTGATTCCTCAGAATGTCTCCCGGCCGGGCCAGCCACAGGCTCTCTGTCCCCCTGAGGTCCTATAACACACATGACCTTTGCTTGGTCCCCAGTAACCCGTCAGCCCAGCGGCTCTGCCCGTGTCCCGTCCAGCCACATGGCCAGTGTCGCACGGGAAGGGGCCTCGGGGACCCACTCCTGCTGGACTTCTGTCGTAAACGGTTCCCCTCACGGCCTCCTTTCTCCCCGTGGTTCTTGGCTTCCAGGCCCTGGACCGAGCTCACTCATCAGATTCCTGCCTTCTCTGCTCCAGCACCTTCCTTCAGCCCCAGGAGGCCGACTGGGCCCCGCAGGAGGCGAACCGCCCGGCTCAGGGCCGGGCTGGGCTGTCTGCCTCTGTCAGCCCCCAGCCCAGGCATCTCACGGTGCTTTTCATTTTCAAGGTGAGCTGGTTTAAACACTTGGTGACCGTGCTGTTTGCAGAGGTCCCTGCTCCGTCCTGGGACCTGCGCCTCCGTGCCAACTCTGAGAAGGGAGCGAAGCTCAGCTCCCGTCTGTCCCACAGGTTTCAAGAATGCTGTCCGTTAACTCCATCTTTGAGGGCTCACAAAGAAGAGCACCAGGTAAAAATATTCTCCTTCCCTAAAGTCAGGGAATGGCGGAAGTCTCTCATACACCCAACTCCTGGGTAACTGGCTCACAGAGAATCCCTTCCTTTGAAACGGATTTCGGACTCGGGAGAGGCCTTAGCTGATTTTCTTTTTGTCGTAAGCAAGCGCAATACAAACAGCAATCTTTAACGCTTCCCATCTCACATCAGGGACTGCTTTAGTTGAAGTATTAGCTGCTCGTAGTGTGGCCGCATTTCAGATTTAATTAAAAGATGCTGGCTGGAATCAAACAGCTGTGAGGTCTGAACGCTGATGGTTTGTTATGTTTTTAAGGTGGGGCTTTCAGCAATGCTTTTATTTAGTTAACGGGGAGGGCACGTTGCATTGGAACTCCACGCAGGTTAGGTCTTTCCCTTCCCTGCTGAAGGGAGAACATGCTCACAGATTACGGGGGAAGGGGGGCGCGGTGTGGCCAGGGGCTGCAAAGGCCATAGACTCTCTCTGAAAAGGGAGTCCCGCCACGCCATCAGTTAATTAAATCAGAGAAAAGAGCAGTGTCTATTTTCGTGTTGCATTGGTTCTCTTTTGAGGGTGGCGACGAGAGTACCCAGTTGGGGAGCGGTCGTAGGCCCTTCGGTCTTGCAGTTTTGACCCAGGCACTCCCAGACCCATAAGTAATGTCCGTGGACCACAGGCCCCCGGGACTGGAGGTCTCTGTCACAGGCATAATTTATTTCCACACACGGGAAACACAGGCTTTCCAGTCTAACGGCAAACCCTGGGAGCAACTTGGCCGGTGTGGCCTCTGCGCCCCCATTCTGAGCTGCGGTGGGGCTGAGGCTGCTCCGTGGACGTGGCACTGGCCAGACTGGGAAAGCCTTCCAGGGCTCTGCCTCCTCCCTGGTGTCGCGGGCAGTAAAGGGCGAGCAGAGGGGACAAAGTGTCATGTGCTGGGTGGTGACTGGCCATCCAGCTGGAGGCCGGGCATGGGGCTCGGTTCACACGGGCTGCTCCATAAAAAAATAAAAAAGATTTCATCCTCTCTTTGCTCGCTTGTGAGGGGGGCAAAACGGCCTCCTCCCATAACAAAGACGGGCTCACCAAGGTGGCAGCTGGCTGGGGGGTGCCCGGGATGCCGCCCGAGGCGGAAAACCAGGTCCTTCGAACTCTTCTTCTGGGTTTCTTTCCCCAGACCCAGCTCAGGGAAGGCAGGAAAGCGACAGCGTACTCGTGAATGTGGAGGAGAGCCGGGCTCAGCCCAGTGCGGAGAGGGAAGCCGGGGAATCGGCCCTCCTGGGAATGGGGTGCGCAGTGGGTGTTCCTCAAATCAGCATCCACAGGGCACCCGCCAGGCACCTGGGGCCTCGCTGTGGCCATGAACCCAACAAAGCCTTTTATTCCCCTTGGAGTTCGCGGACCTCTCTGGCTGGGCCACCTGGAGCCTTTCAAAGGGGATGGGAGGTTCCAGACATGTTTTTTTTGGTTTCTTTTTTAGAGGTTGGTTTTGGTGGGGAAGTCTCTGTAGGCTTGATGGGTGTTATGTAACATCCAGCAGAACATCTAGCGTGTTCTAGCTTTTCCGTAGAAATCTGTTCAGTGAGATGATACATACTATTAAGTTTCCCATGTTGATGGTTGAATGGAGAGGGTGCAATTGATGAATTGGCCACTAGATGTCACTGTTGATCCACCCACCGAGTAGCACTCCCCCCCCCCCCCTTCCCTCCCCTCCACCGGGTCAGGACAAAAGCCTCCGGAAGCTGCTCCAGGTGCAGACATTTCAAGCTTGTTTCTCCTAAGGAACCTGTTTCTCCTAAAGATTCCTGAGTTATTCAACCCGGGATGTTTTCTCCTTAGCACAGCTGAGATCCAGAGCTGGTGCGTTTTCCTTTTCTTCCTTTACCCCCTAAAGAAATTTTCTCTCACTAACACAAACAAGAGCCTTTATCTGGCAGTTATTCTTGGAAATGGGAGCATTAGTTCACTCGAGACTGTGAGGGTTCATGTATCACGTGCTACGAAGCGCTTGCAGGTGTTTGGAATGAATTCCCGTCTCGTTAGGTCATTCTGACTTCTGGGCGATGAACACAAATCAGACGGGAGTCCTGCCGCTGCCGCCACCTTGTCACCTGTGTGACCTTGGAGATGTCACGCAGCAGCGTCTCTGATCCCCAGTGTGCCCGACGCCTGGGCGGGACCTCCAGGGCCGGCTCCCAGGACCCCAGGATCGCGGTAAGTACCAGGTCCAAACTCAGCGTTGCTCACCTGTCCTTCCTCCCCTGCGGCCCGCTGCTCACGCCCGGGCTGATTGGAGGGATGGGCTAAGGAATATCTCATCGCCTCTGCTCCTTCCCAAATCGGGCCCAGCGATTCACAGGGCCTCTGTAACGCTGTCTGGACCGTGGGCCCAAACAGCCGGAATTCCCAAGTCGGAGCTTCACGGTCCTCGACTCTGTACTATCTTCCTGGACGTCATCGCTGCAACAGGGAACCCGGAAAACGGCCATCCTGAGAGCAGGAGGAGCCGTGGAACTTACTGTAGCACGTGGATATATAGAGCCGCTCCTCTTGCTCTCCAGATTGTACTTACTTATTTTTAGAGAGACGGGAAGGGTGAGAAAGAGAGGGAGAGAAACATGGGTTGATTGCTCTTCACACACTTCCTGCTGGGGGACCTGGCCCGAAACCCAGACATGTACCGGGAATCGAACCAGCGACGTGTAGGTTTGCAGGGTGACACCCAACCCACTGAGCCACACCAGCCAGGGCCTGCTCTACTGCTTTAATGTAACTCAGGTACTTGTTCACTTTGATTATTAATTATCTTCATTGTCAGAAAGGACTTGAGGCTATTTTCAGTAAGCGCTGCTATAAAATATAGTAAACAGAAAAAAAGAACCAAATCAGAAGGAAGTGGCCGTACCCACCCGAGGGCGGTGAGCAGACGTTTCCGCTCCAGAATGTCCTGTTTCGCTCTCAGCTTCCTGGTGTCATGGACAAAACGAGGTGAAGACAGTCAGGGGTTTTGAGTCTCTCATTGCCAGATAAATCACACGAAAGCATATTTTGCACGAAAGCCAACTTTTCCTGACACTCGTTCTAACTTGGTTCTTTGGAGAAACTGATGAAAATGATGGGCAATGGCAGCTGTCGGAGGGTTTGGGTCCATCGCCACTTGGTTTGGGTTCATATCGAGCCCCCCGGAGGGAGGAGGCGGTGCTGAGAGCTGACATCCATCAGGTGGTCTTCTCCCCATTGGGCGGGGCTCAGACCCCAGAGGGGAGGACGGGGAGGGTGGGCCGCTTGTTTGTTCAGTTTGTGGGTGATTGTAGCCCCGACCCCCTGCTCCATCCCACCCAGCCAGCTCGAGGGCTGGCCTGAGGCAGAGGGGAGGAGCCTGGGTGTCCTTCCTTAGCTTCTGGCATGGACACATCAGTGCCGCCTGTCCGCTGATTCCGTCCAATTTCAATCCACTCGGCTGACCTCAGCAAACGCCTGCCGCAGGAGCCGCACCGCGGCGCCAGAGGAGGGGTGTGGTCCTGTCCTCGGGGCAGGGCTTTCTGGCCAAGGAGACAGTGCCCAGGTGCCCCTCTGGGAGGCGAGGAGGGGAGCCTGGGGCAGGTTGGGGGGCCCGCTCAGCGGGAGCGCTGTGTTGGCCGGCCCCTTCCTACAGCCCCGGGTGACTGCCTGTCCTGTAATGAATTATGGTGGGTTTCCAATTATGCCGCAGTTTAGGAAATATTTTTCCTGAGGGTTAATGTTTACGTTTGCAAATATGTACAGCTTAACTAACAGTTTAAATGGAAATTTTAATGTACACTATGAATTGTTGGCTCATTTGCATATTTTATCAATTCCCCACCATCCTGGGCTGTGCGCTGCGCAGTAATTGGAAATAGAATTAGAAAGGACTGCGCGTTTTTACAGTGCCACTTCAGACTGCGAAACGCTAGTTCTGTAACTGTCGCCTTACCCAGCACACGCTTGGGCCCAGCGTGTGATTAGGGTGGGAGACCCCGGAGCCTGGAAATGTGTTCCATGCTTGGTTCACGGGAATGGGTGGGTCTGGGATGGGCTGACACCACAGCGCCTGTCCGCGGGTCTCCTGGGTGCCCCTCTCCCCACGTCCTGGCCCCGACCCGGAACTGCAGGCCTGGCGTGCCAGACAGCCATGCGTGGGGATGCTTCGCCCAGGCAGCAGCTCCGATCACCGCCAGTGTGCGCGTGGGACCCGTCCGCTCTGCGGACAGCAGACGAGCCTTTGGGAGAAACGCAGGTGGGGGCTGGGTCTCACGCTGGCCTCCCCTCCTGCCAGCTCTGGGTCCGCAGTGTCCTCGTTGTAGACAAGACGGGAAGATGCATGAGGCATCCTCACCCATCGGCGCCCCTCCACGGACAAGGTGTCGGCTTTGTAGGGGACACGGAGGACACCAGCTTCTCTCTGCTGGCCGACCTGGATGCCAATGCGTCCCGACCACAGTGGTCCTCAGCCAAGTCTCTGGGGGGACTGGGTGCCACCTTGACAAGCAGGGGCTGCTCTTCCACGCACCTGGCCTGACCAGCCGCATCTCCTGAGCCTGGACCTGTGCTCGCTCTCGGGAGCTGCTCAGGCATCGCTGGGACCATCTGGATTATGCTACGTAACAAACAAGCCCCCCCCCCCTCCGAGGTGGATTTCTTCCCCATGTGCCTGGCCCTCATTGGTGGGCAGAGGCTCTGGAACACTGCCTGCCATGAGCGCAGGGAGATGGTGGGCGGTGTGTTCACACACACCCTTCCGTCCGGAAGAAACACAGCTGCTCACGCTTCATTGGCCAGAGCGTGTGAGGTCGCCGCATCTGACTTCAGAGAGACAGAAGCGGACACGTCGATGAGCGGCACTGACTTCTGACCCACTCACCCCATTCATCACCTCGCGCTGGAGGTGGGAAATAAGCGTCTGCCGACGACCATGCTGATAACTCGTTCCTTCTTCATGGGGAGACATTGACACGCAATTAGGTGAGGTTCTCTCGATGTGAAAGTGTGAGTCCTGCAGACCTGGAAGCCTCAAAAAACCGAAGGGTCGTGCGGCCCCATTCGCGTCCATCATGAGAGCCAGGGACGCACCCAGAACTCCTCGGCCGGGCGTCCGGCCCACAGTTCCTCCCGGTGGCTGTTATGGGACACAGACCCTGTGCCGTGTGGGGGGTGACAGTTTCGGATGCCGCATTTTCAAGCTGAGCCCATGTACTGACGTTTCGGTAGCCCTCCCCCCGGCCTTGACGTGGAGGCGGCGTCGAGCAGCGACCCAACGCAGAGCCTCAGGTGCACACCCCAGAGGGCACAGAGGGGTCTCTTCCCCCATTCACGTGTTCTCTTTCCAAAAAAGAAAAAAAATGGCCTGGCATTTCACTCTCTGTGAGGCCAAAAAGTACTGTCTCTCCTCTTGTTGGTTTCCTCACTGAGCCACTTATCCCGCCAGGCCCAGGAGGTTTGGGCTCTGGTGTTAGGTTAGAGGGAGCGAGTAGGACAGGGCACAGGCCAGGGACCGGGGGCTGTGGGGGGACGACGTGTGCGGGGTGGGTAAGAAGCCTACTCCCTTCGCTGGGGCTGGTGGGGCGGGGGCCCGGCGCTGTCAGGGAGGAGTCCTGCACTCAGAAGGAAAGACGAGAGGATGCTTCCCCTGGACTCTGTGCTGCCCCAAGGGGTGGGCAGCAGGCTGTCCAGGCTGCCGGACTTGGTCTTGGAAGGCAGGATGCCAGGGTGGGGGAGGGCCCGCACACACAGTCTGGGGGGACGGAAGCAGTGTCCAGCAGAGGATGATACAGTACTAGCACTCATAGTCTCAATGTTTGTCCCCCCAAATTTGTGTGTTGAATCCTAACTGCAAGGAGACGGGGCTTTGGGAGGTGATGAGGTCGTGAGGGGGAGCCCTTGTGTGGGGTCGGTGCCCTTGTCGGAAGCGACAGGGCCGCTCGCCCACACCTGCCCCCACGGGAGGATGCAGGAAGCCAGTGGTCTGTGGCCAGAGCCCAGACGTGCCGCAGCCTGGTGTGGCAGGTTGGGTGTTCCAGCGACCCACGGCGGGCACCTCCCACACGGCCCAGGCTGTGGGTGAGGCAGCGGGTGTTGGACCTGCGCTCCTCTCTCTTTACACGTGGCAGGTGTACAAGGGATGAGGAGGCAGGTGACGGGCCAAAGATAGACAGAAGACGGACTGACTTCTGCCAGCGAGGAGACAGACGATGGAAGGGTCATGGATCGACAGACAGGTAACACGCACAGAGACGGGTAGGCGGACAGGCCGGTAGATCGGCATCTACGGAAATGAAAGGTCATCAGCGCTCTCCGGGACAGTCTGACTCCTCGCCGTCACCCGTGACCCCACAGGCCCCATCGGTGTGACGCCGTGGCTCATAAAGTGACTCACTGACCCTGCACTGCGTTGGGTGGCAGACTCTTGGCTGGGCGTCCGAACGGGCTGCTAGGCACGCCCTTTGTCCAAACTAGTAGTTGTGGAACGTGTACAATTCTCCAGCGTGTTTACGACTGTGACAACTGAAGACCCACTCTGCGTGGAAAAGGTCCCCACTACACAGAGCATGCCTGTCGTTTCACGACAGCAGAGGTTTGACAGGGATTAGAAAGGGGGACGGATCAGCACCTCGCAAGTCTGCAGTCGGCACCAATCCCCTGGGAAGTTCTGTCCAAAGTAAATTATGTACATTCAGCCTTCGTTCTGAAGAAAACAACGTGGCTAAAAGGAAAAGCAATGCCTGTTACGTATTAGTACCGAACGTCACGCCCGTCTCTTTTCTTCATCGCGGGCACTCTAACTGGGTAGCTCTGGCTTTCATCTCTCCCGCTTCTGACATCTCTCTTTTTTAAATTAAGTTTATTTTTTTGAATTTATTGGGGTGACATCGGTTCATAAAATTGTGTAGGTTTCGGGTGTGCAATCCCATCGTGCCTCCTCTGGTTGTTGTGGGTGCACCGACCCGAACTCGAGGGCGGGGCTTGACCCACTGTGGCAACTGCCCAGCGGGTGGGGCCAGGGCAGGCGCTGACCGTCCCCTTCTGTAGAGGAGCAGCGAGGCTCAGAGAGCGCCCAGTGCCCTGGCTGCTCAGCAGTGGGGCGGGGCCGGGGCGGGGCCTGAGTCAGGCCACAGCCCACATGCTGAGAAGGAGCTCCTCCCCAAGGGGCCCTCGCAGGGCAGATCAGGGTCCAGGGTCAGACCTCACGTGCTTTGACCTCAGACACCGTTTCAGTCCCGAGCTCTGAGACTTCTCACTATGTGATGCACCAACACCCTGGTGGCCCTGGGGACGTTGTCCTAGGACCAGAGAAGACAGGCGGGGCTGTTGGCTCTCTGCGCACAGACCAGCACAGTTGTGATTCCGGCAAAGTCGCTTCTTTAATTTGGAACTAAGGAATTAAAGTCATTAAATGTAAAAAATAAAAAAGTGTAGGCACATGTGTATTTAATCATGACAAACTAGGGGTGTGATTTTATTTAATCTGCTCCATTCAAACCCCCTTGGGGTACTTCTGAATGTTCCTGGTCTCAGGAGGGTACGAGGAAGGTCACAAGGCGCGGACTGACGGTCCAGCCTGAGAGGTTGCGTGGCTGAGGCCCCGCCTTCTTTCTCTGCCACAGTCCCCGGTTCCCGGCTCGTGCAAGTGATCGCTCCTCCGGCTGGCTGAGGACACGGCACACTTCTGGAGCCTGTGCCAGAGAGGGGCAGAGGCTCTCGGCGCGTGGCTTGCCTCCCTTTCAGCCTTGGGCCCATGGGTGGCTCTGCCCGCAGAGCGTCCCCGTGTCCGTGCAGAGAGCTGCCCTCCAGTTGGAGCAGTGAGCAAATACCTGGCACCTCGGGGGGGCGACCCCTGAGGCTGCGGGAAGGGCTGTGTGTGGGCCGCCAGGTCGCAGGCTGGCGGGCCTTTTCATTTAGGGCACTGCCCGTCCCTCACACTTTCCCCACGTACTGTGTACAATTCAGTGGTTTCTGATGTTCAAAATTATGAAACGTGTGACGAAATTTGCGATTTTAACTATGGAAGCGGCATTGATTCCATTCCCAATGTTCTGCTTCCGAAGCCTTGCCTCATCCCCAGCGGAAACTCTCCCGGGCTGTGTCCCCTGTGTTGGACGTCACATCCCCGCGACGGTTCTGTGACCGCGGATCTGTGCTTCTCAGTCCCTTCAGCCTTGTCACCCAGCCCCCAGCCCTCCCCTCTGGCAGCCATGTCTGTTCTCTGTGTCTGTGAGTCCGTTTCTATGCTGTCTGCTCATTAATTTTGTCTTAGGTTCCACACGTGAGTGAAATCATGTGTTTGTCTGTCTCCGACCGACTTGTTTCCCTGAGCGCGATACCCGCCAGGTCCATCCACGCTGTCGCAAATGATGAGATTTCAGGCTTTTTATGGCTGGGTCGTCGTCCATTGTGTATAAAACATCTGTTCCTCTTCTTCTTTTTATAAAAGATTTTGTTTATTTTTAGAGAAAGGGGAAGGCAAGGAGAAAGAAGGGAGAGAGACATCCATGTGTGGTTGCCTCTCGTGCGTCCCCTACTGGGGACCTGGCCTGCAACCCAGGCATGTGCCCTGACTGGGAATCATTCTACCTGGGGTGGGGGGTCCCAGCAGCTGGCCCCATAGCAGAGATGCGGACACGTCGCTGCAAAACTATAGTTTTAACTGCGTGTTTTCCTGAAGATTCAGCAGAACGGCTGGTTTCGTCTCCCCAGGGAGCCCGTTCCCACCCCTTCTGGAAGGTGGGGACCCACGCCTGCTGGCAGAGAGCACGGGCCTGCCTCCACTCCCGCGGGTGCCCGTGTGACCCCAGACAAGTGTCGCTGCCTGGAAACAAACCATCCAGGCCCCTGCCTGCTTTCTGCCCCCTCATTAGGTTCCCAGAACATCTCCCACCTCCCACCTCCGCCCTCGCCTGCCCTCAGTCGATGCTGAGGTGTTCCTGGAGCTGGCGGGGCCCCTACCCTGCAGGTCTTACCAGCGGCAGCAGCGCTCAGCTGTCTGCTTGCTGCAGGTCCCTGAGCAGGTGACTGTCGCCCCGGCCAGAGGCCTGCACAGGGGGACGGAGCCGGCACTTCTCCTCTTGCGCACCACTCGGAAGGACCAGAGGGCGCCCTGCAGCCACCCCAGCCCCCGGAGGCCCGTCACTGGGCTCGCATGCTGGCTGGTGGTGAGTGGCGTGCTTCCTGGAAATGGAATGTCAGCTTGCATTTCAGTTGCTGTCCCCGGAGGGGACAGAGCTGCTCTCCGTGCCTTTGGTGACTCCGAGTCTGGGCACTGGTTCCTTGTTGTTTCGATGGTCAGGGCAGACCGGTGCCGCAGCTGTCACATGGCCCGGGGACTCCCTGGCCCCGAGGCTTTTACATGCGTGTTTGGTCCTAGCACTTTCTTCCGGGAGCTGAGAGTCCTTACGCTTCCCTCGTGAAGCTGTTGAAACAGGATGTTGTAAAGCGCAATGAGCTGGAAGAAAACTTCCAATGACTCGTAGTTTCTGCTGCCTGTGAACTGGAGGATCTCAGAGGAGTGGGAGCCACAGAGCGCGTCTCTCACACGTGCTGCATTTCCTGAGGAAGGGCCGCGGCCTGGAGCCGAGGGAGGGGGGGCCGAAGTCCACGGGGGGTTGCCTTCTGAGTTCTCAGGCTGTCTCCACCATCCATCGACCAGCCTCCCTCCAACCACATCCGTTCGTCCATTCGTGTGTCCATTCGGTCACTCATTCACTCACAGAGTGTTTCGTTCTTTCTTTGTTTTTATTTTTTATTTTTATTGTTATTCAATTACAGTTGTATGCCTTTTCTCCCCATCCCTCCACCCCACCCCAGCTGAACCCACCTCCCTCCCCTACCCCCACCCTCCCCCTTGGTTTTGTCCATGTGTCCTTTATAGTAGTTCCTGTAATCCCCTCTCCTCACTGTCCCCTCCCCACTGCCCTCTGGCTATTGTTAGATTGTTCTTAACTTCAATGTCTCTGGTTATGTTTTGTTTGCTTTTTTCTTCTGTTGATTATGTTCCGGTTAAAGGTGAGATCATATGGTATTTGTCCATCACCGTCTGGCTTATTTCACTTAGCATAATGCTCTCCAGTTCCATTGCGAACTCACACAACTGCACTCCAGGAAGACAAACAACCCAATTAAAAACTGGGCAAAGGACTTGAACAGACACTTCTCCAAGGAAGACATACAGAGGGCCCAGAGACATATGAAAAGATGCTCAGCATCACTAGCCATCAGAGAGATGCAAATTAAAACCACAGAGCATTTCTTAACCGCCGTGACCTGGCCGAGTCAGGAGGAAGGGCCGGGGTGTGGCCACGCCGGCTGCTCTCTGGTCCTTGTGGTAGATCAGAGCTGCGCTGTCGGAGCTAAGGAGCATGGACTGAGGTGGGAGGCAGGGGGCAGTGAGCACCAAGACAGGGTCAGATAAAGGGGGAGGCGCGAGGACAGGACCCCGAAGCTTACTGGGGGCAGTTATTTGAGGTGAGCCTTTCAGGGGGGACAGACGTCACTCTCAGTGTGGGGGACGTTCTGGAGAGTGGGCAGTGGCCCTGAAATCAGTGAGGACCCCGTGTGAGCAGAGCCATCGGAAGTGTGTTTTACCGAGTTATGGAAGTCTTGATTTTGTGATCAGTTGTTTGGTTTTTAAGCCAATAGACTGCATGGTTTTTTAAAAGATTTTATTTATTTATTTTTAGAGAGAGGGAGAAAGAGAGGGAGAGAGACGTCAATGTGTGGCTGCCTCTCTCACACCCCCACCGGAGGACCTGGCCTGCCACCCAGGCATGTGCCCTGCCTGGGAACTGAACCTGTGGCCCTTTGGTCCAGGGACTGGAGCTCAATCCCTGAGCCACAGCAGCCAGGGGAATAGACTGCACGTTTTATTTTTATTTTTTTAAAGTATATTTCATTGATTGTGCTATTAGAGTTGTCCCATTTTTCCCTCCACTTTATCCCTCTCCGCCCTGTAGCCGACGAGGACGATGCAGGACACACCTAGTAGCCTGGAGAAGGGCCCGGTTTCAGAGGGTGGTGGGGTGTGTGATGCGCGTTGGGAGTGGGTGCTGGGCAGGGCGCAGTGGGGGCTCCGGGTCCTGACCCACGTGGGAGGGGAGGGGAGGCTTCTTTGGAAGCCGGACTGCCCTTCCGAGCACTGAATGATTGACAGTTGGGTGCGTTTTCAGAGAGGAGCCTCTGGGCAAAAGGAACCTGGTGCTCAGGGGACGATGGAGTCAGGCCGCCGACCTGCCCCCCACACAGAATCCCACGTGGACGTGACATTGGGTTCGCGTCCGCTGTACGACATAATGGTTCTGTATCCGCAGATGCTGCCAAGTGATCGCCACCAGAAGTCTAGTTAACATCATCACCCCACATAGCCACAAAATTATTTTTCTCGTGATGAGAATGGAAAGTGCTTTTTAAATAGTTGTTGTGAGAATGAGAAGGGAGTCTATATTTAGAAAGAACGGCCTGAGGAGCTTCTTTTTAGCAGACGGTTGCTTGCTGACTGAAATTCGAATCGGCATCTGCGCTCCCCCGCTCTTCAAACAGCTCGGCTGAAAGTCTGCGGCAGACCCTCCTCTGTACATCCCAGATCTGTGTTCTTACACGGGACAGGCGTGCATACAATGCACACTGTGTAATATGTGCCCTCACAAGCAGTTGCTCTGTGTAGCGCTCTGTGGTCCCCAATATGACTCTCTTGCAGGAGTTGGGTGTGAGGTAGCAGCTCACAAGGAGCTCTGAGCGTCAGGTGTGCTCAGGTGTGCACAGGTGTGAAAGCCACGCAGCCGACCCAACAATCCGTCCGTCTCCGACCTCAGGGAGGCTGTGCCCCAGACTTCTTTCCTGGGTTTCTTCCTGTCTTTTTGTTTGGAAATTACTGAGTGGGTTATATGGTTAAGGCTGTAACTGCTTTTAAAATATTTGAAATGTAAAACCATTATATTTGTGGAATTTGTGTTCTGTGGTCTCATTAAAATTATAATGGATGATTTTTAAATAATGAACCACAGTCCATAGATTCAGTATGTCTCCATTATGTACGCCACAGCCATGCGGCTGCGGGTGCAGATCTGTCCTGCTGAAATCACATGCCTAATATGCTGACAAACATCACTACCACTACCACCATCACCATCATCACCACCATCATCACCATGACCACCACCATCACCACATCATCATCACCATCATCACCACCACTACCATCAGCAGCATCATCTCCACCATCATCATCTCCACCATCACCACCACCACCACCACCACCATTACCATCACCATCACCACAACCACATCATCACCACCATCATCACCACCACTACCATCAGCAGCAGCATCTCCACCACCACCACCACCACCACCATCATCACCATCACCACCATCATCATCACCACCACCACCACTTTCGAGTTCCTGCTATGTGCTGTTTAAATGTTATTTCATTTTATAAGTTTCCTCATTTTAATTTTTTACCTATGGTGCCTTCTCAGGAAGTAGACATCATTATTTCCAGTTTACAATGATGGAAACTGGGCCCAGGGCTGAAGGGCACACTCAGATGCTCAGCCCCCAGTGGGTGGGGACAAAGCCGTGCCATCTCCCATGCCCCCGCCCATTCATTGTGCCCTTCGATAGTTTCCTACCTGCCCTTACTGTTTTGAGCATGGCCTATTTCACACCCGTGTCTTGGGTTCCTGGAGTGCAGAGTCCCTGCCTTATGTTTGCTCTGTGTCCCCAAAGTTTCCCTGCAGAGGACCACCCACTTAGCAGGGATGAGGGCTGATTTAGTGAATCAGTTGAACAGATGAGAAACTGGAAGGCAGGGGTGGGCCTTCGATCTCTGCTCATTGTGTTTCAGGGGGACACCCCTCCCCACCACACACAGCCTCGCTTCTCCTTGGCTGCCTGAATAACCACAGCTTGTGTGCGGTGCCGGCCAGGACTGAAGACTTCCTAACCTTTTAAGTCAGGTCCAGCGGACACGGTGTACGGCAGCGTGACCCCAATCGTCACAAAGATCTCCGCGAGCAGGAGGAGGGCAGGGCACAGACGGGAGCCTGCCAGCTGTCGGAGTTATTCACCACGCGTGGCTTTCCGTCACGGGCTCGGGGTCTCCTGCTGGACTTCTCTTGTCTTCTCCGAGGCTGCGCGTGCTCACTCCCCTCCATGTTCTCCTTCATCATCTTTGAAAACACGCACTGCCACACGTGCACTGCCAGGCGTGTCGTGCTGCAGTTAGCAACGTCCCGCTTGAGGGGCCCCTGTGCACCATCACCTGTCCACGGCCTAGGACTTGGCTGTGCTCTGTCCCCCACCTGCCCCATCCCCCTGCTGGCCCTTGAACAACCTCTAAATCGTGCGTTTATCGTCCTCTTGTTCTTTCAAAGTGGTTTTATCGTGTATGTGCATGTCTTGGGCCGAACTGTGTCCCACCCCCATGCACACATCGGAACCCTAACTCCTGGGGCCTTGGAATGTGACTTTCCTCGGAGACAGAGTCTGTTCAGAGGGGGTGACGTGGCAGCGGGGCCGTGGGGCTGACTCCAGTGCACTGCGATGTGTCCTTACAAACAGGGGCACTTGGCGACAGACACCCCCAGGGGGAGGCCTTGCGACCATGAAGATGGCCCCCTGAGGGCCACGGCAGGTGCCTGCCACAGGCTTGCCCTCACATCCTCCGAAGGGCCCGACCCTGGCCACACCTGGGCCTCGGACTTTCAGCCCCCAGGCTGTGGGACAGTAATTTCTGATGTTAGGCAGTCCGGTGAGTGGTACTTGGATACGGCAGCCAGAGGAAACTAATCCAAGAACAGATTCACCTTTACTTCAAAAAAAGGCACTAATTGGTACGGGTCCAACCCCGGCTTGCTGCTGCGGTCAGAGTAAGAAGAGGTCCAGGGCAGTGGGCTTCTGTGGCTGGTGGAATGCGTGCCCCTTACCTTCACGTCCGAGAGAGGCTGCGGAGTCAGTGCTGGGCCCGGGTCTCCAGGGGGAGAAAGAGGCTGAACCCAGCTGGGTCACGTGGGCAGGGCCACAGACGAGGCCATGCCCAGGGCCCCGAGACTGCCCGGCCGTCCTCGGGGTGCCATCATGCCAACACTGGTCCCTGACCCCCAAAGAGTCTGAGAAGACAAGTGCACACTTGTTGGCTTTTGTGAGTGCCCACGCCCACCATTTGAGAATTCCGAGGAGCCGCAACAAACACTCAGGAAAGAGGGGCCGGAAGGGCTTTTACACGCCGCTCACACGCCGCTCACAAGGAAGGGCTCACGTGGGAGCTGGGGTTACAGTTCCCTCCGTCCAACCGGCCGGACGAGTATTCTCTTCAGTGCTGACCTGGGCGTTTGCTCAGGATGCACACTCAAGCCTCCCTACACCGCCAACTCAGAGAGTGAGGGCCACACAGCAAGCGCCAGCTGAAGGGCCACAGCCCTGGCGGGGCCGGCGCCCTGCCAAGCATCTTGGGCACGTGGTGGGTGTTCCCTCCTGACCACCTCAGACACACGGAGCCTGGCACCGTGCTGGGGGCAGGGTGTGGGGTGAGAGGCATGGCGGTGGGTTCACCCCACTCCACACTCTGGCAATGGGTGGAGGCTGCATTGGGGTCCAGCTCTGCGGTCACCTTGGCCTCATCTCAGCAGCGGCAGTCTGCACTGGCCACTGTTCCTTCAGCCTTCTGTCCTGGGGCAGGTCCCATGTGCTCTGGGCCCTCAGGATGTCATCTGCAAGGGGAAATCCGTGGCCTGACCCCTGCCCACCGCCCAGCGGAGCAGACCGTGAGTTCAGGGGGCAGCAATGTGTTCTCAGTTCAGTAAGGCGTGGGCCTTTCCTGTGGCCGTGCAGTGCTGGGCACCATGGGGCTGTGGCGGGCCTTGCTCTGAGGGGCTCCCACTGGGGCTGTCAGTCTGGCTGCCAGGACTGTGGTCTGGGAGCTCCGTCCTCCATGGCCCTGAGCACTGAGCCAGGACCTCTGGGGCATAGGGACCACTTCCAGTTCTATCCAGCAGCCAGTTAAGAGAGGAGGCTGAACGCGTTGTCCCACTGGGGCTTTGTCCACAAAGGAGCTAGGCGCCCCTCATGTCTTCAGCTTTAAAGAAGGAAACATAAACTCCGGCTGGTGTGGCTCAGTGGATTGAGTGCTGGCCTAGCACCAAGGGGTCAGCAGATCGATTCCTAGTCAGGGCACATGCTTGGGTTGCGGGCCAGGCCCCCAGTAGGGGGCGTACAAGGGGCAACCACACATTGATGTTTCTCTCCCTCTCTTTCTCGCTCCCTTCCCCTCTCTCTAAAAATAAATAAATAAAATCTTTAAAAAAGTAAACATAAGCCTCACAAAGAGAAGCAAATTTTATCACTGTGCTACGTATACATATAAGTACATATCGTGACTCATCAGGACTCCTTGTGATGTGTAGACTTAAAATATAAATCTATAGATTATAAAACACAGCGTGGGGCAGAAGTAGCTTATCAGCTGTGATTATGCAAAACACAACTTATTCATGTGTTTTGCATAATTTATTAATTATTGCGTTACTTCTCGCACAAAGAACTGTAAGCCTACGCTTGTCCCACCCTGTACACCTACACCTGTGTGTTTAAAGACACCTCCCTCTGTAAAAGTGTGTGACGTGTCTACTTAGAAACACTATCCCATCACCACCCGGAGTGGGACCGCATCTGGAAGCCTGTCTCTGGGACTTGTCACCGGGGGCTTAGGTCTCCCACTGGTCTTATTCTCTGTATAAGGGTCTGTCCCTGGATAACTACTCCAATCAATCTGAAATTATGAAACTAGCTCTAAGCATGTGGGTTCGATTTTTGATTGTTCTGGAATCAAACACACGCTCACACACACAGCCACACGACCCACGCACCCTGTATTCACTCCTCCCCCCGCGAGCCCCGCCCCCCCACCTCGTGAATGCCGGGAGCCACACTGGAGTGAGCACTTTCCTGCTCTGGAGCTTCCTGCCTGCTCACCGCTGAAGTGAGTACTTTGTTCTGCAGGGGCTGCTGCTGGCTGGCCGGCAGGCCTGTTTTCCGTAGTTTTACTCATTTGTTTGGGTTTTGCTCAATGCTGCTGTTTAAACATCTCTGACATCTGATTTGCACGATGTCAGCAGATTTTAACCAGCCAGAAGGAAAAAAACCTTCTGTATAAGCTTTCTCAGCCCAAAGCCAACATGGCGCAAAGCAGGGCCCCGGGTACTTGAACTGGGCGAGCAACCCCCAGCCGGTGAGCCCGATCTGTGGGTGGTGCATGGGGAGGGTAATGGAGTGCTCCAACGGGCCATAAAAACCAGGCGCCAGGTCTGGGAAGGTCTAGCAGCCGGTGTTCAAAAGTCGTCGGTGAGGTCGCTCTACCCTGAGCAGGCATGAGACTGGCCAGCGCGGGGAGAGACCACCCGGGAGAGGCAGACAGCCGGTGGTCCAGCGCAGGCCAGCGGGGCGGCGTGCACGGGAGGGGCTGGTTTCACCCCTGGAGCCCTCTGTGCCTCGGCTGCTCCTGCCGTCATAGCTGCTGGCCCGCTGGTAGCCCCCCGCGCGTCCAAGGGGTGTGCCAGTGACCCTGACCCTGCTTTAACTCACTGTGTTCGTGGTTATGTAAGTCCCCTAATTTATTGTTATCACTAACTCGGGCGATGTTACTACTGCACTCAGCATTGACGGCATGCTGGCACCCCATGTCCTGTGTTACTGTACTGTGCGCAGTGTCTTCCACAGCGGACAGTTACATATTCGTATATCGTCTCTTTACGCCACCGGTTACACGTGCTGATAGGACACAGACAGTGACACGTAAAATCACGCAGCTTAGCATCACCTATGTTCGTGTAGCTCATGGTGACACATGTAACTGTCAGCTGTTACTAATAACTAGTGTTGTTACTGATCCTATTAGTCATAGGTACGTCTCTACTGAGGAGGCCCTGGTGCAGGCTGAGGAAAGCGACGAGGTGGCCGCAGAGGGTGCCGACCCGGCTCGGCCCCTTCGGTCACTTGTGGGCCCTCCGCACTTGCTAATGGCGGGGGGACGAGAACCTCAGCGTTGCCAGGACAGCCTCTCCGCTGCCAGCTACAGGCCTGTCACGTGCTGAGATAAACCATCTTCGAAATTAAAAACGTCAGCATAAATACGATTTAATTTAGTAAAAGATTCACACACATTTTCATCGAGTGTCTATTTCTCACAGCTGGGTCCTGGGGGAAGGGCACTGAGTGAAGCGTGCCCTCCGCGCCACCTTCCGTGCGCCCGGGCCCTGCTCCCCCAAGCATGTGAGGGCACCGTGGACCTGCACTCCTGTCACCGCTGCCGCGGTGCTATGTCAGCCCCGGAACCGTGCGGTCATCACTACGGGGAAAAGGCAGTCTTTTTGTAACTGTGGTGACTACCTCTCTCTTCTCCATCAAAAACCAATGTTGATTACTATCCCCAGATAAAGTGATTTTTGATAAGGAACTCATCCTAATTTTACATGGCCACATCAAATCTGCTTGGACCCCTCGTGCGTGGCGGGGGTGGCAGTACTCAGGGTCCCTTCTATCTCGAGTTCATCGTGGGGCCACCGTGGAGGCCGTGGGCCTGGTTGCACGGGAAGCCCCCGCCCCCAGAGGCATCCCCAGCTCTAAGTGGAATCTCTGCTCTTCTGATTGTATGGAATAATAAATACTGCTCAGAATTTGTCTGGAAGCAATTACGCAATTAAGGCTTTGGACGGACCCAACGTCTTCATCTCCATGCGGCACATGAAGTGATGACTTAAGCACTTCCAGGCCCAGGGCCACTTCCTTCAGAGGTGCTGCGGCAAAGCGACATCACACCTTGAGCCCTCGAGGGGGGAACGTGGCCTTCCACACCCCCCTGTGAACCTGCAGCCTCACTGGCTGGAGGCTTTGGGCTTTGGGGACACCGTCCTTTCCCTCTGCGTGACACAGAACGAGGAATTCGGTAGAAAAGCACTGCAGTTGCTTGTATTGAAGTTCCTGTGTCTCCTCCCCGTGCTGACCACCAGCACCAGGAAACAAACGCCCACGTGGGGGCAGGGGACCTGGCGAGGGAGCTCCCACCCGTGAGCGCGCCTCCCCGCCCGGAACCTTCTGGAGCTCAGGCCTCAGGGGAGCTCGTCAGAGTCGAGGGCCCCAGTCTGCGAGGGCTGCTTCCTTCTTCCCTTTAATCGGTTCTGAGTTTCAGTAAAAACGCTCGCAACTCAGTTTCATGTGCTGGGCTTTCCCCCCTCCCCTTGCAGTGGGAGGGTCCAGAGGAATCGGGCCTTGTGGCCGATCACGTGGGCACCCAGGGCCTCTCTTCCCGTGGGTCAAAGTGTTCCAGGCATCGCCCCGAGGTGGCGAGGTGACAGGAGAAGAGAACACGGGGGCCGGTGACCCTCAAGGGGAGGCGTGTGTGGGCGTGTGGACTCCTGCTGCGTGCAGCTTACAGCCTAACGCATCTCCAACCCTAGCCCGTCCCATAAAACCGCCAAGAACCTCGTAAGGTAGGAAGCGGGACCTTTCTATCCGACAAAGCCGCTGGTAAAATCTATGCAGGAGCTTGGCATCAACAGTAGGTCCATCTGTTACAAACCTAGTTACTGCACAACGGGAACAATGTTCTAAAGTTTTATGTCTCTTAATAAATTGTAACACCGGCCCAGAGTCCCTGAGTGCATGACTGGATGGCGACCTTTAGACCTGTCACTCAAACCTTGCCTTGGGTTCCCTCCCGTCCCTGCTCACACAGCGCGCAGTCAGTGTTTTACTGTGGAGAAGGGGAACCACTTCCATTGTATAACACTTCGGGAAAATTCAAATTACTGAGCAACTTTGAAAACCTCTTTCTACAGTGGGCCTAGTCAGTAGCGCTGCGGAGGAGCACGGTTTGGTCTTGTAGAGAAAGTGGACATTGGAGGGAGGAGCTCCGGGTGGGGAGCTCTTCCATTGGTCTGTGTGGTCCCAGACCTGTGCCGGCAGGTGCCCGCCTGCCCGGTGGCTCTGTCCGAGGTGAGGCTGGGGGGTGGGGCTGGGACCAAGCAGAAAGGGACGGAGAGGTGAGTGGCCTGTGGACTGGGTGTGATGGGCCAGACAGCGTGACTGAGTGCTTCTCAGGGGGAGGTGGAATGACCAGGGCTACCTGGTCAGCTGAGCGTCTGTGGCCTGGGGACCATGCAGGCAGGTGGATGAAGCAGCGAGCAGGGAGAACAAGGGGACAGGGCAGCAGGCCATGCAGCAGCGGGGCCGCAGAAATTACTGGGGTCCAGTCCAGAGCTTTTCCTACGATGACAACTGATCACTTTTGCAATAACAAAGAGTCACGCACACAGGCCTCCCCGTCCCCTTTCCTTGTCTCCGTGAGTCTGAAGCCCAGGTGCGGTGAGATCTCTGGTAGCTCTTCCAGTTCGGCGGCTGCGGTTTAGTTCTGTTTGTTGTTTTAAGCTGGGAGGTACCTTAAAATGCTGTTTTCTTAACATCTCTCGATTCTGCAAAAATTGTGGTGGGTAGTTCATGGCCTGGTAGCTGGGTGGCCGACTGATGCTGATGCTGCCGCGATACCCCGAGGAGGTCAGAGTCCTGACTCCGGGGACCGAGTGTGGTTTTCATCCCTGCAGGGCGAGTACGAGGTGAGGGCGCTCGGCGGCGGCTGGGGAAGAGCACAGCCGTGTAGGTCCGATTTGACCGAGTGGACCAAACAGACAGAACACTTTCTGCTGGAGCTTTGCCCGCTGCAGGGAGCGTGCGGAGTGTTGACTTTGCGGAACTCAGTGGAACTGTTCTCTGCAACTGGATGGATGCCGGTGAGACAGCTAGAGAGCAGCCGAGGGCTAGCCTGTAAATGCACGGAGGTCAGGGGGTGCAGAGAACCCCTCCAGCCTCCCACCATCTCCTTCCCATCTGACTGAGTGTGCGACTCTCCTCCCCTCAGCGTGTCACCCGAGGGGAGCCGCCCAGCCCCCTCTGTGTGACCCCGGGAGAGGGACAGACACGCTCAGAACTCTCCATGTGAGAGGCGAACAAGCTCCTTGATCTGCAAAGACGCGTCTCTTGGCTTCCTCTCTATCTGGACCCTGACCTTGCTGTGTGGCTGTAAGGGAACGTCCTGCTCTGAGATTGTCCCTCTCGGGCCCTGGCTGTGAGTCAGGGTCAGCAGAAACCAAGCAGGGGCCCCCTGGTAGGGACACATTCCTTTACCACCTCTGGGCAGAGCTCATGCCTAATCTTGCCTTCCGAAAAAGCCCTGTGGAGCACAGAAATGCCCCTCCGTACACCTTGGCCGTGCTCTTGCCGCTCAAATGTTCTGCCTGTGCGGTCTGTCCGGCGTGCCGACTGTCCGCCGACCCTCCGAGCTGCAGAGGTGAGAAGTGCGCAGGAGGCGCCTTCGCATCTGCCAAGTCTAGTTAACCTGCCTTCTCCTCTGTAATGCTCACAGTGGCCCCTGTTTTATCACCCTCACTGAACTTTCCCATTCCACCTGTGGGACGAAGAGGAGATCGACTGCTAGAGATATTACAAAACACCCCATTTCAGCTTTTCCATCAAGGCAGCTCTATAGCCCTAGTGCCGGGGACCGGCGGCTCTCCCCCGAGTGTCTGGGAAACTGGTGGAACGCCGCTGCGTTCAGGCTGGATCTCAAGATTCACACGCACTCCCTGAGCGATCTGGCCCACGGCAGAACGTCTCAGTGCAGACAAGCGGGCTGGGTTTGCTCGCTGGCTCAGACTCGGAGCTCCCCACCGCCGGTTTCTCACCGAGAACTGCCTTCGAGTCATCTGTGCTGTTGGGAGTTTATCTTGCTCCTCTGTTATTTTCCCAAAAACTAGGTTTATTTACTCCTAAGGCTGAGATGAGAGAACTCAGCTCCGCCCAAGTGGTGGTCACATTTGAGAACCTCAGGGGGGAGAGACTGAGAGTCTCCGGTCCCCTGGGGAGGGGCGGGGAGGGGGGGAGACGGGCCCATTATCTGCATGTCACTTCCTGGTGTTGAAACCTCATCAAAAGGCCCCACAGGCGGGCTGAGCAGCCTGGAGAGGAGGGCCCCTGGGTCTCCTGCCTCTTCACCGCCGGCAGTGACAGCTGTCTGTTGGTGTGTGTGACATGCCTGGGAGATGCGAGGGGCTGTCACGGGGGAGTGCCAGGGCTCATTATGGTAACATTCCATGAAGACTTTGCCAGAACATGCACCCAGGACATTCCATCTTTCCCACGACTAACCTATCTTTAATAACAGCCTTTAGCTGCCCCCCACCAGGAAAGGATGTTTTAGCAAGAGCCCCGGGGGACGAGGGCCCCGAGCCGGTCAGGTCAGAACTCGAGCTCTCTGCCCTTACACACAGCGGCGCTCAGCCAGCCGTGGCTTCTTTTGCTCCGGGCAGAAGCGTTATGTGGAGCGAAGGTGCGACTTGGGATCAGGCTCATTTTCCTGGGAAAATGCAATGGCCGATGGGGTGACGCTCCAGATACAATTCACCGCCTGCCGATGAACTGTTCCTACGTGGCTCACACCTCATCGACCAAAGCATGTACCTGTATTCACGTAGTGCTCGGCATTTTGCCTTTTTCTGTAGAAATATTTCTTTGTCTCCGTGGATTATGGGTCATGTCCACAAGGGTCCATCATTTGGGCAAAACATCAGTTGTTCATAAGCTGCTACGTTTTGGGGTAACCTGTCGTGTGGTAACAGTGATTTCAATGTGGTTTGGACGGCGCGGGGTAAAGGACTGGCTGGAAGAATGGGCCGGGCTGACTCTGGGGGCTCTTGGGGCCAGACCAGGAATCTGGGGTTTGTTCTGTAGACGGGGCTCGGCCAGCATTTCCTGTACAGGACCACGTAGTAAGTACTTTAAGCCTTGTGAGCCGTGGACAGTCTCTGTTGCCTTTTCTTCTTCTTTTCTTTCTTTATTTTTCTACAATCCTGTAAAAGCGTAAAACCGCTTTTGCCCCGAGGCCATGCAAACGCAGGCAGCCGGCCAGACCTGGCCGTTGGGCTGCATTCTGTCCATTCAGCCACCGCGATGCGCAGCCACCGGCTTGGCCAACGGAAGGGGACGCTGACCTAACACCTGCTCCCAGTGGCGGCGGTGGTACTGGTCCCAGCTGGGGTCAGAGCGATGGATAGATGTGTCACCTGTGTTTTTAAATTCCAGAGCTGGATACGAGTGTGTGTTCACAGCGCTCAGATCCGATGTGCTACGCACACTAAGAAGCGTCCGAAAGGTTGTGTGCGAAAACAGCATTTTTTAAAAAGTTCCATGGGACCCAGGGCCATTTATTGTAAAGACCTTGAACTTTATTGTCTGAAAAACCGATGTGTTTGTAGCTGTTTCCAAAATTCCCTTCATCAGGAGTTTTGTGTGGAACGAAGACTCTCAGATACTGCTGTCTTTCTGCCCTAGGGCATCCTTAAAATGGGGTTGTGTCAGCTCTCTGTTTTTTCAGGGCAAATATCTGCAAACGAAGAGTGGTCCTACCAGCTTTGTGTCACATGTCTGTGCAAGGTCAGGCTGTGTAGGGGCTGCGAGCTGCCAGGGCCGTGGCTTTCAGAGTCCCGGTCGGGCTGCCGTGGAAATGAACGCTGCTTCCAGAAGAAACCGATATCACGCGTGTTCATATTCTTTACCCACAGAGAACGGTTCCATGACCACGGAACGGCTGGGGCCTGGAGGTGCATTTCACGACCTCCAGGTGCATCTAACAAAACAGTCCTCTGTGGGGTCGTTTTTAATTCTGGAACAGAGTCCTTGGGTCTCAGCCACGCAGCGTCGGCACAGGCCTCTGAGAGGGACACAGCCCATTTCCCTCACACCGACACTGGGGGGAGACCAAGTGGGGAGTGGACCGGGAACACGTGTGAACACTTTGGCAGGTTACTCCGTCTCCGGGAGCCTTAGATGCTTCATCTGTACTCAGGGGATGAGTGAGTGAATGAATGAGTGAGTCCGGGAGCAACTAACAGGTGCCAGATGAATGAACGTTCAGCTCCTGCAGGAACATCGCTCGATTTCCCTTGCACCCCAGTTCTGCGGGACAGGAGACCGTTCACATTTTATTGACACAGCGCCGGATCGCCTCGTTCTTGCTTTGTGAAGTGGCAAACTCTAACATAAGGCAAAACGGGTGTTAATATGTCGAGAGATACCAAGAAAATTGTCATTTGCAAATGCATGGAAACACTCACTTCACACCTCGTGAGAAGGAGTTGACAATTTTTTATAAAAATTAGGCTTTTTCTGACCAAGTCAATTAAGGTAGTGCTTTCCTTGGTAGACTCTTCTTGTTGTAAGTATAAGGTTCCTTAATCACCTCTTCCGTACGGAGCCAAAGTCAAGCACATCTCAATTCTCACAAGATATGTTGCTTGGTTTTGAAAAATTGTGCTATTTACTGGGTGCAGTTTTGGGGACGTTTCGGCCACGACTGTCACGAAGCCCCTGTGATTGCTTTTGTTCTGTTCCTCGGCCTCCCTCCCCTGCTGTCTGACTTCTCCCAGACGACGGACGTGATAGCCTACGGCCTCCCGATAGCACAGTGGTTCTGGCCTGATGCCTGCGTCCTCTGGTGCCCTTGGTCCCTTTACAACGTTCCCTCGTGGGGCCCAGCGATGGGAACAACGGACAGAGTCAGGCTCATGTCTTAAATTATTCAAGATTCCTGCTCATTCTCTTTCCTTCTCCCTCTCCCTTCCTTTCCCCCCTCTCTCTCCCTCTCTCTCCCCGTCTCCCCCCACTTCCCGATCTCTCTCCCCTCACGTCTCTCTCCTGTCTCTGTTACTGTAGCCAGCATGCAGATCACACCCTTTACAAGACTCTCTGGGTGCTGACTCTCTGTGTCCCCTGCCCCCCGCCACTCCCAGCGCTGCCCGCTGCCCTGTGCATCCGTGGGGACAGCTGTTCCCCAACAGTGTCCCCCTACACCTGCTCCAACGTCTGGGCACATCCTGCTCCCCTGCGCTCCGCCCTCCCTTCCCTGGACCCACCCATTTCTCCAGCTGGCTTGGCGCAGGAGGTCGGCCTGCTGGACCGTCAGAGCTCAGGGGCAGAGTTCCCTCCTTCTCAGGGACACGCCCCTCACTTCTTGGTCTCCGCCCGCTTCCTTTCTTAGGCTCTGGGAGGACTGGGTCCCCTTTGCCTTGCGATGCTCCCAATTTTGTTACTGTTTCCCCTAAACTGTGACTACATTACTACTGCGTGTGTCTCCCACTGCTGTCTGCTTCCTCCTCCTCTTGTTTGACATACATGAAGCACATGGTACCCACCGACCAAAAATCCAAAGAAATGCACAAGAGATAAAGAGAAAGGAATCCAAACATAGTACTACAGAAAGTCTACAATGTACAAGGTAGAAAGAGAGGGAGAGAAACATCAATGTGTGGTTGCTCTCACACGCCCCCTACTGGGGACCTGGCCCACAACCCAGGCCCGTGCCCTGACTGGGAATTGAACCAGCGACCCTTTGATTCACAGGCCAGAACTCAATCCACTGAGCCACACTAGCCAGGGCCATTGTCATCATATTTTTATTTAATTTTTAAATATAATTTTCATAATTCTTTGAATATTTTTGGCTGCTTTAAAATTTTTGCCTGCTAAATTTTACTGACTGCTCCTGCCCCACCCCCACCCAAACATGGGTCATGCTTCCCTGATTTTGCAAGTCTCATAATTTTTTTTAATTGAAAATTGGACACTTTAGAGAATAAATTGTTGCAACTCTGAATTTCGTCCCTGAGCGTTACTGTTGTTTTATATATATATAAATATATATATTTATGATACGTTGCCTGGACTCAATCTTCAGTATCTGTCTTCCCTATGGTGAGGTGCTGATGAGGTCTTGGCTCGTTTTGTTTTTAACTTTTATTTTAATATTTTTGGTCTGGCTTCCTGAGGGGGGTCACTCCTGGGTCTGCATAGTTTATTTTTTAGCTAGTGGGTTGTTTAAAGTTTTTGTGCTTAAACTCTTCACTGTGCAGATGGAGTTTCTTCCCTACCGATGGACTTGAGTGTGGGCTGAGGAGCACATTCCGGCTCAGGCACGTCAGGCACCCCTGGCTCCCTCTTTTGGCCCTGCCCTCCCTCCCCTGCCCCGGGAGCAGGACGGCAGCCACTTCGCCGGCAGGGGGGCGGAAGCAGCCCCAGGGAGGCGCACCACAGACTGCACTGCCGTTACCCAGAGCCCCAAGGTTTTTCCCAGCAAACCCGGCTCAGTTTGCTGTTTGCTTTTGGTTGGTCTTCAGAGGCCTGAAAGTGGTTACTGTGATCATGTCATTGAGTTTAACATTTGTTTTATCGGAAAGAGGATTTTTCGGACCTTTTCACTCCAACAAAACTTCAACTCCATCCCCAGTTTTTATTCACTTTTATAACCTGTATTATTATTACTGTTTTTATAGCTGGGAAACAGTGAAAGAGAAAAGTTACTATAGAGAGAAGAATGCTGTCTTCTACTTTCCTCTTTAACTTCCCTCTTTACATTTTTTTTTTTTTTACAGAGCAGACACTCCTAATGCAGACGTTTCTTTCCTCACGAGCGCTGAGAAAATGTGTCTAAGATTCAGGCCCCCCCTCTGTTGCCCTGTCCCCTCCCAGCCAAGGCCAGGTGCTTGCAGCGCAGCACGGCGAGGCGAGCTGGAGTGGGGGCAGGGCCACGCGCGCACAGAGTGGGCGACGTCTCACAACCGAAGCGGGCTCACTGAACGGTCATCTCCACGCCGTTCATGTTCTGCGGTCATCGCATTTTCTAACGAAAGGGGACCATTCAACTTGTCCGGATCCGTCCTGGGGACCCTATTTCCTGGCTCAGCAGGGAGCGCTGTGCGTGGCCGACGCCACAGCCGCCCTGGACAAGGGAATGCAGTAACCGGCAGCCAGGCCGTGCTCAAGCACACGGCCGCTCAGCCAAGTTCTGGCCGGTGGGTCTCGGTCTCTTTCCACGGTGACAGTGTTGAGAGCTCATATAGGGGCTGGATGGGCAGAGCGCATGTTGTGCCAACACCGAGACTCGCAAAACGTTGGAACTGCCGGCGTTTGCTCTGGGGAAGCCATAGGCCTGAGGGCACAGTCGATCAGATAAACACTGGTTCCCATGCATCCCTCCTCCCTTCCTTCTTCCCTTCCTTCCTTCCTTTGTTCCTCCCTCCCTCCCTCTCTTCTTCCCTTCCTTCCTTCCCTCCCTTCCCTTCCCTTCCCTCCCTTCCTTCCTTCCTTCCTTCCTTCCTTCCTTCCTTCCTTCCTTCCTTCCTTCCTTCCTTCCTTCCTTCCTTCCTTCCTTCCTTCCTTCCTCTCTCTCTTTCTGTCTCCTGTCTTTCTCCTTCACTCTCTTCCTTTCCTTTCTATCAGGATTTGCTTTTCACTGTAAACAATTCAGCTTTTGAGCATCTCAGCTGCAGACTGTCTTTCGTTAATTCTTGCCTTTGGATGACACTTTTGTTCGCTTGTTGAGAATAATGGAGAAAAGGCCGCTCCTTTCTGCTATACAAATCTATTTCAGTAGCACAGGGCATTAAAAATAAAACGGGAGGAAAAAGCTCCGTGGCCGCAGAGAGCGAGGGCTTCTGTCTCATCCGCAAGAGCTGAAGCAGGCACCTGCCAATTACTGGACGTCAAAGGTAAGACTCAGATACACGAAAGGCCGAGCAGTGGGAAAAGAGGACACTTTATTTCACGCAGCTCTTCATTTTATGCTTTATGTCTTTTGAGCTCTTTTTTTTAACGTGCAGGGAAACCATCTATTTTAGCAGGTGTAATAAAGACGGTAGGGGTGGGAGGGTGCCGCGTGCAGCACCGTTAGCTGACGCGGCAGGCATCGCGGTTGGCGGGGACAGAGAGGACTTAATGGGTGAGCCGCTCACATGTGTGCGGAGCACTGGTAGAAAGTCAGGGATGGAGGGACCGTCCCTACACCGCATGGAGGGAGGTGCCTTTCGAACGTGCGCAGGTTGAAGCCGGTAAACCTGATTTCTGGAGCACGCTCCAGCATTAGGGCTCCGGGCCCTGTGTAAATTGTATCTTGTTAACCTTCGTGGTTCTCCCCGGGAGGGGGCGCCTGGTGAATCCCACTGTCTCTCCTTTGATGGGGGGAGGACCACATGTGGGAGGGGTTAAGAGATTTGCCCATGGTTACCCAGGAGTGAATTAGAGTTTGATGACTTGTGTCCTGGTCCAGCTTTCTTTCCACGACACTTGTTCCCTCTCTTCTGCTGGGTGTCCCAGTCCTAGCGGGATTCTAGCACTTGCGACTACTGAGCCACATGAGGGCTCTTTGTCACAGGAGGTGGCGAGATGGAGTAGGCACGGAGCCAGGTAGGGGAGGCTCCGAGGCGGGGAGCAGGCACAGAGAGTGTTGGGGGGATGAGGAAAGTGCCCTGCTTGTGCGGCTTTTCAGAGACGGCTGCAGAGCAATCAGTGCTTCCCCGGAACAGGGCTGAGAGCCGCCATGTTTAGAGAGGGCTCTGGTCATTGATGAATCCCAGGCACCCTGGGACTGACCACCCTGGGGACTGACCTGGGACTCACTCGTTCCTCTGCCTCTGGCGGACCCCCAGCTGCTGTGACGGGTGCTGGAGCCTGCTGGATGAAGGTGAGATGCCAGTAAAGGTCATGAGGCACAGACCCTCTGCCTTTGCGGACCACCTCCTCGTCCTTCGTGGCTCTGCTGCCACCTTGCTTCTCCCAGTCACCCCGGCTGGAAGCCCCGGAGCCCCTGGGCCCTTCTCTGGTTTCGCTTCCACGTGCGGCCACGACAGCCCACTGATCCCGCACTTACATAGAGCGTCCGCCCAGCGTCTTTCCGGATTGCTGTTGCTCCCCCACATCCTGGCGCCCCGCCTGGCCGGGACAGCGGTTGGAAGTGGAGGTGTGACCATGCCTGCGCTCCACTTGGAAACCGGGCCTCGGCCGGGACTGAGTCTGCGCCGTGCATTCAGACCTTTGCCCGCCCCCCCACCTGCTCTCCCCTCCCTGCACGCTAATTACAGGACCTTGGTCCCCGAATGTCACTGTCACGAGCATCCTTGCAATAGCGATGTTTTGTTAAAAAGCTATTAATTTGTGCAAATCACTGTTTTTAGCTTGAATATGTATAACCTTACTTGATCTTTGGAACAGCACTATCTGGGGTTCTGCCTCGACCCAACCTCTGAGTTGTGACAGCCATTTTTTATGTGGCTTCTTTTGAGCTACCACGGCACTTTTTTGGTAACTCTGAAAAACAGTTACATTCTCTGTTATATTTTATTTTATTTTTGTTTTTTAGAGAGAGGGGGAGGGAGGGAGAGAGAGAGAGAAACACCAATGTGTGGTTGTCTCTAGTGCATCCCGTACTGGGGATCTGACTGTAACCCAGGCATGTGCCCTGACTGGGAATCGAACCGACGACACTTTGGTTTGCAGGCCGGCACTCAACCCACTGAGCCACACCAGCCAGTGATGTTCTCTGTTATGATTTTATATATTTTCATCTTAGTCCTGACTTTGCACTGGGAGCACCCTCAGTCACTATAAGGGAAATGTGGAGGAACAGGAGACACCACTGATGCAGCCGTGACGGGAAAGTCGGCACAAAGAGTTGTCCTTCGACCACATTTTAGTGTTTTTTCTGTGCACAGCTTAGTCAAAAGCTTTGCCAAAGAGGTTGTATTTATTGATTTTCATGTGTGAATCCAACTATTTATACAAGAAGCTTAAATTAGTATGAAAATTCTTGTTATACAACGTGATTTTGTTAAATTGGAAGAGTTTCTGATACCTTTTCAGACACAGAATTTAATGTACAATCTTAATTCTTAATGCCCGCCCTTTTCCTCGTTAGAAGAGACGGACCTTGTGTGTAGCCCGGCCTAC
The DNA here is from genome assembly GCF_022682495.2 of Desmodus rotundus. Taxonomy (NCBI): domain Eukaryota; kingdom Metazoa; phylum Chordata; class Mammalia; order Chiroptera; family Phyllostomidae; genus Desmodus; species Desmodus rotundus. The sequence goes on along the minus strand of NC_071391.1, from coordinate 166,102,010 downwards.
TGCTGCGGTAGCGATTGGCGTCGCTTGTCATGTGACCTTGTGGCTCTGCAGGATTTTAGAGAAAATTGGCAAAGACTTCAGTTGCATGTGGCAGAGCTGGAGACACATTTTGTGTCATTTTTCTTTGGTAAACGTCACAAGTGACTTCAGTGTGCGGGACCCTGCGAGGCTCTGGCAATCGGCACACAACAGGGACGACCGTGAGGAGGCACGCGGGGTGAAATGAGTGGTCACAGATGGACAAACACTCATCTGCAGGGCTCAGGGTCGTCCCACGTGCAAGGACGGGGAGCGCCCGGTGGGGGCCGCGCTGGGGAGGGCGCAGGGGAGGCGCTGCTCAGTGGGGCGCAGGCTCAGTTTGGAAGGACGGTCCCCGCAGCGGATGGGTGGTGGCGATGGCGGCCCAGCGCCGGGTGCGCTCCACACCACCAACCTGCGCCCGTGGAAGTGAGGCAAACGGTGAATCCCGCGTATAGTTCACTGCAACCTACAAGGAGAGTGATAAACGAGACCTGTGTGGGGGTGTGCACGGTGAGGCTGCCTCACCTCCGCTGTCCCTGTCTCTGGCCTTGTCCTCCCGCGGTCTCACGGGATCCTTCAGGAAGCGGTGACTCTGCAGAGCAGGGAGCGCCCACCAGTCAGAGCCTGGGGACCCCCTGCTGCACCCTGTCTCCCCCCCTCTCCGTGCCACTGGTGGCTGAGCCCACGCCACCCCTGCATCCCACGCAGCCTCTGACCACGCGGGTCCTGCTGCCTGGTGATCAGATGGGGTCCCCTGGGGACCTGTCCCCTCACAGGGCGGGTGGAAACATCGTCTGTGGGGCTGGGTGGTCTCTACTTGTCTACTTTTGTGCCGTGACAGAGAGATTCGCAACTATGCCGCTGGCACCTGCCTGGAATCCCTCCTTCAGCTTTTAATGATTCCTCTCTTTAAAAAACCTTGTTCCTCCTCTCCTTTTTACGCTTCTCTTTCTTTTGTCCTATTTTTCTTAAAACAAACGAACACCCCTGAACACTACACTTACAAGTCAGAGAAACAAATTCTAATGTGATTAATGACAAAACAGAACCTTTCAAAGCCCTGCAGGGTCGCACCTCTGGGTTTTAGGGCAAAAACATCTGATGTTTAATGATCAATTGGAAATACATTTTGTTAATTAGATTTGGTTAGGAAAGTTGATCAATATACATTAGCATACGTTAAAAAACATTTTAAGATCCACCTTTATTTAGTTAGAAAGCATTCCATAAATGCTATCATGGAGATTTTACTAGTTATGTATTTGGCAGCAACAAGCCGTTGCTCTATACGGTTGATGTGGGGTTAAATTTGAAACCCTGTAATCCTGGCTTCTCCTCTCATGGGCTCCTCCCACTTCCTGTTTCTGTTCCAGTCTTCCCCTGCCCCCAAGGTGCCTGATACAAGGACTTGCTTGCTTGCTGCGCAAGACGTTTGATTAAAAGTAGAAACCACCTTCTAATAAGTGGATGAGGACACAGGCCTGATAAAGCGGCAGTTCTCTTCAAGAAGACCTGACAATGGTGAGAACCACATTTAACAGTCACGGAGGGTTCTTGTCTTTTCATTGTTTCTGGCTGGTTCAGCTCTGTTCACTGTGACATTATAATGTAAATTAAAATGTCTGTTCCCCTTTGTTTTAGCTGAGTTCCTGGTGTTCAGAATCGTCTTGCCGAAATATGGGAAAATAGCACTTTGCGTGTCACTGACGGGAGGTCTTCGGGTGAAGGAATCTGGCTGTCACCCGTCCCCAGTGGCTGTGGCCACTGGCTCCTGCAGACCCTTCGGAAAAGGGCTGGCGAGGTCGTCTCACTGACGTCGGACGACTCACCGCAAAGTGACAGCTGTTAGCATGTCTGGGGTCCTGCTCCCTCTTCACGACCCTGTTCAGCATCCCACCCATCAGTTAAATATTTTGGACCCACGTTAAAGAACAGGGACAAAAGGGACAAGGAGACTGACACTCCGGCCTAGTTGTTCCAGCGTCCGGAGACAACTCAGGTGGCTGAGAACGCAGCCAGGAACATCAGGAAGGGCGGGGCCTCTGTGAAGAACACTCTCTTGCTTTTGATCTTCTCTCTCCATCCACCTTACTTTTCTCTCTCTCGCCGCCCCCCCTCACTTCTAAGGGGAAATAGTGGAAGAGGGAGAAGATGGAGAAGATGTGTGTGGTGCAAATGTGTCCCCGCCAGAGCTGTGCGGAGCTGTCTTTTTCTGTCTGTGCTCCATTCACCGGCATCGCTTTGGCCCGTTCGGTGGGCCTTCTTGATTCTTGCCTGAGTTTCCTTTTTGAAGCCACGAACAGGTGTTTCTCTGATGCTGGGGTGTCGGTGCCGCCCCATCTGGCCGGGCGCCTGGCTGGCGGTGACCGGCTGCACGGGACTAATAATAATTCCATTATTTCTCTCAAATTGGAACACTTGGTTTTTCTTTCTTTTTTTCTTTTGGTTTATTCACCATCACAACGAAAGTTTTACGGAAATGCCATCTTTTTCCTAGTAGTCGGTGATGGTCATGACAAAGATGGGGGATGATAGGGAGTATTGAACTGTGGGCCCAGAGAGGACCCGGCTCCTCTTCCCAGAGAGCAGAGAGGGAGGAAGTCAAAGGAGGAGATGGGGGGGCGGGAGCGCTCTCTAGTACTTCAGTGTTTTATCTGTTTTGAGAGAGAGGAAAGGAGGGAGACAGAAACATTGACTTGCTGTTCCCCTTACTCTGCAGTCACTGGTCGACTCCTGTCTGGGCTCTGACAGGGATGGAACCCGCAACCCTGACTCATCGGGACACCGTTCTGACCGATTAGGCTTCCCGACCGATAAGCACGCCTCATGGCTTTTCTCCTGGAGCATCCATAACCGCTGTTCTCATGGTGCCTTTCAGGTGGAGCTTCTGTCCCTGCTCCCCCTCTAGTTTCCCTCTGCACTTGGACCGGGAAACGCGTTGCGGAGTCAGAGCAGCGTGCAAGGCGTGCCCGACACACGCAGCCTGGGAGAGGCGTTCGCATCCTGAGCTTCGGTTTCCCACACGTGGAAGGGAGATAATAGTGTCTACTCCCAGATTTGTTGTGAAGATGTTATGATTCAGCGCATGTGCGGATCTGTTATGGGGTCTGGGAAGGAGCCAAACCCTGAATAAATGCTATTTCCATTCCTTTCTCAATGTAACTATTGCTTGTCTCCGACAAATCACGTTTTATTTGACATCTACCCGCCAGTCGTAAAATACGAGCCCGTAATCACAGTCTGAAGCGAAAGTGTAAATTATAGTCAGTGAAATTAAGTTCATTAAATAAAAATGCCTTTTACTTTTAAGGCACTGTATTTGGCACAGGAGACGAAGGAGTTGAGCAGAACATAATCCTGGCCCCAGGGCACACAGATTCCACTCGAATCTTGAGGGAAAAGTTGAAAAACTCTGAGATTATTTACCAGGTTGGACCTTAGATGGATGATGAGTAATCTGGGTGGTTCAGTTATGACTGCAACAATCAGGGACCCAGGATGTATTTGTCGTGGTGCTAGGATTCATCAGCGGCCTTCCTAAGGTAGCTAATGAAACAAAGATGCCCTGGCTGGTGCGGCTCAGTGGATGGAGTGCTGGCCTGCGAACCAAAGGGTCGCCGGTTCGATTCCCAGTCAGGGCATAGGCCTGGGTTGTGGGCCAGGTCCCCAGTTGAGGGTGTGAGAGAGGCAACCACACATTGATGTTTCTCTCCCTCTCTTTCTCCTTCCTTTTCACTTTGCCTAAAAATAAATGAAAAAACTCTTTAAAAAAACAAAACAAAGAAATATATCGATGAATTAACTGAAGACAAAACAAGATAAACACAGACATCCCTCGATTTCATTCTGGACCAGAACCTGGTTGGTCGCAGGATGAAACTGTACTTGGTGGAGCGTGTCCTGTGATGAGCTTGCTGTTCGGTGTCCCTACCGTTTGGAGTGCTGGAGGCTTCTCTGGGCTCCTCACGGCAACCGCTGTCTCTGCCTCTGCCGTCCTTGTCCTTGTTTTTGTCGTCGTCTGCCCTCGGTGCCTGAAGTACCTTTCTCTGCACAGGAGGAGCTTTCCCCTTGGGGGTCTCAGGTTCCGTGCTTGGGGTAGAATGAGCGTTAGTGCTGTCTCGCACCTTTGAGCGCGCAGTAGGACTTTCGAAGTGTGAAGCTTACTGTGCTCATTAAAAGAAAAAGTCAAATCCAAGACCGAACCTGGAAAAGAAATCGTCTCTGAGCATAAAAGTCAATGCCAGCTAACATCAGATGAGATTAAAAAACCATCTGGAACAAAAAGCCTGAAAGTTATCACAGGGAACTAAGGAATTAGGTGACTTGGAAAGGTAGGACTCAGTCCTCACGATCGTCTCAGAAGGGGGAGATGCACCTTGCGTGATGGCCTGGCCGGAGAAGCAGCGTGTGGACGCGGAGGCAGGACTCACCGCCGCCGGGAGAGGGACGACTGGCACAGCTGTGGTCGCCGTGGGTGCCCCCCCTTTCCACGCTTCCTCGAAGGGATCGGTCGTTTTCTTACGCAGGTTCCTGTATGGTTTGGAGGAGGACATAATTTCCTAACTTTAAGCTTAAACCACTTTTGCGATAGCATTTTTGTTGTAGGCTTATGATCGCCTGTTGAAAGACGTGGCCCTCCGTGAAGCCACCTTTCTGAGGCCGGTGTGCGGTGGAAAAGCTGAGCGAGGGGACTCGCATGGCTGCCGGCGCCGTTTCGGCCCTGGGCGCTTGCCGGCAGAAATGGCACTCTCCCTGAAGATTCCCGTGGTCATCTGCTCTCAGCAGAGCCAGCAAATATTCTCAGTGTGTCTTTGCAGTTCCGCACAATCAACAGCTTATCACGGACCCTGTGCGGCCTCGCCGCCTATGTACTTGGAGGTGACGCCAGACGGCGGGGCCTTCTTCAAGGGGCGAATGATCAAAACACCACCCCCATCCCCAACGGTCACCATCATCTTAAGTTATCTCTCTGTGTGTGACCGCGGGCTCACGACACACTGACTAGCAGCTCTAGCAATTCCGTCACTCCGTGCTGGGTGGTGGGACGGAAAGCTGTCTGAGGGAGTCTAGGCACATCTATTGCAACTTTTTACTAATGTAACTGTTATTAAGAAACATCACTCTCTGCTTGAAACTGGAGAAGAGGTGACACCCTTTCTTTCCGGAAACGCTGACTGAGCTCTGTAGCAGCCCTTCGACGGGCCGGATGGGACCCATGGACGAGTCGTCCTGTTCGCAGGGATGGATAAAAAACACGGTCCCACGTAGCTGTCAGTGCTGGGTGGAAGTGTGAGCCCACACCGAGGGACACGAGGAAGGAAGCAGCACACTCCCCTCCCGGGATTCGGATGGTGCGTTGGAAGTGTCCCAGGTGAGCAGGGGTGGACACCCCAGCAGACGCCCGACAGCCGGGTCGGGGGTCAGCACCCTGTACAACCACATGCGGGTCACTCACGCAGCTCACATCGCACGAGTGTGGGTGCTGTGCTTACTGTGCCCAGCGTTACACAGAGAGGTTCGGAGCAACAGGACATCAGGGGCAGTCTGTGGGCCGAAGAGGAAGTGGTGGTCCCAAGAGAGAGAGAGAAGAGAGCTCATGGACTTCTTCGAAAACACGCCTGGCTATCACGCAGCCACGTGTCTGCCAGCCCCAGCCTCCCCCGGCCAGCTCCGGCCCGGGTCCGAGCCGCATCCCATCTCTCCCCGCAGCCCCCCTGGCCCGGGCTGCTCCCCCGCACGGCCGCCCTCCCTGCAGTTGCTCTGCTGCTGCCCTGCTGCTGCTGTCTTGTCCCGAGGACCCTCCTCGTGCCTCTCACTCTGCCCACTCCTCCCGCTCCTTCAGAGCTGGCCTCGCGCGGCCTCTCCTGGGGAGGCCAGCTACCCCCACACGGCCAGCACCCAGAAAAAAGACTAAACACACACTTCCAGAGTTCCCAAAGCCCCCGCGTGCCCTTGCGCCTTCCTCCCGACTCCCAGTGGTTGGGGACTCGTCCACGAAGTGGGTGTGGCTGCTGGCCACACACTCCCACCGCTGTACACTGCTCGTCAGGCAAACACAGCGCCGTCCGTCTCTCTGCCGCACTGCTGATTGGTGGTGGAGCGTGGCCAGTCTGCAGCTATTACCAACGGCCCGGCCGTGGCCACTCTTGTGCGCACCTGTTGGGGAACGCCGAGCGTGTTGCTGCTGGTCGTGTGTCAGCGGTGTTGCTGGGTCACAGCATCTACACGTACGCCCTTTGGCCATGCCGGACACAGCCCACTGGACACAGCTCACCGGACACATCCCTTCTCCAGGCACTGCTCCCCTCGCTGTTTACTGAAGGTAAGTGAAAATCTGTTTAGACGGGTTGGTGCCGGGCAGCCTTTACTCTGAGGGCCTCCAGTGATTTGAGGACGGCACCCCATTGTCTTCAGGCTTCCGCTTGTCTGCCGAGACGGTTGCTGGCTGTTTTAATGCAGCCCTCCTGAAGACACTCGTTGTTTTTTTTTCTTTTGATGCTTCTAAGACTTGCTTTTTCTTTTCAGCAGTTTCACTGTTTCCCTGTATTGTTTCCCTGTGTCTTTTCCCACCGAGACTCTGAATTTCTGTTTTGACGCCTTTCATCAGTTTCAGGAAATTCTTGCTCCTGCAAGAATTACACCACCAGGTCCTTGGATTCTAAGGTAACGACTGAAGTGCCCGCATCTGTTGTAGAATTTCAGTCACGTGACAGCAGCTGATTTATTCTCAGACAGATGAAGTCGAAATATGTCCTTTCAGCATCTAACAGACTTTACATGTAGAGGGGATGTTGTCCAAAAAGCACCAGGTCTGCGGCCTTCGCTAATGTGCGGGCACTCCCCGTAAGTGCGGGAGCTGGGCCCTGCGTGTGGGTCGGGGGCCTGGGGCTGTTGTCCCGGTCACAGGGACGAGGACGTCAGGACGCGAACTCCAATGCAGGTGAACACGTGGTGTGAAGGGAGGGCGGTTAGGGGTGGAAGAGGCAGCCCTGGAGCCGGGCCTGCAGGGCCACCTGGTGTGCCAAGGGGAGAGGCTGCACCTGGGGGCAAGGCCGACAGGCGGAGGTCAAGGGAAGACCTCGCTCCACAGCGATGGGGATTGTTAGTGCTGAGCCCTGGGCTAATGGAACAGGTGGTTGTGCTCACCTGAGAATGATTTGGTTTGAGCCTCGGTCTGTCCGCCTCCCAAATGCATCTCCCAAACGCTGTGCATTCAGAGGTGTCCCGCTGGTCACGCCCAGGGGGTCCCCAGAGCTCCTCACAGAGTCGTGTGCCAATGGCTACCACGCAGGACTCTTTACACATTGTCCACGTGTCTTCGCTGGTGTCGGGGACCCAGCACGCAGCAGCCACAGTGTCACCGCTGTAGGTATTTCGATGTTGTAGAAGCCTGAGCCCCTCCGCCTTATGGCCTCCTACCTGAGACTCTGCACAGGTTATTTTTCTGGTAGCAAACACTAGACACTTTAACCTGCATGGTTCAGGCTTGAACGCTGGCTTGTCACCTGCGATGGCTGTGTGACCGGGCTGGTTGACACAGCTGATGCCCAGCCGGCTTCAGAAGCTATCTGTCTGAAGCCCTTTGATGGTAATTTGTGAAATTGCCTTTAGTCTTGACTGTGGCCCTTGGTTGTTTCTGGGTGCGCCACTTTTCCTGACAATGGCTCATGTTTTTGTCCTTCCAGGCGCCAAGAGCCACACAAGCCTCGGAATGGTGCTTGGCACCTAATCAATCGGTCCTCAGAATACTTGTTAGGTAAGCGAATGAACCCTTATTAAAATATAATGCAGCGTGGAAATCAGACATGGCCTCAGAGCCAAAACGATGGGAAGTGATTCAGTCTAGCAGATGGCCAGACCCCGATGCACCAGGCGCAACGCCGGACGTGGCCGCGGGGCTTCTTCTCGGCCAGTGACGCGGGAACCTGAGTCTCGGCATGGGTGAGGGCTCGCTGCCGGCGAACCTGAATCAGTTTACTTATTTACTGGGGCTCCAACACCTCACGATCGAACCGGACGGCGGGGTGCTTGGGCCCTTTTAATGAGGCGTTTGTCCTCACCGACAGAGAGGGCTGCCTTTAGCTTGAAGTCAGCCATGGTGCAGCTACTCGGAGAAATAAGTGACCAGGGGGCTTATTTCTCTTGGCTGCTGATTAAAAACCAACAGGGGCTGGGGGCTCACCAAAGACCACCGCCCTCACGAAGCTCTCGTTTTGTGGGTTTGAACATTGGCTTGAAGCGTTCCCGGCCTGCCTCGAGTCTGCAGCCCACACGTGTGTTCGGTTCTCAGGCCAGCGCCTGCCCCCCTCCCCCACGTGAAACTAGGCAGGTGAGATCAGTTCCCAGTGTGGTTCTGAGAACCAGCACAGCAGAGAACATCTCTGCGTTTGTGTGTTCATATCTTTCGTAAGAGAAGGACAGAGCCGTTTCACAGAGAAGCACATGTTTGAAAAGGCAGAATTTATGTTGCCATTTAGAAAAATGAGAGCCATGTGCTCATTTCCCTAATGTCAGCCCGCGTCTGCTGAGAACCTGCCTGGTGCTGCTGGGCCGCATCATGGGTGTGCTCACGTGTCACTGATGATCCTGGACAGACAACCCCAAACTCCTCTGTCGTACTGAGGTCATTCCGCACCAGAGTTTTGTGGGGGAGCATGAATGGGACCGGCCATCACCCCAGCCCTGGTGTTTGAGCCGGGCTGTCTGCACCTGCTCCCCTGGCCTCCTCGCTGTTGGCTCTCTTCTCTGTCTACAAGTAGCCTTTTTCCAGTGAGAATACGGGAACAGAAAATCTCCCACCTCTACCACATTCTTTCAACCTGCAATGGGCTGTCCACGTACAAGAAAACTATATGTATTTAAAGGTCTTACTAGGCTGAGAAGTCTTCCCAAAGCTAGAGCACGGAATACTTAATGATGGCGCACTTGGTCCTAACCCGTCACTCTCCCCTCACTGAAAAGCGGAGCCCGCTTCTCTGTAAGTTGGGCAAAGATTATGAGGATTGAACGGGCTTCATGGACACAGAGCAAAATAACTGTCTCCGAGGCTTCAGACCAGATGAAAGTGTGCGCTTTGCTTACACTCTGTGCCGATAAATCCCATTCAATTTGTACTTACTTTTCCAAATTAGTAGAGTCTGCTAGAATTGTTGAGGTTGCTCAGGTTAGTGAGGTGCCAGAGTTCTGGCTCTGAAGACCGAATCCGGTGAACTCTGGGAGGTGAGGGGCAACAGTTCTGGTCCCCGGAGTTCAGACGACTTCTCAGGGTCAGCAGGACAATTCTGCTGCTTATTTCACCCCAACTACCACGCTCTCTCTTTGGTTATGTTGTTTCCATTACTCCCTTCCTCTGTGTAAATGTGTCAACTTTCATGTAGCGAATCGCAGTCACCTTGGCGACCACCTGGGCATCGGTGCGGAAACGAGAGAGAAGTGAATGCAGGAACGTTTTGTATGAACGTACAGGTGGCTCTGTTCTTAGAGGAGTGCCCCTCCGTTGGCGTTTCAGGTGGATGGAGCGCTGGGTCGGAGACGATGCCCACATTCGCTTTCGGGGGGCAGGAAGCCACTTTCAAAACCTGGTGACATTTTGACCGATGATGTTGCCCATTGTCGTGAGTCCTGGCTGGGTGTCCACTTTATCCACTCTCTGCTTACATCTAGTCTGCAAATTATACATGAATATGCATTTTAGAAACATATCCAGCAGTAAATTTGTAAATTCTCATTTCCTAGATGACAACTGAAAAGCATAATGCAATGTGTTCTTTTTTTAAAACAAGATTTTATTTATTTTTAGACAGAGGGGAAGGGAGGGAGAAAGAGAGGGAAACATCAATGTGTGGTTGCCTCTCATGCCCCCCACTGGGAACCTGGCCCACAACCCAGGCACGTGCCCTGACTGGGAATCGAACCCACAGCCCTTTGTTTTACAGGGTAGCACTCAGTCCACTGAGCCACACCAGTCAGGGATGGTACGGTATGTTCTAAATCACTGTTAATTGCTTCATTTTGAATGCCCAACTTTTAATTAATTAATTCATTTTTAATTAATTTGCTGGGATTAAGCCTGTCTACTATTTAAGAGTTAATTCTGGAATCGTATATTTTTTCTCTTTGTTCCTTTTTCTCTTGGTTTGTTTTGTTTTCATGTCTTCCTGTGTGTTAAGGATATCTTTTTTAGAGCCCCACTTGATTTACGTAAAGTGTTTTTTATTTTTTTTTGGTACAGATTTCTTCGTAGTGACTGCAGGTATTAAATTATACATATGTAACTTATAGTCTCCTGCTGTTGATGTTTCGTCTTGTTCAGACAATCGTAGAGGCCTTATTTCTCTTTAAACTCTCTAATCTCCTCCACTGATAACATTATCGACTTGAACATTTCCTCCACAAACTCTGAGAACCAAATCAATGTTATCATTTTTTGTTTGACTTTCAAACATAATTTAGAAAACTCAACAGGAGAAGAAACTTCTATTGACCAATATTGTTACTTCGTTGCATTTTTCTACACCATATTCCTAGGTTCCTTTCGTTATTTCCTTTCTCTCCAGAGAGCTTTCCGTGGCCATTCTTTTAAGGGTCCTAGTGACAAACACCGCCTAGGTTTTCTCCATCTGTATGGGACTTGATTTGTCCCTCATGCTGTGGGTTGCTTTTGCGTGACACAGGCTCACTCACCGTTCCTTTTATCCCAACGCTTGAAAAATACTGCCCCTTTCCTTCCGGCTTCCATGGTGTCTCCTGGGAAATCTGCTTTCATTTAAACTGCATGCACTCGTAAATAAGGGATCCCTTCTCATTCGCTGCATTGACGATGTTTTTAGGTCTTTAATTGTCAGGAGTTTGATGAAGATGTGACTCGACATAGAAATCTACGGACTTGCCCCATTTTTTGGACTATAAGACACACTTCCCCCTCACCAAATTTGGGAGGAAAATGGGGGTGCGCCTTATAGTCTGAATGTAGCCTACCTGGCTCGCTGGGGGCGGGAGCGCGGGTGGAGTGGGGTTTTTCCCCCCCCCCCCGTTTTCCTCCTCTAACACCTAGGTGCGTCTTATGGTCAGGTGCGTCTTATGGTCCGAAAACACGGTATCCTTTTTGGTATTTGCTCAGCCCCTGCAGGTTCATGCCCACTGTCAAGTTTGGATTATTTTTATTTATATTTCGATGAATACTTTTCTAATTTTTCACTCTGTCTGCTGTCCTCTTGGACTCCAAAGACATTATTCAGTCTATTTCTATATCAGAGACTGAAAGAGAGAGGGAGAGAGGAATACTTTCTGGATGTTAGGAAATACACGTTGAAACATCTACCAGCTAATGACAAGCTCTTTCCTGAAACCGCGGCGCCTGACTGAAAGGCCCGTCCGCTGGGTAAGCTGTTCCTGTTGCCCAGCGTTCCTGCCCCCAGTTGTTGGTTTTTAAAACGTTATCCATCCGTGGGCGTGTAACGCGATGAGTAATGACGTTGAGAATATTTCATATACTTTCAGGCTGTTGGGGGGTTGCACGTCCTGTTTTGAAAAGTGCCACTTTAAATAAATCGCGTCTGCCTTTTTAGGATGGGCTGCTGCTTTTTGCACTGCTCTGCAAACGGTATTTCTTCCCCCGGCGCCACGCCTCTGCTGGTGGCGTGAGCGGCGCTCACCCCCACTCCCCTTGCCCGAAGCAGGCAGATACAAAGTAACATCCACGAACCAGCCACCTGATGTAATGTGACATCATCAAGGCAGCACCGTCCTCAGCGTGAAAACGGTCCCACTCCGTCCGGTCCAGCCGGTGCACCGGGCCAGGCCCGGACAGGAAAGGCAAGGGGCAGAGGTTACACGCCAGCCCGAGAAAGCGACCAGACAAGCCCAGAAAGTGCAATACTCTACACCTGCCCGTCTCTTCGAAAGGTCAGGGCTACTCGAAAAGAGTCTAGTGACTACTCTACATTTAATAGATTCCAGAATAACAGTAAAATGCGAATCGGTAAAATTAATTGTATTCAGGATTAAATCAGCCATTAAGGTAAGTGTTGGGGCCACTTTAGTAATTTGGATATAAACCCAGGAGTACGTGATTACTGTTAGTTTTCTTAGATGTGATTGTGGAGTGCTTGTGTGGGAAAGAACATGCTCTTTTAAAAATTTAAATTCCATCTTATTGATTATGCTATTACCGTTGTCCCCGTTCTCCCCCTTTTGCCCCCCCAGCCCCTCCCACTCCCTCAGCCATCCCCACGCAATTGTCCACGTCCGCAGGCCACACATCTGTGTTCTGTGGCCAATCCCTGCAGCGTGGAGAGAGCATTCCCTTCGGTTACTCTGAGGAAAAGTACCTTGATACACGCGCAGCTTACCTCTAAACGGGCGAGCGTAAACGTGTGTGTGCGTGTTTGTTAAAGTGTGAACTGGCGTGCAGGTCGTGGGTTTGCAGGCACACACTGAGTGTTCTTTTATCTTCCTCTGTGTTTGAGAGACCAGGGTCCCCTGCTCGCCAAGTTCCTCACTGTGACAGAGCGTCCGCCTGGGCTGCCCCTGTGTTCCCCCGGGACTTGGGGGGCAGGAGGAGCCAGTGTGAACCCCAAGCTCACGCCCGTTTGGGTTCTCCGCTTCCTCCTCTGAGGAGGAGGAAGCGGAGGTGTGGTCAGCCCCCCTAGCAGCTGCCTGCTTCTGTGGGACGTACCCGATTCACTTTAAAAGAAAGAGGTCGTAAATATTTGAACAAGAATCCCTGCAACTTTCTTATTAGGCTGTGGCTTTACATCTTCAGATGCTTCTAAAACTGAGAAAACGCCTTCTACTGAAGCACCTGAGAACTAGGCACCTGGCGCCTCGCTCATCTCTCAGATCCGCAGGAAATCTGCTATTCAGGCTTTTCCTTTGAAACGTACTCTAAAGTGCACTCAACAACCCAGCGTGTTTTGATGAGTCCTGGACAGGCCCCTTGGCCGGATACAGGGTGAGTCGCTGGGTGCGAGGTTGGAGAGGACTCTGAGTGGGCCTTGCTGAGTCGGCGGTGGGGAGAGGAGAGGCCGCCCCTCGTCCGTTCTCTGTATCTGAGGGCTTTGCGCTCCACTTGAATTTTAGTGCTCGAATCCCCAGTCCCAAGGCCCCACCCTCCTGGACTCCTCTGCAGTTTCCAGGCGTTAGCATGCTGGGGTCCTGAGGCTGGAAGTGGCCCTGGACAGCAGGACTGGAGTGGGGCTCCTCGGGCAGGGTGGTCCCCAAGTGCCGGGTGCTGTCCCTGTGCGAGGGAAGCTGGTAGACGTGGGATGCAAGTCACTGCTCCTAAAAGCTGGTGCTCACCTGTCACACGTCTTATGGGTTTGGCTGTGTCTCTTTTCGTCGGGTCCAAGAACCACGAGGCTGACGTTCCTGCATGTTCCTTGGTCACATGTTGGTCACAGCCAGACACAGCCCCGAGTCCTCTTCTGGACGAGCAGGCAGAGAATGGATGGGACTGTTTGGGGGGGACTTCCGAGGGCCCCAGCTGGAGACTCACTGCCCCGCCATTAGCAAGAGCTGCTTGGGGACCACGTCTCTCAGACTCAGCCTGTTTGACGATGGGCTCACGGGTCCCCAAATGCGACGCTCCTTCTGTTGCAAGGAGGGCGGCGACAGCAGACATAACGCAGACCCACAAGCCTGTGACGCAGGTGTAGGTAGATACGCAACCTGCTCTCACCTGTGCCGTCGTAGGGTCCGTGATAAACGTTTATCATTCACACAGCGCTTTAGACCTTTTCGAAGGATTCTGCGTGTGTTTCCATCGCCTCCTATCAGCTTGCTACACTTCTCTGCTAAATCACTGGAAATCCTTACTCTTCAGTTTCTTTAACTACAGAAATTGGAAGTTTCATTCCGATGATTAACAATGGGGTTTTATGTACTTCTCCTTGTTATTTACATCATTTCTTTAACCTATTTCCTTCTGATACTTTTTCCATTGCTACATGAGATGTTCATTTGACACAATTTGCTAGAACCTTTTACAAATGCCATAAACCCCATTAGGAATTCATTATTCGAGATATGGAATGGAATGCGGTTTATAGAGTGTTTAACTGAGTCCGTGAGCCTGAGGCGTCGGCTTGGAGTTCTGCCTCTACCGGGGGCTGGGCCCAGTGTCTCGGCCCCTGCTGTTCCGGCCTTGGCCAGGCCACCGACTGTGGACTAGAGAGCGTTTTGGAAGGAAAACGGGCGCTGAGTGAAAAACGAGGAGAGCAGCTTATTCCTGATTTCTTTCGAACGAAAATCTTGAGGTGACGTCCAAGTGCATTTTTATTTCCTCCTTTCCACCCTCTTACCCTCTCCTTCCTAATCTATTCTCAGCTTTTGACAACTGCAAGGAAGACCTGAACCTTGACTCTCAGGGAGCTCTTTTGTGGGGTCACAGCCGGGACCTGCCCGGGGCCCCAGACCCCCGCACCAGTTCCAGCACGACCCCCCCGGGTCTCTCCACCCCGAGTCCTCCCACCGTCATCTTCGTAGAGGCCGGCAGGTTTTCCCCACGTCTGCTCGCCTCGGCCCCTCTTCAGAGGGGAGCACGGGGTTGCAACAGCCTGTGAGTGAACTTGAGCTCTCCAACATTAAAGCAAAGATTACATGATTTCTCTCAGTCTAGGCTCTCTTCTTAAAGTCTTCAGTGCAACTAGTTTTTGTAATTTCACTGTGTTTTTATAGCCGAAATCTTCCACTTAAACGAATGGACTTCTACATCCTCTCTACCCTTTTCATCTCTGGTTTGTCTTCCCTTTTCCCCCTGAAGTGCTGACTTCAGATACTTTTTGTTTAAACAGGTTTTATATATTTATGAAACCCTTAAAAATTACTGTGTGTATTTCATGGGTTGGTTTCATTTTTAATGTTGTATTTTATGCATTGGCATAGGAGGTTATTTTTATTTTATTTTACACATTGGGACGCCAGGTTCATTTTTATGGAAAATTTTACATTAAAAAAAAAACAGGGCTTTAAATCAATCAACAACATTTTTGTTTCTGCAAAAATGTACACATAAAGATAATTGATACTTACTTTGGCTAGATAATGCCTATCTCATTAATTTGGGTCATGCCAGCACTACTATTAACATTCTTGACGCCTTTGACACAGTGTCCCTCACGCAGACTTGCTGAGCGGATGGCGTGTGGGGCTGCTCTGTATTTCTGCATTAGTCCATGTGACGGAGTGAGCTCGGCCCTGGGAACGAAGGGCGGCGAGTTTACTCGCAAAAGAATATGATACAGAACTCATCATACAAAGGTGTCTGTTTGTTGTTATTTATACTAAAGACTCACTCAAGGTTTTTTTGGAGAGATGGTTAAACCATTGTACTTTAAATGAAGCCCTCTGAGTTGAAAGCACCCGGGAATCCACGTGTCTCGGGACTCAGTGTTCCCGTGGATGAGCGGTAACGGAAAGCGCGCTGTGAAAAGAGCAGGCCCGGACTCTGGCGAACTCCCAGCCACCCAGGCCCCAGGCTCTGGGGGCCGGGGGACGGTGAAATGCTGCTGGAGTGTGTGTGTGCTGGGGGTGTCACTGTCATTCTCTGGTCTGGCTGCAGACGTTACCGAAATCAGAAGTACTGACTCTGAGTTTGTTCTGTGAGTATCCCTGGCCTGTGAGGTGTGGTTTAAAATGGGCCTTTAATTTAGAACAACTTGAGATTGACGGAGGAGCTGCACACAGAATAATTGCAGAGAGTCCACACCCTCCCACGCCTCCCACCCCCCGTTTCCCGTATCAGTGATGCCTTACATCAGCATGAGGTCCTTGTCACAGCTGCGGAAGCCATATTGATCCCTTGTCATTAACGGGGTGTCATGGTCGATTCGATCTCCTTGGTTTTTACAAAATGTTCTTTTCTGCTCCAGGATCCTGCCCAGGGCCCCACGTTCCAGGGGGTTGCCATCTCTCCTTCGACCCGGCTTGGCCCCTCGTTGTGGGCGACCCTGATGGCTTTAAGGAGCGCTGACCGGGTGTTCAGTGGCGTGTCCCTCCATGGGGGGGGGGAGGTGCTTTCCCAGGAGTCAGCTGGAGGCACGGGAGGAAGACCACAGGGGAAGGAGCCCCTTCATCCCAGCACATCAAGGGGCCCTCGTGTTTACCTCGATCACCTGGCTAGTGGGCAGCGCTTTCCCCCCAAACATTCAATGTCCCCATTCTTTGGGTTTAATAAAAGGAAGAATGGTGTAGTTTTAAGTAATAGCTTTATCTGTAGACATTGTTTTCTGAGTGAAATCATTTCGGCGTTTCAAAAGGAAGCATTGCTTATGAGTTACGGCCCGAGTTGGCTTCACGACTCAGCAAATGTATTCTCGCCAAGGGCCAGTGGCCTGAAGCCCCTGCGGGTGGAGGGCAGTGGAAGAGACACAGCTGCTGATGCCCATGTTTGGACAGCAGGCAGTGAAGGTGGTGGTTTCACAAAGCACGGTGTTCATCAAGTTGCTTCTTCAACGCCCCCTCTCCCAACAACAGAAAGATTCTCTTCATGGAACGACTTTCTGGGGGGTCCCTGAGGCACAGGCAGGGGACCCCAGTCCTGGCTTTCTCTTCCTATGTTGTTCTAGCGATTTCTCTCTATAGCTCGCTTTGCGTTTCTAAACAGTATTTCTCTTCCGGTGTTTCTCGGTACACCGGGATGGGCCGTCACCATGGGACTCCTGTTCTGGAAGATGGAAGTTTCTCGTGGCTGTGCCCCTCCGCCGTCCCTCCCCTGGCTTCCCTGTCCTGACCACGGCTGCCCCAACTCCAGGGGACTCAACGCCTGTCATTCACGTAGGTCACCTCGTAAAAATGCCCACAGCTGAGCAGCAGTTTTCTGTGACAACATTGACTTTCCTTGTATCACTCTTTGCTTTCCTTAGAATTAACTGACTTATTTCTTCACGTGTTGAAATTTGATTTTGTTACAATGTTTTAATTTCCAAGACATCTTTCTAATTCAAGGCATGTTTCAATATTTGTGTTTTATAATATATAATTTCCCTAATCTTTTTTCACAAACGAAGCACCCTCTCTTATCTCTTTGAGGAAATGAAATTATTATTTTTTTCCATTTCAAAGTCTGTTTTGGTTCTTCACCTTTTCTTGCTTCCTCAAAGCGTTTTTGTTTGTGTGTTTGTTTGCGGCTTCTTTGCATTTTTTTAGGCTTTACATTTTTTCTTTCTGGTTTTCCTCTCATGCAGGGGGTGTTTTTTCAGATGCTAGTTAATCCTCAGTCATCTCTTTTAATTTGAGAGGAAGACCCCACAAAGCTGTTTCCGGGCTTTGCGTCCACGGTGGGACTTTTCACGGCTGAGCTTTGCTGTGGGCCCTTTGGACGGGCGCCGGGCCATCTAGCGGGGAGGGGAGACGCCTGAATGCAGAACATCCCCAAAGACTCTCCGGGCCGCAGACCCATCCCGCCCAGGGCGCACGGACCGGCGGCCAGTTTCCCTGGCACCGTGTGGCGCAGGGCGAGGAGGCCCCGCGTTCAGGATGGGCCCTTCCACTCACACTTCTGTGGTGGGAGGCGAGCACCACCTGCCTCGCACCGTCCACAGCTGCCCGAGGTCGGGAGCCTGGCTCCTTCAGAACCAAGATGGACGTTACGATTCTCTCAGTCCCTTCGTCCTTATTTCTGGGTTTTGTGCTCTCCATACAAAACTCGTGTTCTTCGCAAGGTAGTCACTGAAAATGTCATTTACCTTTAAATGATTCTGATTTTTGTTTCTCTTTAGACAGTTTTCAGTAATTCTTCAAGTCAGGCTTTTGGAGGAGAACCTCTCCCAGGGGTGGGTGCACCATTACCGAGTGAGGGTTAGTGGCAGACTCCGCCCTGCTGTCAGCTGGGCCCTTGGCCTTCAGAGACTCCTGATGAGGTGGCCAGGGCGGGGGCAGGCTCTAGGAATACGGTCACGGTCACCGTCTTTCCCTCTGAGTGCACACCCCCTCCTGGGTTATGGGATCTCCCTCTCATTCCCTCCAAACACAACTCCTCCCCACCCTCCTCCGGGAGAGTTGGCTCCTCTGGTTGGTGGTCGGTTGGTGGCTGTAGTTGCCCCCCACCAGCTGCCCTTTCCTCTCCTGGTGATGGGCAGGCGGGGAGAAGTGCCCATAGAAGCAGACCTTGAAGCAGCCGGAGAGAGGACGAGATGCTGAGACTGCGCAGCAGGAAGACATGTTAGCCGTGTGGGCCTGACAGCGGTCAGCTGCCCGCTGCCCATAGCGCTCACGTCCTCCACAGCGGTGGACTTGACTCCTTCCCTCCAGGGTCTCATCTTGTTGCACAAGCCTGCCCCCCAGTTCCCGTCCAGACCCTCTCCCAAGCTGCCTCACCCATGTCACCACGGTGACAGCCCACCATTGCCAGTCACCACACACACTGGGGAGTCGTCTCATTCAAACGACTCTGGAAGGCTGTGTGGCCCGTTGTGGGCGTCTGGGGGTCTCTGTCGACGGGGCACAGTGGACACTCTGCCTCTTTCCATCGAGTCTTCTCTGTGTTCTCGCCTCCCCGTCTGTGCTCCCAGGGACACCGACAGTCTGCACTTTCTCTTCCTTCGTCTTAGTCTCTCTCCCCGCCCTTCTTCACCCTGGGTGTATTCACCTCTCACGTTTCCTTTGTAATGTCTTTGTTTCCATCAGGTTCCCTTTCCCAGGAAAACAGAGTCGCCTTCTGAGAGGCGGTCCTGCTCCGCGGTGTGTGCCGACCCACGGGCACTGCACACACACTCACCCCGGTGCATCGCAACGGGCCGACGGACAGGTGAGGGCGTGCGTGCGCAGCTCTTCTGGGGCACACACAGGGCATCTTCGGATCTAAGAGCCTGGGATTCTTCACATGAGCGAAGGGGCTCGACGCATGTTTGCCGAGTGAATGCCAGGCTGTACCTGCGAATTCCTTGTTTTTCACTGGAAAGCTCAAGTAGGGCCATTGAGTACCAAATATTGCCTTGGCAACTGTGGGAAACTGTTCTTTACTATGTAATGATTGTGAAAAACAGGAAATAGGTAAGTAGACGGAAGGGCCTGTTTACTGATCAGTCCCGAGTTTGAACCCCCCTCATCGGTGATTCCGAACTGCCCCTGACCGTGCACTTCCTCTTTTCCATGCCATTCGCCCAGCCCCCCCTTCGGTGTCCCGTGTGAGCCACTCGCCGCGTCCTGCTGCAGCAACTTACTGTTCAGCCCTGGTCTGCGAGTCGTTTCTAGTTGTCACACAGCGTGTTGTCCATCTGCAGTAGGAAGCTTCTAGAACACCGTGATGAGGGTAGCTTTCTGGCTGAGCTGGCTATCCGCTGCCATGGCCTTGAGCTTGAGGTGGGGCTGGTGGGAGTGGGAGCTGCGTTTTCACTTTCACTTACTCACGATTAGAAGGGAAGCTCAAGTGGCTGCACGTGGCAGGTGTCGCTCCTCCCAGACCACGTGACAGTGGCCGGCGGGCAGCTCCCTGGGGCCCACGGGTCCTGCACAGGGGCAGCGGCGACACCGCCACCACCTGCGTGCCCCCCTCATGCGCTGTACTCACCCTCCAGGAAGCCGGCCTTCATGGAGGAACGGCTTCACTTTATCTTTGGCTAATGCAACAGTCATTTATTTTCCATTTCTGATGATCTCCCAGGCATTGTTATACATGAATGTCAAGGGCAGAGCCAGGACACGTCCATAGCAGGAAGGCAAGGTAATTTTATTTGAATTTTTTTAAAGTAGATGTTGGATTGAAAATCGACTAGTTGATCTTCTGTGTTTCTTTCATTCTAAATTATAACTGGATGTTTGATCCGTGACTGTTTTTCATGGATATTAACAAAGAGTCATCAGAAAGGGCTTTTAAACGGGTTCTAGAGACACCAAGTTTCAAATCTTTTAGTCCTTTGACCAACCCCTTTTGTTGACTAAAACCAAAACAGATGTAACTTTTCCTGACCTGACTGACCCCTCTGTGGGAAATCACCTACACGCAGGGCAATCCGTGCGCAGGTGCCTTGCGAAGGGGGCGTGGCCTTTGGGAAGGCGGCGTGGCCGTCGGCGGCCCTGCTGGTGTGGGAGCCAGAGTACGCTACAGCCGGGCCAGGAGCCCCCAGCAGCACGGTAGGAAGCCCAGTGGTGCTCCAGGTGGCTGCACAGTCACGGATCGGTATCCGCTGTGCTTTTAACACGGGCATTTCACTTGTATAGTCTGTTAGGGGGAGGGAGCGCTACTGCCATCTCCATAATTCTTCGTTCTGGCTGAGGCGTGACCGATATTATCTAATGAATATGCAAATAACAGAAGGCTCCTGATTGATACCATGTATCTGCTCCGGCAGAGAGCACTTGACTGTTTGCCGCATCGCACTGTGGGGTGTGTGCAGAGAGCTGTTCCGGGAACTCCGAGCAGTCAGTCTCTGTATGCTAATGAGTCTGTGGTTTTATTGCCATCAATAAACGAGGCCACTGCCCTAAAATGAGGGGAATGGCGCCGGGGAGATTATTTGGGGTTGATATTTCAGAGGAAAATGGCAAGGAGAATATTAGTGTTTTAAACTACCCAAGCCATGCTTTTAAGATCCTGAGCTGTTGAAGGGAACCCAATCATTGTGGGCTGAATCCACCCAAGCCAGCTCTGACGTGGGCACGCATTGCTCACGTGGACACTCATTGCTCACGTGGACACATGATTAACGTGCAGATGCCCACGGGTGCAGGACACCCACGATGGGGTGAAGGGCAGCCACCAAACGCTGGCTGGGCAGTAAGTCATCTCCCGGCTGAAATTTCAAACGGGGACGGTGAATTGGACATGTTCACAGCTAGTTTGGCACCACATCTCACAGAGGCTGCTGAACTCCATTTTGCACGGGGCTGGCTGTTCTCGTGGATTACACGCCTCACAGCCCAAGCTGACTTCCTGATGATTGTAAGTAACCGTAGGAGTTTGATCTTCTGTCCACGGAGTGAACAACGAGCGGAATGGCCGACGGTGTTTCTCTTGCGTAGATCTCTGTGCAAGCACACGTGGTTCCTCTCTGTCTGGTTGATAATCCACATGGGTAAGGTGAGGTTGCTGTGTAGCCCTTAATAAATCAGATGTGGTTTGACTGTGTGTCTAGTGCTCATTTATGTTTAACGAGCGCTTGAACATTCTCCTCTCAAGTAAAAATTCTTCCTTACGTAAGTGAGAAAATCACCAGCTTGTGATTTGTGCTACAAAACAAGTAAAATTCACGAACTTGATACGACCCCTTCTCTGCTGTGTGTAGCTTGGCCACACGGGACGCGGGAACAGGCCAGTGACTGTGAAGAGTTGAAAGGAAGTTGTTTTCTTAACTGAAAAGCCTTCCTGTTGGACACTCCTGCAGGATTGTGCAATAAAATCGTAGGACTATAATGATCTGTTTATTGCTACCCAAACTCACGTCAACAGTGATACCGCTGTTGCACAGCCTCACCCTCCTCACACCGTGGCTCACAATTATCACGTGTGCTTGGTGGTGGTGGGGTTTGTTTCGTTTTGTTTTTACAAACTTGGGACACGTCAAGCTTCTGGATGGCACAGGTTTCTTCTTGGTAGAACCCAAATATAACCACCGGTAGAACCCAAATATAACCACCGTCCCAGCCCACCCTACGGGGAGGTTGAAGAGTTGGTGACAAGTGTGTAAAATACCTTTGAAAAATTAGTATTTGTATATACATGAAAGGTGATATTTTTAAGCTCACTGCACACACGCAGGAAATGACTCCCAATGCTCGCATGCTCACTCGAACCACTCAGGGATGCAAGGGTGCTTCCTTTCCATGCACTCAGACAAAGCAGTCACTACCGGTGGGCCCGCTCACTCCATTTGCCCCAGTAATTTATAGTTGACGAAGGAATCGCTCCATTTGCAAAACCTGGGGACCAGCAATAGCAGACAAGCAGCCTCAGATATGACCTAATTTTCTTTTTACATTTCTACTGGTACGTTGGGGTTTTACTGCGTCTGTAAACGTGACATTTTCCTCTGATATCAGTGCCACTAAACACTCCAGAAAGGGGCACGACCATCCCCTCCAGGGCGACTGTGTTGGTAAATTTTTGAGACGTCGTCACGGCAGCGTTGTGACTTCTCTCCCGTTTCTGGGGACACCGAAGTCAGGCAGCGCAGGACGCGGATGCTGACGCTTCGTGGTCCTGCTGCTTCGTTTGTGCCCCCCGTCTGGCTGGACTCCTAACGTTGCCGTCCTGTGCAGCCAGTCAGTGCAGAGACACGTCCGGGTCGTCCTCATTCTCCTACCAGCGACTCCCATCGCACCGACGTCCCCGAATGTATCATGAAGTTGCCTTCTCGGAAAGTCGTTGTAGATACTCATGGCTTTTTCCACCTTGGGTCTCTCCAGATGGGATTATAAGTGTTGGCCATCACATCCTAACAAGTCCCTGGTGGGCCGGGCCTTTGTCGCAGCCCACAGGTGCCGGGGTTGGTGCTGCCACCAGCAAGAGCCCTGCAGAACTGTCCTGCTGAGTCTGTCTCTGTCCTGCACCCTTTCCGTCTCCCCTCGACGGGACAAGCCCTTTCCCCTAAATCCACCTGATTCTCATGCGCTTTAGCCTTTAAAAGTCCCCCAGAGATCCCCACTGCACACGGGCTCTAGAGTGGGTAGTTGGCTTCCTTCCTTCGGAGTCCCACCTATCCGAGAACACAGGAGTCTTTACTAGACACCTCTGATCCCAGGTCACTGGTATTCAGATGATTCATTTGAATATTCATCTTCCCACTGCCGCAAGCTCACCGATGGTAAGGATAACGATGTGTTCATCGGCAGCAGTGAGTGGTCCTGCAGAACACCTTCGAGCTGCACGTGCTGCGTAAAATCGTAAGTGCTGAGCAATGCGATATTCCTCACAATTATGAAAAAGCGGGCACCACCAAAGTATCCATCGATTGGAAATGCTGTATGCTGTCCACCTACTTCTTGAACTATTAAGGCCAAAATGGCACCCAAGACAAAGTGATAGTTGATAAAATATTGTGCTAAACAGGCATGTGATCTGTTGGTAACAGTAAAAACTGAGAGAAAATGTATTGAAATGTTAACATGCTTGTTAATGGTTTGTTGTAACGCAGGCAGCTGGTTTTTCCTCGTCCTCCGTGGTCTCCAACTGCACTGTAATGAACATGTTGGCGTTGTTTAGATAGGGAAAGAATAAATTGCTGTTTTAAAAATAAAATAGCAATTAATGTCTTTTTCTTGTTTACTCTTTAAACACTGTGTATGACAATCCGATAAAGAAGCGGTCTTTGTAATTAAAACACAGCGCTGTTGGTATATGTGAATATCTGAGACATGGGCAATTGGCTTCATTAACTAAGAGGAATTTAACATATGGTCTAATTTTGTGCCAACTCAGAGTAAAATACGAAATATTTTTACTCTAATAAAGGGACTGAACATATATGTGTAAGAAGAGCCACGGGCATAAAAACATTACTTTATACAGTAAGTAAAGGGTGTGCAAGGGAAGATTTCGGACTAGAGTCTTAGGTGGGGAGACGTGACTACTCTTCCCTTGGATGTCATCTCGATATCCCCTTGAGCCCAGAGAAAATGCGGGGACTTATTTATCACACGTGCTTAAGACGCAGGACGAGTCCCTCTTGTGCAATCGCTTTCTGCCGAGTTTCTCCAGAGAGTTGTGGCATTTCAGGGTCATAGGTGACTTCTCCAAGACTCTAAGATGTGTCCTTCTAGAAAGAATTTTGATACAACAGCATTGTGATATTTTAAAATCAACTTTCAAAATGAGCTCTGATGAAAAACATATTTCCTCACATGCGGCCAACCCCAATACTGTTGCAGACACGGTGGGTAGTTACTCTGACACGGCAGCTTTCTCGTCAGATGAGATTTGTGGCTATCCATCCACACGGAGCTCATCTTATCAAGAAAACCGAGCCCCCTGAGTTTTTCTTTCCCTCTTGGAAAGGAACTGCTCTGAAAAGTTCCAGCTTAGCAACGGGGATGCATTTTTGTAGATGCAAGGGAAAGTTGCAGTGTTTTCTGGGAAAATAGCTAAGGCAATCGCTAAAAATGTGGAAGTTAATGGTGTTCACAATGCAGACTTCCGGCGGCCCGTCCTGCATGCGCCCCCGATGTGTGGAGTGAGTCCCCGGGATGAGGAGGCGGCTGGTGCCCCCGGCGCACCTGCTCCGGGGCACACCCTGTTTCTGCGTGGCAGAGCCCAGGGAGGACAGGAAGCCGGGTCGCTGCTGACCGTGGGGCTGCAGAGTGACCCTGGGCTGCAGACACCACTACCGTTGTCACAGAGAGAGATACAAATGTCCATTGATTTAGTCAGTGATGTTTGGTTCTTGGCCATAAACTGCATGTAAAATGTGACAGTTTGATGAAGGGAGTGACACTCTTGTGCAAGGACAGGGCAGCTGTGCCCAGGCAGGCCCGCGGCGACGTGTTTCCGTCCACCTCAGCGCGCACTGGAGTGGATGACTTCCTTCTCTTTTTCCTTTTAGGCTTTTTACATGGTGTCAAGTTCTCCTAGTGACTAATAGTTTCCCAGTGAGTATTAATTCTCTTTTATATGCGTCCTGAGATGTGTGCTGTGTCCTTTACAACCCCTGCCATTTTGAAATACCTGCATCTCTGATGTTATAAAAGATGCTAACATAATGGAATAAAATACAGTCGTTCCTTTCACAAGCAAATACTCAGAACTCTGTTGAAATGGTTCACTAAAAGACACTTCTGCTTTGCAAAAAATGAGAACTAAATTGATTTGATATAATTAAGCAATAAAGGAGAGGCTCGTCCTTGGCAGTTAACCCTGATCGTGATTAGCTCTTAAGAGATGCCCTGCCCTTGGGCACTAATTACTGGGTGAAAAACATAAAGTAATTATGATGGTGTAGCCTGAAAAACTAAAAAATGGTCAGCTTCCGTTTCCCGGAGATGTGCTGTTCTTAACCAATTGACTCCCTACCAGTGAACGGTGATAGTGTTATGTTCTTATTATATCTTTCCTTAGAAACCACCAGAACTACCGTGGAAAGCTAATGCATTTATATGAAATATTTATTAAGGGCATTTTGGATTCAAAACTGGGTAATACAAAGAGAAACACATATTTTATCTCAATATTTTTCATAGTTATAACGCTCATGGAAAATGTAGAGAAATCACAGAGAGGAGGATAGCAACTGCTGGAAACCCGCACCGTTACTACTTTGTTGAATTTTCCTTTGCCGACAAGGGCACATTTATTGAGCAGCAGGAACAAAAACTCACAGATGCCTCAAACCATGTTTTTCACGGAGGGTCACCCTTTCCACCTGCTCCGCCCACAGGCCAGCAGCCACGGGCACACAGCACCTGAGCTGCCCCCACTTCCAATGGCTGCAACTCCTGGTCCCCAAGTGAAAAATGAGCAAGACGCAAGGAGCTAAGATGACCAGGGTGGCCGCAGCCCCGGGATGGGAGTCCCCAGCCCCTACGGAGGCAACACCAGACGGGTGGATGCACCAGGAAGTGTCCAGAGCCCCGCGGGTGGACTGGCCCCCCCAGGTCAAAGGGCAGGCGTGTGGGGATGGGGGACAGGAGGCAGATCCTAGTGGGAGCCTGGTCTGCACTCAGGACCCGTTCCCTCGGGGAGGAGGCTCACAGGGCGGCAACTGCGTCTCTGACCCAGAAAGTTGACACCCAGGTTTGGGGAAAAAAAGATTTTTTCATTCATGAATTTATTATTTGGGATGTCCTAAAAAGGGTTGAGGAATCATATGTTCATGAATCAGTTTTATTACAAAAATGAAACTTTAGGAAACCAGACACGTGTCCGCCACCCGCTCCCCTGCGGCCCTCCCTGTGCCTGGTCTCGGGCGCTGGGCCGCACAGCCCCCCTTTCAGGTGCTGCGAGGGGCAGGGAGACAGACAGGTGGGCAGAGCGGCACTGTGTTTGGGGAGACACTGGGAGCCATGAAGAAAGCAGACTGAGGCTGTGTGACTGGGCAGCGATAGGGACAACACTGGTTTTCTTCCGTGGCCCTAACAGAGGGCCTCAGACCGAGCGGCCCACTCCACAGAGGGGCGCTCACAGGCGCTGTGGGTCAGAATGCTGAGTGGGTGTGTCGGTCTGCGCTCGGCCCAGGAGGCTCCGAGAGGGCCCATCCCCTACTCATGGGGTGCTGACAGAATCATCTCCTTACAGGACAGTTCTGTCCCATGTCACTGCCAAAGCCACTCCCAGCTTCCAGGGGCCCAGAAAACCTTGGCCCATGGCTCCTTCATCCAGCCTCAACTGGGAACCTTGGCCCCCTGGCTGACCCGAGATGGTTGCTAGGATACCTCTATGACCTGTCTTACCATTGTGACCTGTGTTACTTCTGTGACCTGCTGCCACCTGATACCAAACAGTGCTGGCTTGGGGCCTCTGCAGGAACTCCCCAGGAGGGTCAGGGAAGGGCTCCCCAAGACCTTGTCATTTTCAAACTCAGACTTGGCTGTTGAGGCAGAGCTGGCTCCATGGAGAACTGAGGAAGCCACCCACGAAGTGACAGCAAGTGCCCCCAGGGCGGGGACAGCCAGGCTGGCTGGGGTGCAGGGCAGGGTGGAGGGGCAGGAAAAGGGCCTCGGGTGGGTTGAAAACACCATCACAGCCACAAAGGGTTGTAGGCACGAGAATGGCGTGACCTGATGGATGTTTTCTAAAGGTCACGCTGTGATTTGACATTTGAAATCGTATTAGAGAGGGGCCTTGGGAGCACAGGTGGGATCTGGACAGATGAAGAGGGTGAGACTGAGGTCCAGGTACAGAAACCTAGGCCCGTGGCCCGGGGATGGGAGATGTGAAGACCAGAGGCCGGAGCACAGGCCCCAAAGGGACCTGTGAGTGAGGGGACAGGGCAGGGGACCAGAAGACCCTCTATGAACCGGGAACGGCAGGGGGCCAGGGGACCCTCCACAGTGGAAACAGGGCAGGGGGAACAGAAGATGGGAAGAGGCAGAGCAGGGGGACAGGGGACTCTGGGAGGGGCAGGGAAGGGGGGGACAGGGGGTCCTGGGAGGGGCAGGGAAGGGGGGGACAGGGGACACTCCATGGAGGGGGCAGGGCTGGGGTTCAGGGGCCCTCCATGGAGGGGACAGGGCTGGGGGGTAGGGGACCCTTCATGGAGGGAACAGGGCTGGGGGCTAGGGGACCCTCCATGGAGGGGGCAGGGCTGGGGGAACAGGGGACCCTCCATGGAGGGAACAGAGCTGGGGGCTAGGGGACCCTCCATGGAGGGGACAGGGCTGGGAGAGTAGGGGAGCCTCCATCGAGGGGACAGGGCTGGGGGAGTAGGGGACCCTCCATGGAGGGAACAGGGCTGGGGGCTAGGGGACCCTCCATGGAGGGGACAGGGCAGGGGGGGAGGAGACCCTCCATGGAGGGGACAGGGCTGGGGGTAGGGGAGCCTCCATGGAGGGGACAGGGCTGGGGGGAGGGGACCCTCCATTGGGGGGACAGGGTTGGGGGTAGGGGACCCTCCAAGGAGGGGGCAGGGCAGGGGGTAGGGGACCCTCCATGGAGGGGACAGGGCTGGGGGTAGGGGAGCCTCCATGGAGGGGACAGGGCTGGGGGGGAGGGGACCCTCCATGGAGGGGACAGGGCTGGGGGAGTAGGGGAGCCTCCATGGAGGGGACAGGGCTGGGGGAGTAGGGGAGCCTCCATGGAGGGGACAGGGCTGGGGGAGTAGGGGAGCCTCCATGGAGGGGACAGGGCTGGGGGAGTAGGGGAGCCTCCATGGAGGGGACAGGGCTGGGGGAGTAGGGGAGCCTCCATGGAGGGGACAGGGCCAGGGGGAGGGCGACCGTCCATGGAAGGGACAGGGCTGGAGGCTTGGGGACCCTCCATGGAGAGGACAGGGCTGGGGGAGAGGGGACCCTCCATGGAGGGGACAGGGCTGGGGGGGAGGGGACCCTCCATGGAGGGGACAGGGCTGGGGGGGAGGGGACCCTCCATGGAGGGGACAGGGCTGGGGGAGTAGGGGAGCCTCCATGGAGGGGACAGGGCTGGGGGAGTAGGGGAGCCTCCATGGAGGGGACAGGGCCAGGGGGAGGGCGACTGTCCATGGAGGGGACAGGGCTGGAGGCTTGGGGACCCTCCATGGAGAGGACAGGGCTGGGGGGAGGGGACCCTCCATTGAGGGGACAGGGCTGGGGGTAGGGGACACTCCATGGACGGGACAGGGCTGGGGGGAGGGCAACCCTCCACGGAGAGGACAGGGCTGGGGGTAGGGGAGCCTCCATAGAGGGGACAGGGCTGGGGGCTTGGGGACCCTCCATGGAGGGGACAGGGCAGGGGGAATAGGGGACCCTCCATGGAGGGGACAGGGCTGGGGGAGTAGGGGAGCCTCCATGGAGGGGACAGGGCCAGGGGGAGGGCAACCGTCCATGGAAGGGACAGGGCTGGAGGCTTGGGGACCCTCCATGGAGAGGACAGGGCTGGGGGGGAGGGGACCCTCCATTGAGGGGACAGGGCTGGGGGTAGGGGACACTCCATGGACGGGACAGGGCTGGGGGGAGGGCAACCCTCCACGGAGAGGACAGGGCTGGGGGTAGGGGAGCCTCCATAGAGGGGACAGGGCTGGGGGAGTAGGGGACCCTCTATGGAGGGGACAGGGCTGGGGGAGTAGGGGACCCTCCGTGGAGGGGACAGGGCAGTGGGTAGGGGACCTTCCATGGAGGGGACAGGGCTGGGTTCTAGGGGACCATCCATGGAGGGGACAGGGCTGGGGGAGTAGGGGAGCCTCCATGGAGGGGACAGGGCTGGCGGGAGGGGGACCCTCCATGGAGAGGATGGGGCAGGGGGGTAGGGGACCCTCCATAGAGGGTCCCCTCTCCCCCTGTCCCCCCATTCCCTGCCTGGAGGGCCTCACTCTCCCCGCTTCCCTGCCCCTCCCAGGGTCCCCCTGTCCCTTCCTGCTCTGCTCCTTCCCAGTCTTCTGTTCCCCCGTCCTGCTTCCATTATGGACGGTCCTCTGACCCTCTGCCCTTCCTTCTTCATAGAGGGTCTTCTGGTCCCCTGCCTGTCCCCTCACTCATGGGCCTCTGAGGGGTAGCATCTCCGGTCTGCTGGCTTCATCTCTCCTGTCCCCCAGCTGCGGGTGCACTCCCTGTACCTGAAGCCACCTCACCCTCGTCACCTGAGCGATTTTCTTCCGGCGTGCCACCCGGGTCTTTAAAACATGCAATACTGACGCTTCAGTCAGGGGCACTGACCCGTGTCCCTTAGGTTGTCCAAGGTAAAAAAATGACAACCTGGTTTCAAGCAGGAGCCTAAAGAAATGTCTTTCTAGGTCTGTTGGCCATTTCAGAACTTAGGAAATGTAAAGGTCAATTCGTTAGAGACATCTAAGGCAAGAGAAAAAAGGAGAAATGAGAAAGAAAAAAAGGAAAAGAAAAAATGGTGAGCCCTGGCTGGTGTGGCTCAGTAGATTGAGTGCCAGCCTGTGAACCAAATGGTGGCTGGTTCGATTCCCAGTCAGGGCACATGCCTGGGTTGCAGGCCGGGTCTACAGTAGGGGGCGCTTGAGAGGCAACCACACATTGGTGTTTCCCTCTCTTAAAAAGAAAATGGTGAAGGCCTTGAAGAGAGACCCATGCCCCTGACTAAATGGTCAGCTACTGCATGTTTTAAAGATTCTCAGAGCACCCTGGGTGGCGCGGCACCCCGGATGAAAATCGCTGGTCTAAATCCCACCCACTCTCAAGGCACGTCTCGACCATCATTTCAAATGTCAGATCACAGAGGGACCCCCAGAGGGGCGGGGTGGGGGAGCAGAGGAGGGACTAGGGCCCATGAATGATGGTGGAGGGGGCTGGGGGCGGGGAGCACACACCGCACAGAGGAAGCATCGCAGCCGTGTATTCCCAAAACCTGCGAGTGTGTAACTTTGTTAACCCGTGTCAGCCCTACAAGTTCCATTAAATTAGATAAAAGGTGGGGGCCTCTCAGAGTGACTGGATCACGGGGGCGGAGCCCTCGTGAATGGATGGGCACCCTTCTAAAAGAGACCCCACCCTGGGCTCATTGGGGGGATCGCTGTGTCAGTTACGGAAAAGTCTGACCACTGTTCTGTACACCAGAAATGGATATCGAATGTCAACTCTAATTTAAATTTTTAGAAAGTTACTAAAACTGCAAAAGTAAATAAATTTTAAAATGTATAAATAAAAATATTCCGCATTTTGCCATGTATAATGTGCATCCATGTTTATGGCCCAAATTTGTAGGAAAAAAATCTTTCATTTTCATTTTTTAAATTCAATTATTTTTATTTATATTTACATACTTTTTTGTATTTTAAAGGAATTTTAGCATTTATTTTGAATATATTATGGCTGAAGAAATTTTATGTCACAAATAATTATAAAATACAAGAACAGACACGAGGTGTTTCAGGTACCACCATGTATAATGCGCCTCCTTATTTCTCCCTCAACAATTTGGGCAGAAAAGTGCATATTATACACGGCAAAATCTGGTAACTCAGAGTAATCTTTCAAAACTATAAATCAGATCCCATCCTTCTCGTGCCTAAAAGCCTGGCTGGCTGCAGCCGTAGTCAGCGGTGCAGACGGACTCGCTGCCGGGAGGGGCCCACACTGCTGGGTCCCACGGTGCCCTGTCCTGATGGCGTCTGGCCGTGCAGGTGGTGCAGGCGGAGCTGTGCTGCCCTGAGAGTGTGCTAAGCATTCACTTTGCTGCTCAGTTCTACTGTGGGAGAAGACACACACACACACACACACACACACACACACACACAATTTTTTTTTAAGCCTGAATGGTTCTCAGCATTTTCAACCCACCTGAGAAATCTTCATGTGCCCCTGGCCCCACCCTCCCAGCCCTGGGGGCAGAAGGTCGGGATGGTGCCCCCCCCTCCCCGAGCAGCCAGTGACCATGCATCTGGTCGGACGTCGAACAGAGCTGCAGTTCTCTGTGGCGGGAAACGGAGGGAGGCATCTGTTAGGATCAGCCACGCACGAGGGGACTGAACTTTTCATGACACGGTGGCGGGATGGCAGCTGCATGACCCCACCAGGCCCTCGCACCAGCATCGCCTCCCACGGACCCACGAATCGCCCACAGCAGGAAGCAGCTCCCTGGCCTCTGCGAACCCACGGACCCTCTGCGGAGCCCTTGAGCTCCCACGGCTGACGTCAGACCGTGGCTCCTGGACACCTCAGTCCCAGGATGTGGCCTGTCTCAACCTTTTGATTCCACTCTCACAAAGCCAGGCCTGGGTGCCTTGGATGCTGCTGGAAGACGTGTGAACACCCAGCAGGGGGCAGGTAGACCTGGTGACCCTGGGACAGGCCTTGTGTCAGGGTCGGGACTGACTCGGCGCTGTCACCGAGTTCAAACCTGTGTCAGTCTGGGGAACACCACTCGCCCCTACCTGGAGACTCACTGAGATCCTACCTGATGCAACTCAAGTGCCGCCAGAGGCTCTTTCAGGGACTGAGCCTAATAGGCAGCCAAAGGTGGGGGCTTGTGGAGGCGGAGCTTGAGGTACCTTGGAACACCTGCTGAGTGGCCCCAGGGCCCGGTGCTGGTAGAAGCCAGCCTTGGTGCCTTGCTTGGACCTTCCTGTGCTCACTCAGGCCCAGCAGAGGCAGCCATGAACTGCATTGCTTTGGAGCTCTAAGCAGGGGGCCCAGGACCAGTCACAGGAAGCATCTGGCATTGGCTGTCACCAAAGTCCTTCTCGAGAGGCCCCAGAACCAACACAGCCAGTGGCCAGCTTCAGACAACATCGGAGCAGGATTCAAATAGCTTCACAAGCGGCATATCCAATGGGCGGTCAGGACAGGCACCGGACTTTACCGAGGCAAATTCCGCTCTGTGGGGTCAGCACCCGCACAGCCGCTCACAGGCTGTCGTCGGTGTTGGGCCTCACGTCAGCCAGCCTGAGGGTCCACCCCACACACGAACGGGCCAATAGCCGTCAAGACTCTGTAACAACAGGAGGGCCCACGTAACCCGCACAAGGGACATTCTTGGAGCACCCAACTTAGGTGATCAAGGAGATCGTGTCACTGGGTCCCACAGGACACCTACTACATCAGGCCACCCTGTCAGGACTGGGAGTCACGCAGATCCACCTGCCACATAGAGACAAACACAGAGAGGTAGCCAGAATGTTGAGACCAAAAAAAAAAAAATCCTCAAATTAGAGAGGAGGAAACACCTCCAGCAAAAAAACTAAATGAAGAGGAGGCAGGCCATTGATCGGACATAGAGTTCAAAACAATGGTTATAAGGATGCTCAAGGAACTTAGGGGGAATGTGGAAGAAATCAGTGAGATATTTAACAAAGAGATAGCATGAAAAAGGACACAGAAACCTTAATAAAGAACCAGTGTGGGCGGCTGGTTGGAGCATCGTCCCTTAGACCAAGGTCATGCGTCTGATTCCTGGTTGGGGCGCATGACTAGGCTGCTGCTTCAGGCCCCGGTTGGGGTACATAGGAGAGGCAACTGATCAGTGTTTCTCTCTCACATCGATGTTTGTCTTCCTCTCTCTCTCTCTCCCTCCCTTCCCTTCTCTCCAAATTCAGCGAGCATGTCCTCGGATGATGACTAAAAAAAAGAACCAGTCAGAAATGAAGAATCCAATATCTCACGTGAAGAATGCACTAGGAAGAATGAACGGTTAGATGGAGCAGAGGACTGACTCAGCCATTTGGGAGACAAGGTGGCAGGAGACACCCAATCAGAGCAGCAAAAGGAAAAACAATGTCAAAATGAGAGTTAAAGAGACCTTTGAGACAACATGAAGCATCACAACACCCGCATCACAGGGGTACCAGGAAAAAAATAGAGAGAGAGCAAGGTATCAAGAACCTGTTAAATGAAATAATGACTGAAAACTTCTCTAACCTGGTGGAAAAAAAGACACATAAGCCCAGGAATCCCAGAGAGACCCAAACAAGGTGAACCCCAAAAGGCCCACACCAAGACACATCGTAGTTAAAATGGCAAAGGTTAAAGACAAAGAATTTTAACAGCGGCAAGAGACAGAGAGTGAGATACCCACGGGGGAGCCCTCATCAGACTGTACGCTGCTTCCTCAACAGACACATTTCAGGCCAGAAGAAATCAGCACAAACTTTACAAAGTGACAAGAAACAAGGACTGACAACCGAGACTACTCGGCCCAGCAAGGCTGTCACTTAAAATTGAAGGAACTCGGCCGGATGGCTTGGTTGGTTGGAGTACAGTCCAGTGGCCAGGGCTGTGGGTTCAAAACCAGTTGGAGCACAGACAAGAATCAACCAAGGAGTGTGTAGACGGCTTGAACAACAGTCAGTCTCTCTCTCTCTCCCCACCTTATTCTCTCCCTATAATCAATGAATTAAAATTTTAAAAAATAATAAATTTGAAGAAATAAAGAGCTTTCCAGAGGAGAAAAAGCTAAAGGAGTTCATTACCACAAAACCAGTATTACAAGAATTGTAAAGGTCTTCTTTAAGAGAAAATTAAAAAAAAAACAAAAACAGAGGAACATAGATAAATGAATAAAGTGGCAATAAATACATACCTGTCAATAACGACTTTAAGTGTAAATGGCCTAGATACTCCATTCAAGGACATGGCACCTGAATGGGTAAGAAAACAAGGATCATACACATGCTGTCTACAAGAATCCCACCACAGAGTAAAAAACACACTGACTAAAAGTAAAGGGATAAAAAGAGATATTTCATCCACATGTAAATTAAAAAATAGGTAGCAATACCTCTATCTGACAAAATGGAATTTAAAAGAAAAGCTACATAAGAGACAAAGATGCACCCGACATAGGAGCCCCTACAGATGGAAAGCAGATCTCGGTGGACGGGACGGAAGACACCGACAATTACACAGACGCAGCAGGGACTGTAACACCCCACTGACTGCGGTGGCTGATCCTCCAGACAGAAAATCAACAACGAAACAGCAGCCTTAAACGACACACGAGCTCAGGTGGATTTAATTGAAATGCTCAGCGTGTTTCACCCGGAAGCAGCAGAACGCACATCCTTTTCCAGTGCACGTGGGACGTGTCCCAGGACGGAGCACATGTTAGGACACAAAACAAGTCTCAGTGAACTGAAGAGATTGAAATCATATCAAGTGCCTTCTCCGACCATAATGGCATGAAAACAGAAATCAATCTGATGTATTACATAATTGTAAACTTTATTAACCAATGTCACCCCCAATACATTCAATAAAAAATGAAAAAAAGGAAACAATGAGAAGCCAAAAAGACGTTCTGGAGCTCGCTGGTGGCGGCAGCCCCACAACATCATGTCCTCGCTGCTCCTGAACTGTTCACTCACAGACGGTTCTCACTGTACATCTTGTATGTTTTATCACAATAAAGTACTATGTACAGGATTGAAAAAGAAAAAACTGAAACACGCACGTGAAGGGTAAATAACATGTTACTAAACAATGAATTGCTTAATAACGGGGTTAACAAAAAATCAGAGGATACCTTGAAACAACGAGAATGCGAACACAACCCCCCAAATCTGTGGGACGCGGTGAAAACAGTCCTCAGAGGGAAACTCATAGCTTGACAGCCCAAGCGCCCGTCAGCAGACGAGAGGGTGACCCACGTGTGCACACTGACGCAGCGGAAGACGGCCGGCAGTGACAAAGCAGGAAATCTCACCCTTCGCGACGGCGTGGGTGGACCCGGTGAGTGTTGTGCAACGTGAAATCGGTCAGTCAGAGGACAAGCACCACAGGATTTCACTTGTATGTGGAACCCAATGAACAAAATAAACTGACACCAAAGTGGAAATAGGCTCAGATACAGAGAACAGACTGCCAGCTGTCAGAAGGGAGGGGGTGAGGGGGTGGGGGAGGGGGAGGGGTAGACGGTGATGGGGGGGACCAGGCTGGGGTGGTGAACACACAGTGCATCACACAGGTGGTGTGCTATGGAATTGCTCACCTGAAACCTGTACCGTCTCAGTAACCAACGTCACCCCAGTAGATGCAGTTCAGAAAACGGACGGACTGTGACACATGCCACCACCCGGATGGACCTGGAAGACATCGCGCTGAGTGAGAGGCCAGTCAGTCACAAGAAGCCCAGTGCTGTGTGACTCTAGGGCCCGCACAGAGTCCTCGGAGTCCTGGAGACCGAAGGTGAGATGGAGGGGAGTCCGGGGTGGGGGTGGGGTGGTGGTGTTGAGTGGGGACAGTTTCAGTTGGAGGAGATGGGGACAGTGACGGAGACGATGGTGGTGACGCCGCAGAACGGTATGAATGTTCTTAACACCACTGACCTGAACTGTGCGTGTGGAAGAACAGTAAAAATGGAGAGTTTGACTGTGTGCATTCAACTGAGACGAAACCATCGGAAAAGGAAGAGAAGGCGGGTCTCACCAGCAGAACAGTGGTGGGCGGTGCCAGGCTCCCCGATCTCCTGCTCTCACTGCACACAGAGGGGAGGGGCCGGGGGCAGAGGTGCGCTGGGCGGCCTCGGACGAGCCTGGGTCCCCTGCCGTCCACCTCACAGGCCTGCTAAGAGGAGCGAGGGTGCCGTGTGTGGGGAGTCGCCCCTGTGGGTGCAGGTGCGGAGAGGGGCGCACCCGGGCCAGCCGCTGCCGTCTCACACGTCAGAGGACAGCCAGCCGAGCAGGCCCGCCCGACGCACAGCCACCTGCAGGTGACCAATGGAACCCTGCGTGGCGACTCCACTCCCGAGCAACCAACCCCACGCAGCCGCCCGTGAAGGAGCCAGCTGAGAAGTGCCAAACGGCCTGAAACGGTAACCTGCTTTTCCTGTTTGCATTAGTAAACGTTTTAACCCCAAACAGTTAATTCCATGTGATACTTGTGGTATCAAAAGACAATTGTGTAATTTACTCTTCTTTTCTTTTCTTGTGTTGCAAAAAGCTTTATTGTTTCCATTTGGCCCAGTGCATGGGAGACAGCCCCGGTTTAAGGGTGCCTGGAGGTTCAGGGAGAGGCTCAGGGAAAAGCCAGACGACCCGGAAATGCAGAGGGGCCCTCACAGGCCTCTGGGCTCCAAGGCATGCTCGGGGTGAGCCTTTGGAAGAGGTGCTTGCTGGTCCCTGCTTGCAGAAGTGAGGCAGGCGGCACCCATGTTCTAGAAGAGTTTCACCTGCTCATCCAGGAGCGGGTCTCCAGGAAGTCACGGAGCTGAGGGCTGTTCGGGCAGGACCCGGGGCCTGCAGACCCACAAGGGCCTGGGTCAGGTTCTTCTCCAAGGCCAGGGCCAGGGCGGCTTCCATGGTGTCCTGAGTTTCACCCCACTCGTCCAGGACGGCTTAGGACGTCCTGGAGAAGAACGGGGCTACTGCGCTGGTTTTGCAGCTTTAAGAGACGGCACCCTCCCGCTTCTCCTCGGCCACCTCGGGGAAGAAGTGGCCCGCGCCCTGCAAGCCACAGCATCATGGTGGAAACAGGAGTCCAGGGGCAGAGGTGGGTGCGGGAGCCCTGCAGGTGCAGGTGGCCCTGCAGTTGATGGGGACGCCACCTCGGTGGAGTAATTCTGACGAATTCGGGAGCTCATGGTCGTTCGCATGGAGGAGTTAAGGTCAAAAAACAGGGCCGGCTGGTCTCGGAGACCGAGGGTGGCTGAGGTGGTTTCGAAGACGGCGACTGGAAAAGAGGATGGGGCGTAGTTGGGAAGAAGGGGCGTCCCTGGGTCTGTCCGTCCCAACCCTGTTTCAGCAAGAGACAGATCCCTGGACCGCCGAGGGCGCTGTGTCTCCTTTCTAAAGTGCTAAGTCACAGGGCTGTGCTGGTAACGTGTCCACCATGGGACGGGCATTAGAGGTGGGTGGCATCTTAGTCAAGGTTGTCCATGTCTCACTGTGACTTTAACTTCTTCTGAAGACAAGACAAAAGGTCTAAACTGAAGATCTGGAGCTCACAATGAAAGAACGCCTGTCCCGTGGCCACACACAGACACACACACGCATGTTCATACACACCCATCACAATCACTCAGACACTGACGTTCCATGCAGTCACACACACTCATTCACTCTCACACACACATAGACACATCTGTTGTGAGGGGCTGGGTGGGGCGCTGTCACCCCGTGCCTGGCACGCCTGCTCCTGGGGTTGTCCCAGGGCGTCCGTCCCGCTCACCCCTGTGATCTGGGACAATGTCAGCATCTCCTACGCGGGAGACCCCCTCCTGCAGCGGCCTGTCCGCTGGAGCACAGCACGCCTGCGTGCCCGCCCAGATTCTGCAAGCGGGAAGCGGAGTCACTTGCCGCAGGACATCAATAGTAAGTGGCAGATACCCAACCCGAGCCCAGCTGTGACTCGGGCCCCCGCTCTGCGGGGTGTCTCTGAACGGCGGTGCTGAACTGGACTCGCGCCGCGACCCTGCTGGGTCGGCAGGGTATGTTCCACCTCGGACGCCATGGAAGAAACTGGCTCGGGGAAGCCACACGGCGAGGACTAATCCAGCCCAGTCCGCTCCTCTCTCTCCTCCGCACCGGCCGCTCTGGTGGCGCAGACTCCAGGACACTTCCGTCCTGCCAAGGACCACGCTGAGGACCACGCCTGTCTGAACTGGGATGTGTCTGAGGCACCAGGAGGGAGGCTTAGAGATGGGGATTTTGCAAGATGGCAAATGAAGGTCAAACGGGACATTTTCTCTTCGGAGGTTGGCCTGTCAGCTCCTTTGGTCCCTGGCCGGGGACAGTTCAAAGGGCAGGTTTGAAGAGCTTGAGAGACAGGGGGCTGGCTCAGCAGCACGCAGCACAGCTGGCTCCGCGGCCTCCAGGACACTCAGGGTGTGTCACTGTCCTTCTGAGGTGGCTTTAGTGGCCGGGTACCTGTCTGGATCCCGACAGGTAACTGTCTCCCGGCTCCTAGGACGGGTCCCACCTGTGTGGCAATGTTGTTTTTGGGTTTGGGAACCCATGTCACGTGCTCTGTGTTCCCACTGCAAACCTAGTGTCTCACAGAGTCAACGCAGAGTAAATATGTACGCGGTGAGTGGTGAGCGAGCCCGTGAGTGTGTAACAGGCAGAGCTCCCTCCATCACCACAGCTCGGCCCGTGGCGGAGCCCTGAGCAGCGTTCTTGGGGGAAACATCCCCTGGAGTTCTTTCAGATACAGCCTTTGCGAGCCTTTAAAATCGAAACAACTGTCATCCGGGGAAGGTGGAATTACAGGGAGCTTCTTCATGAGAGAGAATAGAGACCTTTTCCACGACACGGAATTCTTACAATGTGAGAGGCTGCTCACTGCCCTTTGAACTTAAAATAGTGACTAAGCCCTGGTGATCCTTTGTGAATGAACGGGATGAATTTTTTAAAAAAGTGTTATTTCTGTAATCCATTCAGCTGGAAAGGGAGGTGTGTTCTCTGTTTCGAGGCTTTAGTGATAAACCGCCATGC
The DNA here is from genome assembly GCF_022682495.2 of Desmodus rotundus. Lineage (NCBI taxonomy): Eukaryota > Metazoa > Chordata > Mammalia > Chiroptera > Phyllostomidae > Desmodus > Desmodus rotundus. Next base: position 166,063,602 of record NC_071391.1, on the reverse strand, counting down.
GTGGGAACCATCTTTACCATCGTGCTGCTAAAATCCCCTTTATTCTGTGTGTTTGTTGTTCCCCAGACTGAGAGTGGGGTGGGGCCGTCTGGCACCACTGATGGGTTGGGGTTGCACAGGCGGACACAGGGACACGCAGACACAGGGACACGCAGACACACACACACACACATGCACACCCCCCTTCCGTGACTCTGAGCGGTGTCCCTTACAAACAGAGCCCTGTGTGGGCTCCTCAGAGGCTCCGTCAGTTTAGATTCACCTGCCTGGTGTCGGGGTAGCTCTAGATGCCGGATGTTGGCCCGTTGGCTCCGTTCCCAGGTGACAGCTGTGGGCCCGAGGGACAGACACGGGCCCTGGCTCTCTTCCCACCCACCTCTGCCTCCTCTCTCGTCACCTTCGTTTCTCCCTCCTCCTTTTCACACTCCCACCTGTGCCGCTTGGAGCGCCGAGGCGAAGGAGGGACCGTCAGGCACATGCAGCTCAGCCCTTGGTCGGGACCGTGTGGGACTGGAGCTGCCTCGCGGGCCACCTGGGCTTCGCCGAGTGACAGTGCTGCTCTGCACAGAGGAGGCGGGTGCCCGGACTTGTCCTTTATGTGCACTGTTCTGGGTGCTTCCCCTCAAAACGACAGAAGGCAGGCAAGCACAGAGGTGGGGACGACTGGGATGGTACTTCAGTTATCAGGGGCAGAGACGGGGCTCCCTCCCGGATGTAGGGGGTCCAGGGATCAATGTGGCGTGGCCAGACTAGGGATGGATTTTAAAGGCAGAGCCAGGGTATTTGCAGATGCTCTGGGTACAGAGTGCGAGGCAGAGAGAGGGGTTGACTCTGAGTGTGGACCCTGAGGGACTCTAAGAGTGGGCGTGCTAAGGAAGGAACTTCAGATATGGGGCGTCGTTTGGAGAAAGGGATCCACAGGGCAGGTTTTTTTAAAAAGTAGCTTTCTAGAGGAAGGAAAGAAGGAACTGGGGATACGGGGATCCAGTCCAAGTGACCGCAGCCGCCGAGCGCCTACAGGCAGGCCTGTGCTGGGTTTTCTCGTGCAGGCCATCAAATCCCCGTGCACGAGCATGTGACGGGACGCTGCCACTCCCAGTTCCTCCACAGTGGGCTCCAGCACGGCGGGCGTTGCCCACTGAGACACGAGGATTTCATTTCTTCCCCTCATCTCGTCCCACGTCGTCGGCTGTGCCCCGCACAGACAGGGAGCGCGTCCTGCTCCATGTTAGTGTGAATTTCCCGCCCGACACCAGGGCAGCCACGGTTCTCCACGGTTCCTTTAATCACCGAATCTTCACGAGTTTCTTTCCAACTGAACACATTTGCATTATTGATTAAAATAATTTTTTTTAGGAAAAAGAGATGGGGATGGCGTTCGTGTGAATCTGGCCAATATACACGAGCAGCGATCGATGGCGAAGCTCAGGGTCTCTGGGTTTGCCTGCCAGTCGCTGCGCGGTCGGCCGCTGGAGCTGCGTCCGCCGGGGGAAGTCCGATATTAATTAACGGCGCCGCCGCGGTGGAGCTGATGACACGCTGGCCAGTGGGGCCTGGGAACCTCCCTCCAGTAAGACGCAATCGATGGCGTCCATCAGCAGAGCCTCCCGCTTATTAAATTTTTCTCACGAGGTGGTCAATTTGTCTTACCGCTCTCCCCGCACAACTGCCAGAGCGAGGCTGTTAGTAACTCGTCTCTGGCTCCTTATACTAGGTAACTAGAAACTGTCTTTTTCTTCTGTTAAGATAGTTTGACAGCATAAAATTGATGAATACTCGGGGTAGTGTGTCTGGAAAACTCCAGCTATAGGAGCGTTTGTGTTTCATTTGCGCGCGTTTCCCGGGTGTAGAGATGACTGTTAGTTTGTTGCTGTTCTTTCTAGTCTTTTCTTTTTTTCCCTTTGGGCTTTAAAATTTTTGTAGCTGAATTCAAACTGTTTATACCATAGGTTTTTACTTAATATTGTAGCATAACCACTTCCTCAATGTATCAAAAGTGCTCATTAGTATCATTTTAAATAACGGCCTGTGACCCCACTGTGGGGCATGCCATTGTGTCTGGATTGCTCCACTTTTAGAAGGCGCTTTTATCCTTTCCTCTTTCCTGCGAGGAATAAGCTGAGCTGTACTAATTTTTCCTGATTGGCACTTTCACAGCGCCTTATACAATTATTTTGCCTACGAAAACACAATGGTTCTATGTATTATCTATAAGCCAAAACCTCTAAAATGAGAAATTTAACCCAGACCTCTGCCCTGAGCCCCGGCTTCTCAGGGGAGATTGCTCACCTGACACCCCCCCTGGACCCTCCAGCCACGCCCCTGGGCATCTCCGTGTGTCCAGCTGCGCCCCGTGCTCCTCCTCCTCCCCTTAGTCTGTCCTGGGTCGGTGATTGTCCTGCTGTCCCCCCATCTAGTCATCAGTCCCTAGTTGCAGGTGCCACGTATTTTAATCAACTCCATTCATTGAACAAACGCTGAATTGCAGGATATTTTTGAGTCGGGGGATATCAGAATGTGCTTTAATTGTGTATTACAACTAGAAACAAATTAGAGCTGATTTGACCCATTTGTTTTGCCAGCGAGAGAGACTAGATGATGTGATAAGGACCACAGGCCGGCAGCGTGTCTCTTCGGCCACGGAGCGATTTGTGGGGGCCTAAGGCTTTCTCACCTGGGGTCCAGAGCTCGCATCGTGAACGCGGCAGGCTCGCGCGCTGGTCCGTTCCGGGGAAGGAGGAGGTCTGTCTGCACCGTGACTTTACCCCCTACACTGTTGAATGTTGGTCTGAGTCTTAACTGCTCGCTGTGCTTATAAAAACCATGGCGCCGAAGAGTCACGCTTCCCAGATGAGTTTCTGGAGTGGCTCGGTCACGGCCATCCAACTCCACACCTGAACTTGGGCGAGATTTCATTCCTTATGTGCTGGTGACAGCTTTAAAATGCCAATCACTGTTGTCTGATTCAGCAAAAGGGGTTCTTCTGTTTTACTAAACAGCATACTTTCCCTTTTTTTTAAAGGTTGTATTTATTTATTTTTAGAGAGAGGGGAAGGGAGGGAGAAAGAAAGGGAGAGAAGCATCGATGTGCAAGATACACATGAATAAAAATCAGAGAAGGAGTGTTTTGTGAACTTTCTACGGCCCAGAGTCACTGTTTTTGTCCTTGACCTTGTCCAAGAGAACTTCGGGCTTCCCTCACTCCGATTTCCCAGTGGCCGCTCTCTGGTGGTGGTGCAAAAATCGAAACCCTTTCAAGCTAGAACTCAGAAGACCAGCAATCGGAAAGCTCGGTGCGAGGACTCTCAGCGGTCCCCGGGCCATCGGTCCTGAGCAGGGGACCAGGAGTGGTGGGCGGGCCCCTCGAACATCCAACCAGGAGCCTTTCAGTGGCTTTACACGCAGCGAGCGACTCACCCTCAGGAATAATTTTCAACTTTTTGCATCCATTTGAAATACGTGTTTAAGGTAGTCATCCCTTAATGGTTGATTCTACAACACAGAAACCGTAATTTAGAACTTGAAATTTACTGTTAACAGTCTCAGGACGGTAGGACTTGTTAAATGACACCTAACAGACGTCTCTGTAGACAGTTAAAACTTTTAAGTGGGAATCAGGATAAAATGGTAAAGAGTGAAGCCCCATTTAATCTCTGAGGGCAAAACTGTTGGACACTTGCACGTGTAAGGATGAACTCTAGACTCCGAGCCCGCCCTGTGGCACCATGGTTAACACTGTGGCCCAGTGTGCGCTAGCGCCTTGCTTATTCGCTCTCTCTGCTCGTTCTCCTCTTCCTTCCAGGTGCCAAGAAGACTGAGTTCTCGCGTCCATCAGAAACGGTCCCATGGCATTCTGGGGTCATCATGCTGTGGTGTGCTCACGGGACTCCGTGTACCTGTCTTCGGCCCAAGACTCCCTCCCTGCTGGGGCCCGGGGCCCTTATGCCTCCTCCTCACCATTCGTCTCGAAGATCACGCTTGACGCCTCCACCGTGCACGAGGCCGACCTTCGGGGTCTTATCCTCTCCTCCCGGATGTTTTTCTTTTTCAGCTAGTTTGTGTGTTCAGTGAAGCCACACATGACTCCTTGTCTTCTGGTGCGTTGAGGCCATAGGTTGGACCAGCAGCCACAGGAATAACATTTGTCCGAGAGGCTGGCCTTGACACAGCAGCCCCATGCTGGCCGGAGGGGCCCTCCCAACACAGGGACGAGACTTACTGTCACCCTCCCTGTTGTACCCCAGGACTGCCAGCCTCACCCCTTTCTCATGTGCTTATTCCTCTGGGCAGCGGCACAGGACTTCTCCCTTTTCTTAGGGACACCGCCAAGTCCCATCAGCAGTGAAGAGGGCACCCTTCAACTGTCGAGGTCACACAAAGTGCGGACGTCACCTTCCAGTTGCCTGCCGGCCAGGACTGGTCTTGGCTCATCACGGGGTCCTCCCCTTGTCCCGGACCCTGGCCTTGCCACGTCGGACCGTGTCCGCTACGTCAGCCTCCATGAGGACGGCCTTCCCTGAAAGGGCTTTTATGAAAATCATCTTGCAGAGCTCCCAGGACGGCGGGCGGAACAGCTGCTCCTGGAGGTTAGATCGCGAAGGAAGATTCAGTTTCAGTGCCGAGTGGCATAAACAACACAGGTGGGAAGACAAGTAACTTGGTGAGGTAATTTGCAACCGTGACAGGTTGGAGGCAGGTGGATTCCCCCGGTGCGTGGGCATGTGCCAGGGATTCCAGGCAAATGTCCAGCCCCAGCAGGAGCCCAGCAGGTGCTCCGAGGTCACCCACTGTCCTGTCTCTTCGCGGCGACAGCCTACGGCAGAGCCGAGAGCCAGTGCCACGCATGTGACAGAGACACATTCAAAACCCCGCGGTCACCAAAGACTGGTCTGCGACTTACCCTGGGCGTGCCGACTTGGGCATGTTACCAGGGGCAACCATAACAAGCTCGGTATGAGGACTGGATGGCATAAGATCCGTGTGACACAGTGGCTGCCGTACTGCAACTCTGCGATGATTATTAAATACTGATTTTAAATATCCCCTCAAAGTCTCTCAAAGCTCATCGATCCTTCTCCATTTTATGTTGTTCTGCCATAAATAACAAACAGATTATTTGGAAAGTAAATGTAGCTCTCCATGTTTAAATAGAGCCGGCACCTTTATCATCTGATTTTGAAGACAAAAACTGATGTTTAAAGAAAAGTGCTCTGTATTTATCTCCCACTCACTTTAACTTAAATGCATGATTCTGGCGAATATTGCTCCCAAACACTTGGGCTTCAGTTTCTATAGTTTATACCATTTATATAAAAGCCCTAGGTTTTTGAATATTAAGAGTAAAACTAGAGAAAGTTTAATACACTTCAACTTCACAATTTCATTAAACGTGTTTGGCATATTGTAGGGGTGGGTAATTTACTGTAAAATTTCAAGATGTTAACCGTGATAACCGGCACAGAAGTCTGGCTGAATTGTTGGAACGGCAGCTAAGTTAGTTAACTCTAGGGTTCACGGTAAACCCTGCCAAAGGCTTTAGATAAAGTAACACAAAGTAGTTTGCTGTGATTCATAAGTTTCTTCTGCAGACCGAAGGAATCCAGACTGGTTAGGTTAGCATTCTGAAGGGTTATCTAAGTTTGGTGCATTTATATAAAGCAACACAACAAGACAGAAAAAAATTGAAAACAGGCATAATAACATATAAAGCAAAGCTTTATCATTTTTTAGTCTACGCTGGACTTTGAGGGCAAGTAGCACCTTGCACTTTGTCATTTTATTCCAATTGCAGAGAATGCTGATATTTTATGAATGTGGAGGCAAGGTCATGCTGTCTTTGAAAATTATATTTTTAATCAAAATCCTGCCGTTAATGGCATCAGAGAAAAGTTCACATGCCCACAGCAAATCTTTTTTATTAAGTGATTGATTAGTAGAGGTTTGGGTCTCTCTTCACTTGAGTAAAGAGTCTCAAAGGAGGCCTGTACAAAATTATTTAAAAACAGAGGCTAGAAGAACACCCATCTCAGGACAGACTGTCTAATCACCAAGGATTATCGCTGGCCTGGCACTGGCTCCTGGGTTTCACCAGTGTGATTCAGAGCCACAGGGCCGCAGGGAAACCAGCCCTTGCCCTGGGGCCCCCACGTGTGGCCCGACATACCAGCTCCCCACCTGCCGCCCCATGGGGCTCACCTCTCACCCAGGGAGCGGTGCGTGCCTGCCTTCACCCTCGGGGACGGCGTTGAGCCACTGGCACTTAACAGGGAACGTCTGTCCCCCCAGCTTCTGGGCCCCCAGATGCCCCTGTGATCAGAGCTGGAGCCTCCAGGCAGCTCAGTGCGGAGGGCTCTGCTCGGTCTGTCCGCCCGCAGTCCCCATCTCAGACCCCGCACGACTGAGTGGCCCGCGACCCGTGTCCCTGTGAGCCCAGGGAATCGGGGGCCTGGCTGCACGTTCCAGCAGGAGGTGGCTTCCCGTCGGCCCCCTCATTCCTCCTCTGAGCCCGAGGCTCCGTGTTAGCCATGGCTTCGTGTTCTGGAAGCAAACCGCAAACCAGACAGAACCCTACCTTCCGCACAAATTCTGGATGCTCAGAAGATGCTCAATACAGTTTTGGTTAATCAAATGGAAGGAAGGAAGGAAGGAGGAGAAAGGGAGGAAATGAAAAGACGTGAGGTAGTCTTTGAAGGAGATGCTGTCAAAATATTTCATAAGCAGACAAGATAATTGTCATACTTGCTGTCTCATATTTTTGACTTCAGTGTTTTTGCATGGGCCCGATTCGGGCACTTACTGAGAAAAATTTGCTCATAAACATCGGACCTAGAAATGCATCACAGGGGCGATTTCATTGGTTCGGGTGGTGGGAAAATTGCGCTTTGATTTACTCCTTTTCTCCATTACTTTCTTCTCTCCTTTTTTCCCTTGGTCTAGATCAGAGGAGAGTAATTGTACATGGTGTTTAATATAATTTTGGAGTTGTCCTTTGTCATGAAGTGTCTAGGTGCCAGGTGGACAATTGACTTTTCAGTCGTTATCACAAGATAGGACAAATTCCCAAGTACAGCTTGTCGCTGAAGGACCCCCACGTGTCCGGGACTCACAGACACAGGCAACAGTGTGGTGGTGGCCGGGTGGGGAGCGCGGGGGCTGGCTGGAGGCGGGCGGAGGGGGGAAGTGGGGACCTCTGCAATAGTGTCAGCAATAAAAGACTCAGGGCCTGAATTTAATCTGAAACTTAACTGTACATACAGTTCTTAAAAATAATTCTGTTTCCTATTATAAATGTTAGTACTCAAAGCAATTCCATAAATAATAGGGTGTCATATAACCTAATCTCTATTAGTCAGGCTCAAAAGAGAGATAATTTTTCCTAAATTTTATATAATATTACATTCTTTTTAATATACAAATGAATAACCATTCTATTTTCCTATATTGTTTTTTAAATATATTTTATTGATGATGCTACTACAGTTGTCCCATTTCCCCCCTTTATTCCCCTCTGCCCTGTACCTCCTCTCCCACCCTCATCTCCCCCTTAGTTCATGTCTGTGGGTCAAAAATATAAGTTCTTTGGCTTCTCCATTTCCCATACTATTATTAACCTCCCCCTGTCTATTTTGTACCTACCATTTATGCTACTTATTCCCTGTATCTTTATCCCCATTATCCCTCTGCCTCCTCCCCACTGATAACCCTCCACGTGATCTCCATTTCTGTGATTCTGTTCTTGTTCTAGTTGTTTGCTTAGTTTGTTTTTGTTTGTTTTTAGGTTCAGTTGTTGATAGTTGTGAGTTCTTTGTCATTTTACTGTTCATATTTTTGACCTTCTTCTTTTCCTTAGGTAAATCCCTTTAACATTTCATATAATAAGGGCTTCGTGATGATGAACTCCTTTAACTTGACCTTACCTGAGAAGCACTTTATCTGCCCTTCCATTCTAAATGAGAGCTTTGCTGAAGAGAGTCATCTTAGATGTAGGTCCTTGCCTTTCATGACTTAGAATACTTCTTTCCAGCCCCTTCTTGCCTGCAAGGTTTCTTTGGAGAAATCGGCTGACAGTCTTATGGGAACTCCTTTGTAGGTAACTGTCTCCTTTTTTCTTGCTGCTTTTAAAATTCTCTCCTCTTTAATCTTGGGTAATGTAATTATGATGTGCCTTGGTATGTGCTTCCTTGGGTCCAACTTCTTTGGGATTCTCTGAGCTTTCTGGACTTCCTGGAGGTCTATTTTCTTTGCCAGATTAGGGAAGTTCTCCATTATTTGTTCAAATAAGTTTTCACTTTGTTGCTCTTCCTCTTCTCCTTCTGGTACCCCTATGATTCGGATGTTGAAATTTTAAAGTTGTCCTGGAGGTTCCTCAGCCTCTCCTCGTTTTTCTGAATTCTTGTTTGAATTCTTATTCTGGTTGAATGTTTATTTCTTCCTTCTGATCCAAATCATTGATTTGAGTCCCGGTTTCCTTCCTGTCACTGTTGGCTCTCTGTGCATTTTCCTTTATTTCACTTTTCATAGCCTTCACTTTTTCCTCTATTTTGTGAACATATTCAACCAATTCTGTGAGCATCCTGATTACCAGTGTTTTGAACTGTGCATCTGATAGGTTTGCTATCTCTTCGCTGCTTAGCTGTATTTTTTCTGGAGCTTTGATCTGTTTTCATTTGTGCGATTTTTTTTTTTTTGGCTTGGCACACCTGTTAAGGGGCGGAGCCTTAGATACTCACCAGGGTTGGGCAACCCACATGGCTGTGTTGTGATGGTATGTGGGGGAGGGGTCAGAGAGGGAACAGTGTCACTTACTCAGCCCTCAGTGGGCTGTCAGTCACTCCCCCCACTGCCCACAACCAAATTGGGCCCTTCTGGTGCTGCTTCCCAGGTGGGTGTGTTTGTGTACGTTCTAGGACCCTGTGGGTCTCTCCAACGAACTCTCCTGTGAGGCTGGGAGTTTCTCCTGCTGGTGCCTCAACCACCACAGGTGTTTTCAATCAGAGGTTTTGCGGCTTCATTTCCCCACTGGGACCCTGGGTTGTGGGTCTGTCTCGCTCCCCAGTTGTTCCTCCCAGTTTATCTGCATGTGAATGTGGGCCCGCCTGCTCTGCCAGCCGCCACCTTGTTGAGAGTCCTCTCTGCCCGGCTGCCGTCTCCGCCCTCATACCGGTCTGGGTGAGTGTTTCTTCTTTAACTCCTTGGTTATCGGACTTCCATACAGTTTGATTTTCTGCCTGTTCTGGTAGTTTTTTTTTTTAAATTTGTTGTTGTCCTTCTTTTGGTTGTGTGAGGAGGCACCGTGTGTCTACCTACACCTCCATCTTGGCCGGAAGTCTATTTTCCTATATTGTTCATCTAAAAATTCACAATAGGAGTTTCCTATTGGAAAATCAGTAGCTTTGATTATGATGAATAAATATCATTAAATGTCACACCTCAATTATATATAACATATATTTATATATTAAGTATATAGTTATATTTTATTCTATTATAGAATAAAATGTAAATATTTATTTATATTTATTATATAAAATACAAATGTTTATATTATAGTATCAAATAAATACAAATATTTATGCCATATTTACTTATAGATATATAACATATACATTTAAATATATAACGAGTGCGTTCTCCACACAGGCTGTGAATGAGCCGTGTTCGGGGTGAAGACCGGTTTGGACGCAGGGTTTTTATGGTCTCCTGCCGATAGTGGGGCCCTGTCAGGATTTGTAAGTTTGTATACTTTTTAAAGAGGCCTGTTTTATTATGTTACCTAATATAAAATTGTGTATTCGTTTTTACTGAACTGCCAAGCCCCCAATACGGGTTTACACGTTGCTCAGGCAAACAAGCCACACCTCCCACCACGGGGTCCCAGATGGGCGCTGGGCCAAAGCTGCCAGCAGGGAGACGTTGGAGCAGCCGAGAGGGAAAAGGACGCCTGTGGCAAAGACAAGCAGAAGAAGTGAAAACGAAAGACCAATACAAACATCTTCCTTGCACTTCGTACTGAAAATTATTCTCCCAAAGTTTCGTTGGAGAGGCTCCTGCTGCAGTCGGGTTGCCTCCTTGAGAAGCAGACTGAGCCTGAGTTCGGTGTCTCCAGATCTCTGCCTTCCGGGGCAGCGGGGGTGGGGGGGTCGCCTTGGGCTGTGCCCTGGCCGCTGAAACCCCAGAGACAGCGAGGGGCCTCACTGGTGGGACTTGCATGTTTGTGCCCCTTCTCTCTGGGCCACTGCCCAAGCCGGCAGTGATTCTGATTCTTGGCCTCAGGCACTGAGCCTGCTGGGGCCTTTCCCGAGAGTCACACAGGCCGGAGCCCCTGGAGGGTCCCAGTGCTGTTCGTTTCAGGCCGCTGTGATTGCAGCTGGTGTGAATTCACGGCAGCTCCGTCTGTGCTGTCTGATGCAGCAAGCGTTCAAACAAAATGCATTCCTGCTCAGGGGGCCTGGAACGGGCAGGGGCACTGTGGCGAGGACATGGGCCCTCCCACCTCGCTCTTCCTGGAGGTGGCTTCGTGATTTAAGAACATCGTCTCCATCCCCGACTTTCCCCTTTGCTACTTACTAACATTTTCCAGATAGTGTTAGCCATGGGGGTCCCTCGTGTCCTCCATGGGGAGTGAGGGGAGACCTATGCCTGCCGACTCCACGTGCAGGTCCCTTGTGTGGAGGGGCCGGGCGTGAGTGATGCAGCAGCTGGATTTGCTGACCATGAAATGGTAGGGCAGAGGAGAAAGGTGTGGACTCCTTGTGACGTGAATACAATCTGAAATTTAAAGTGAGCTGCGAGGCCGTGCAGTTTAGACTGGCCTTAGACTGCGAACGACCTACGGGAAGTCCTCGATGGGACAGAGGAAGACAGGTACAGTGACTCTTCTCTCGGAATGAAGGGCAGGGGACATGAAAGCCCTTTGCCAGCCCCTGTCTGCCCCAGACTCTTTCGGTGGAACTCTCGAGCTCCCCCTGGATTTCCCAATCCGGTGGAGACTGGCCATCTGACTCAGTGCAGGTCACGGGGGCGGGGGACACACTGAGAGATATCGCCTACACACCAGCGGAGTTACGTCCTTGCAGAAATGAAGATGGACTCGCACAATCTGTCTGCATTCCCGATGGTTGAAATCGAAATTAAAACCAAAACCAAACAAAATGTGGGGGGATCGAGCTGGGATATCCAGCTAGGATCCAAAAATGGCACAAAATAACCGCGTGTCATTTCTGTCCCTGCAGTGTGGAGTCTCACTTGAAGGAAAATAGCTGCTGAGATTGGCTTATATTAGAGTAATTACAGTAAACACTCTGAGAAGACCAGCTCATGCCAGTTTTTTGTTTTTTTTTTCACTGTGGCCACTTCGGAGTTTATTATTGTTATGATGATCATCATTAAACTTCGGGCACAGAGGGGTGAGCTAATTGTTGTCCTGAGCTCCTGGTCCTTTCTCATCATCGATCTTCCTGTTTTACTTTCTGCTCTGCTCTTTGTGTGGTCTGGGGCTATTTATTTCACTTCTCTGTGCTTCTCATTTGTGAAAGTAAGATAACAGCTTCCCTCTCTCCAGCTCGTTCTGAGGATTAAAGAAGTTAATTTGTGCAAGGCACTGCATGCAGCCTGCAGTAATCGCCGACCCTCACTTTTATTAGTTCTTGTTATTTATTTCTCACCCCCAATCCATTTCCTCCGCCCCTCCAGGCCATCTCTCTCGTGTGCTAACGCTACCCTTTGGCTCACGTGCGATCCTGCGAAGTCGGCACTCTCGGCTCAGGTGAATTATTTGGAATCTATGTAACCACATAGCACCACACACGTCAGCCTGGAAGTTGTAAGACAGGTGACATCGCCATGACGTGGGGGCCTCCATGGGGGGCCCCTGCCAGACCCCCTGCCCCGTCCCCACAGGAGATGCCGAGACCGGCCCGGCCTCTCCACCTCACAGACGGCAGCGTGATGACCATCGGTGACAAGGTCCGTCTCGCATCCCTCTGAGAGTTTAGTTGAACCTGTAACTGCGAGAAGCGCTGACCAGTGCTTGCTTATGATCCGGCCGCGTGTGACAAGGCGTTTCGTCAGGTGGCTCCGCAGATCAGGGGAAGCCGCAGAAGAGCAGTGCCACATGCCTGTGGTGAGAAAAAGCCACATTGCTGACAAATCTGAACGAACACCTTTTGGAACCGTTCAAGGAAACTGAGGTCACAGGCCAACCAAAGGCACTGGGTTTGCAAGCACGTCGAGGTTTCTGAGGGAGATGGGACACCTGGCTGTGGGAGGAGGGGGTTGCCACCTTGTAAATGCACCGAGAAAGCTGTGGGGACTGTCACCGCCAGCCGATGGCTTATTGGCTCTAGTCCCAAGTGTGCCCTTCAGTCACCCCTCTGTGAGGGCAGAGCTGCACCCTGAAAATATTTGTCCTCTGCCTCCTGGCACAGTCTGAAGTGTTGTCAGTCCTGGGTCGTGAAGGGACCCTGAGAAAGAGGTGCCTTCTCTTCCTGGACCTGGTGTCCCCTCTCCGTCTAGTCCCGGGACAGCAGCTCCAGCCCTTCCCCCGCGGCTCAGGTGTCATCCAGCACCTGCATGAGACAGCTCAGCGTGGCCAGTGGGCTCCTCTGCTGCCTGTCAGGTCACTTTGTCACGGTGTCGAGGCTGTGCCTCGCGGAGGGCGGCTTCTCCAGGAACCCACGAGAAAGAAAACAGAACATGTTTTCTGTGTTAGAACATTAATCGAAGAGGAAAAAAGCCTAAAATTATAAATATGTTTGTAATCATGAAAAGAAAACACTGAATCAAATAAATTTTCACATAGTGCCCAGATTGGATAGAAGGAGGAGGAGGGGGAGGAGAGGAAGGGGAATGGGGAGGGGAGGGGAAGGAGAATGAGGAGGAGGAGGAGGAGGAGAAGAGGAAGAAGTTGTTCTCTTTGACGTCTCGGCTGGGTTCCTCTCCACCACGCTGCACGTTCTGAATGAGATTCTCCTGCAGCTCAACAGGACATCTCAGCAGAACAGGGACTCTTCACTCATCCTCCGCAGGAACCAGCGGCCCAGGAATCCCCAGAGCCCAGGCACCATCCATCGGGGGGCTGAGCAGCTCCTAGGCGCCGCATTCCGGGGAAGCAGCGACTCCTTCTGCCCCCTCTGTGAGCCCTGGGCGTCTGATGCCCAGCTCACTGCTCCTCTTGACCTGGACACGGAAGTCCTGGGACTGCTGTGCTGGGGACAGGCCGGTCCTGCCCCCGGCCAGTCGGGTGGAGAGGGCCGCTTTCTCTTTCCGGGTTTGCTATATTTGCGCAGCTAGGATTTCGGGGCGGATCTCCCCCCGAGCCCCCGTCCGGGTTGCTACAGTTGTGCAGGCGGTGGGGACAGAAGGACGGCTCCGGCTCTGGTCTGTTGGCGGAGCGGGGGTTTTCTTCAGGAAAGTAACGCAAAGTGGCTTGCGCGGCCACATCTCAGCCAGAAGAACCAAATGCAGACAACACATTTTTTGTTTGTTTTCCCCCGAAACAGTCTTTGAATGACAAACGCACTCAAGGCTCAATTTATGAACAATCTGCTGTAATGATACACTTTTTCTCACTAATAGCACCGCTGTCCGGTGTAATGTTAACCTTACTAACGGCATTTTTTTGGTAGGAAAATAAACCCAGTCTTTCATATTTTATTTCCGGTGCACTAAGGCCATAAAAATTACTTCAAAGGGTTTTTATGCTCAAGAACTCAATCCTGGGATTCAGAAGATCAGATCATGCCAGGCTAACAGGGACCAGGGCTCCCTGTTTCCTCCCCTGGTTTCTCGTATCGTTGGGGCCACTTCTCTGAAAGCTTCGTATTTGAGTTATTTCTGTTGTAAAGTCACACTGTTGAACGTATTTCAATCTGCTCCACCTAATGAGTTCACGGGCTGCGCCTAGACCCTGTTTTCGAGTCGCAGCTTCAGCCGTGATGACGGGATCACCAAACACGCACAATCTCCACGTTTTTCAAAAAGCGGCCACGGAAGCGCATCTGGGAGACGGTTGGCCGGAGCCAGGGGGAACTATACGGCCAAGGAAGAAGTCAGGTGACGGGCAGCTGGCTCCACGCTCAGCGTGGCCATCCAGACTCTGGGTCTCTCGGAAGGGAGTCTCTAGCCAGACAGAAGGAGTTCCCGCAGCCATGCCTCTCAGGGTTTGGAGCCGCCCCAGCAGCCCGATAGGTGCACGGTGTGGTACCCGCGATGATCGTCACGCATAGTAGAAGTTTTAAAAATGAGACTCCCTGATGTGGTCATAGGTGATTTAACAATACTTTCTAATGAAGCATGCGCTTGAGACGTTAAACATTCAGGCAAAATGTTGAAAAGCTTAAGACAATACACTCCCTTGTTTCCCACTAAGTTTATTTGCTTCCACAATGAGCTGGTATTTGACTTGACTTCGTTAAATTAATTGCTGGAATGAATTTTCCTCTTTATTTATTTCTTCTCTAAGAGTTTTAAATGATAAATATAAAAAGTTACAACAGATACCTAGGAACACGAGTCTCCACAAACTTGGCCACATCGGGTGGTATTTTTCTGAAATCAAAATGCCCGGGTTTAAACCCAAACCCTGCCTTCTCAGCGATGGTGAACGTGAGCAAGAATTGCCGGCTCTCTGTGTGTAGGTCCCCGAGGGCAGAGCGAAAGGCTGTAATAGTGGGGTTTTAAACGTCTTACGGAGTTTGGGGATGAGTTCTCTACGTGTGGGTTTCAGGACAGTGCGTTTGGGACAAGGCTGAGGGGTCGTGTACATGCAGCGCTTCTGTACAGTTGTCACCGTTGTTGTTTTATCAGCAAAGTCCCACATCTTCCACCTCTGGGAGAGACACCGAGAAACTTTAGGGCCTCTGGAGCGCGGTCTAAGGATGCACAGAGTTGGCCTGTGTCGGGATACGGTTAGAAGAGATTAGGTATTTGTACTTCTATGAATATTGTTGGCACACAGGAAGTGTTCAATATAATAGCGTGCCTTGAATCTTCACTTATTAGGGGAAAATGTGCCTCAGGAAGGAGGACCTGCGCTGGTTCTTTCGTCCTCCTCATCCTCGGAGGCGCCTTTGCAGACTGGCTTACAGCCTGCTCCGGTTGGCCTGAGGGTGAGTCCTCTTTGTCTGCGGTCCCTTCGTTTGGGCCGCCCTTCCCGGCTCGGTCACTGGTGAGCCCGTGTGTGGGGCAGAGTCACAGCAGGTAAGTGAAGGAGCGGGTGAGTTACTACGTGTCGGAGTCTGGTGCAGAGGCCGGTCGTTCCGACTCAAAGTTGGCAGTTCTTGCCGTGTGCAGGACTGGTCCTGGGTACCTGGGTCTTAAGGACCTGCTCTCCAGAGAAACTGCGCGTGGGCAGGAAGGGCACCTGGAGGCGGATGGGGGGCCGTGCCAAGCCAGTTTCCGTACACATCACGTTCCTCTTTTACTGAATCCATCTAGATAGTGGCCACTTCTCAGGGCCTTGAGGATGCCTTTGCTTCCAGACAGAATCCCCAATAGTTCGCGAGTTCATTCCTTCTCTCTCCTCTCGTATATAAAAACTCACACACAGGGACCCAGCCACTTCGCTGGGTTTCTAAAGATGGAAGGACGAACAAGACAAGGACCTTCCTTCGAAAACCCCACTGTCTGAGCCCAGTGCTTGGGGCGCAGGGAAGATCATAGGTGCATCCGACCACCTTTCACTGTCGCCCTGTGCGTGGCTTCCTGTCTTCTGGACTCTGGATCTCAGGACCTGGAGACTGTGGCCCGAGAATCAGTGTTGGCCCTTCTCGTGTGAGCCCGAGACTTGGAATCCCCCCACGCGTGGCAGGCGCTCCGCACGAGGCCGGCTCTCGGACGAGTGGAATCAGTGTGCGTGTAAAAGCGGCCGAGGGCAAGTCTGTTTGCTCGTTTACTTAAAAGACACCATTGTGACCCGCTGGAATCCCGTAGGCACGCTGTCACTAAAGGAGGTTTGCCTACGTCCAGAGGTGTGAAAATTTTTTCTGTTTTACAAGGAGAATGGGTAAAAAGCCATCAGCCATTGTAAGTAGATCTGATAGAGAAGCCAGGCTTCTCCCAAATTTACAGGTTGACATGGATTTGGCAGATTCAAATACAGTAACAAGTAAAAATTCGGCTTTTCCACCCCACGGCAATGTGCTCGATGGAGGGCCGGTGGCTTGCCTTCCTGTGGGCGGAGGGTGGAAAGTGAAGGAGCTCCAGGGGACAGAAGGTGAGCGTCATTTCTTTGAAAGGCCCTGGGAGGAGCGATGCAGGCCTTTGGCTGCCGGGGCTGTTGGTGCCGATGCATTAAGCCTGTGCGTGGGGTTCGTCGTACTGGTCCCAGACAACCCACCCAGGTGCGTGGAGAGAACCCCAAAGAGAGGACTCACAGAAGTGCGGGGTGTGCCAGCGGCCCAGGGGCAGCCTGGGCACATTCCAGAAAGGCATGTGGAGGGAGTAATTGAAGGTCCATCTGGCCGCCTGCGGGGCGGGCGCTGCTGAACAGCCACCAACTCATTAAACTCGGCTTGGCCGAGCTTGCGGACTCCCCACCGAGACCGGCTGGGCAGCAGAAATGAGTAACATGTGTTGACATTAACTTGCTGAAATGAAAAAAAGAGGAAAATTTTGTTGGACATTTATGCTTCATGTTCATGGCCGATAAACTTCTGTTGAAAAGAAAACGAGAAATAGTCCTTTTCTAAGGAACGAAGGCGTGGCCGTCCGAGGAGGAGGCGCCCGAGGCTTCGAAGGCTCCCTTCCAGGGTTTTCGGCACGTCTGCTTTCAATTATTTTTAAGAGGCCGGTCATTTCGGCTGCTGACTTGGAGTTTCATGGGGAAGGGCTTGGTAACGAAAATAATTGACCTTGATTTACTACCTCTGGAGGTCCTCTGCCCCCATTTGTAAAGGAAACAAAATTAAGCCCTGTGTTTGCATAGCTGCCTAAAACTGAATTGGGGAATTCATGGGGTGTTCACTGAAGCTCAGTTTTCCTCAAACAGCTTGAGGAAATTGGGGTGGGGGCTGGGGATCCAGGTCTAGTCTTAATTTTCTCTGAGTCTGGCAGAGGGGTTTAGGCTGAGCGGCTATGAAACTCCTGCCAGGACTCGGTTTCCCTTCTCTCACACTGGGTTTGAGAGCTCAGTGTCCACACCAGAGATGATGCTTCTGGAGAAGGGAGCACGGGAGAGAGAGTCCGGCTGTGCTCCTCCCCACAGCAGCCAGCATGAGTGCTGCTCACTGGCCGAGGGGAGACCTTGGGGACAGGGTGCCACCGCCCGTCGTGGGAGGGCTGGACGGCACCCGTGTCTCCTGAGCTCTGCGATGTGTGGGCTCCGTTTTCGCTGAAATGGCTGTCACTGTGGTTGCTTCGCAGGCTAGGGACTGAGGTCAGGAGATCGGTAAGTCATTGGAGGCCACACCTGTGGTCAATGGCCACACGGGTTTGATCCCAGACCTGTCCCACGGCACGTACCTACACCCACCCGTGCCCCCCCAGCCCCCGCAAGCAGCTGGCTTGGCCCCATGGCTGCGAGGGACGCACACCCCAGCTTTGCCGAGACCCGGCTTTGATTCTGAGAGTGCGGAGCTGCTCTTCCGCGAGAAGGTCCTGAGGGTAGGAGGGGTGGGGGCAGCGATTGTGGGGTGCAGACGGATATAGGACGAGAGGGAGGGGAGAACATCCTGGAGACCATTTGTAAAAGGCAGTGTGCAGGTGCTACTGCAGAGTTTAGTTCCTTTGAAGAAATTGCACTTCATTCAGTTGTTTCTTTGCTCTCTCTGTAGACTTGAAAGTGAGCAGTTAGTGACCTCGAGAAGCTGCGACCAAGACAGGGAGATGCAGACGGACAGAAACGGACGGAATCAGCACCATAGCACGCACTGAGCCCAGACCGCGGCCGGGGTGGGGGGGTCACGGCTGCCCTCGGGTGGGGGGGGGGCAGGCGTCCTGGCCTGCCGGCCCTGCACCGGGGCCTGCCCTGCAGATCAGGCTTCGAGACAAGGGGGTACGTTCCTTACGAACGTAACTGACCTGTCCAGACCTTTTAAGCCACATTATTCTCCCAGGAATTAGGGCTTTGTGAGATTCCAGAGACAAGCAGTCATTGAGAGCCGGAGTGAATCTGGTATCTGACAGGAACTATGAAACGGACACATTTTCCTAACGTGCAGGCAAGCAGGCTTCCGGCAGTGTTTGTGGTGAGCTGTTTCTGCTGGTGAGGAGTCTCCGACACCCGTTCCTTCCCTTGTCCCGCACAGGGCTGGGCGCCGTGAGGAACCCTCGGTTTCCGGCCGAGACCGCTGCTTTGAACCAAGCGTCTCGCTTCGTGGAAGATGCGTCTTCTTTATTCCTATGAAAGCTTTACATTTTAGACCCTTGTTCACCGCGGCGGCCGAGATCTGAGTGTGTGGGAACACCCCGACAGGTGGGGTTGCCGGGAGGGTGACTCGAGACTCTGTCTCGTTCTTCCATGCATTTCGGGGGCTCTGACAGGTAACTTCCTGTTGGCAACACCTGACACAGTCCTGGGAAAGCGGACTCACCTGCCAGACGCGAAGGGGTTTTCTTAATTCTCTTAGAGTTTCCATCATTGTCACTAGCCTTGTAGAAACCTTACACTATTATTATAGAAATTACGGAAAATGTGAGGAAGTCCAGGGACAAAAGCACAGCAACTCCACTATGATTCACTCATTGCTACTAACACCCGGCGGCTAGTTCCTGGACTACTTCCTGCAGATTTTCACACAGATCTAAGTGTGCGACTCTGACTTCATTGTTTGCATTTAGCACCTTGCTCCCTGGGCTCACTCCTCTGGGTGCTCATTCACTCATTCGCTCATTCATTCATTCATTCAGCACAGCCCACCTGGATTCCTGCCCTGTGCCGTCACCACGAACAGGAAGAGGCCCGCTGGTGGCTCGTGGAGGGGGGTTGGCCTCCTTCCCGCTGCTGGGCGGCTGCCGTGCACGTAACCGCTTTGCACCGGGACAGGGTTGCCTGGCTGACAACACTGGGCGCAGTGTGGGCGGTGCCCACTGACTCACTTTAAAACGCTGAGCAGGTGCCACCGGGACAGACTGGCAGTGGTCTCAGGTGAGAGGTGCTCCCTCGAAGGTGGCCGCGCCTGGGGTCAGTGTTTCCTGATGGAAATGCAGAGCAGCACCGTGATTTCACGCTTTCTTACCCAAAGAGTAGCATGCTCGACCCCCTCTTCTGCTTCCTGCATTTAAAATCACTTACTGAGCTGTGACACCCAGGCGGTCGTGTGCACACGCATTCGGTGACACGCTTGCACGAGTTTTATATACCGATGCCTGGCATCCACCCGGCAGACCCCTGTGGAGGGCGAGTACTTCCCACCCACAGAAGGCCCTTCTGCGCCTCCCTTCAGCACCTCCTCCTCGACCCCACCACCTGTCTCACTTCTGTCGCCGCCCCGCTTTGAGTCATTAATAGAGTCGTCGAGCACGTCACCTTCTGTGGCCGGTCCCTTTCCCTTGCTGTCTCATCGCTGCTTCTACGACACCCCCATGATGCGGCGCTTGCGTGTAGACAGTTATTTTTGTTGCTGTGTAGTTGTCTGTCGTATGGGTACAATGTATTCACTCATCCTCCCCTCGATGTATGCACAACTGGGTTATTTCCAATTTTTCTTTACTATTAATGAAGTTTGTATCAACATTTTTGTACTGCCTTTAGCTAGATATATGCCTTCTTTTGGGGGGTATGTATAAAAGAGTGATAGAATAATTGTATCATAAATATTGCCGAGCGTATTTTCAAATTTACTGTATGAATTTTTATGGAAATCGTTGCTATAGGGGAATTTTGGTTATTTTGTACACTAGCTAATACTTGTTATTGTCAGTTGTCCTGATTTTTTCCGTTCTGTATTTAGCCCGATACACCATTACTGTTTCATTTTCCTAAAAAGAATCATTTTATAATTTTTCACCAGGCTTTTTGGCCGAGAGAAAAGCCACATTTGGCATGTGCTAGTTTAGGTCCTTAGTGATATTATTTAGTGCTTTATGTGTTTTTAAATATCTATTTGCAGTAATACATTTTATATTATTGATATGATTTCTGTGATATACATATCATTTGATATCTTTATAAACACTTTGTAAATATGTTTCTTTAATATCCCCCCAATAAATAGTTCATTTTTTATCTTCTTGCCTTTTTAACTAAGCAAAATCTCTCAAAGACATCTACTTCATGAATCTTTTTTTTTTTTGCCAGTGCTTTTTGTATTTAAAGAGATCTTTGTCCACCAAAAAATTAGGAGGCACTGTCTTTTCTCCTCAGCTTCACGTTGGAGTTTATCACCCACTTTCAATCACTGTCCGCATCGGGGTGGGTGTCAGGGACTGCTCCTTTCTCTGGACAGACGCCGATCCCACGTGATGGGCGGGTTCTGGGTCTCGTGCTCTGCTCTGAGGTTCTGTCTGTCTCTGGGCCACTGTCAGCCCTGTGTCTGGTCGGCTGAGACTTTGGGAGGTCGGGTTACGAGGCCTTCAGTTCCGTTTTCACACAGCACAAGCCCCTTTGCATCCGTACTTCTCTGGGAGTTTGGCCCTGGGGTTGTGGGAACCGCACAGGGACCTGGAGAGAAGGGCAAGGTGGGCAGCAGGTGAGGGTTCCCGTCCTCAGAGCGGGCATCGCTCTCACTTTTAAAGATACTCCCGGACTTTCTCTCCACGATGTTTTGTTATCTTTAATGTTTTAATGTAGAGCTTGTGCGCCCATTTTAATCATTTTTGCCAGATATTAGACTTTTTATTACGTGTAAGTATGTAATCAGCACGCTCTATTTCACCCTCCAGCTGCCGGACATATATTGATATTGGACATGATGATCTCACGTCTCTTAGTTTGGACCCGACGTGAGTCAGACACAGACCTCCGGGCGAGTCTGTGAAGTGCCCATGACCCACACCCTCGTGAGCAAGGGCAACCTCACCTTGAATGGCCGAATTTGGGAGTCGTTCATACGCATCAGCGGGTCACAAGAACTATACAAATACAGATTCTTTCTGTGTTCAAAAAGCGGCCAGCACAGCACTGCGGAGGAAGGCTCCCCTGGCCGCAGACACGCTTTCCAGTTCGTAGCGGTCTCCCGTGTTATTCTCTTTAACTACGTGTTTCTGGACATGGAGTGCAGACTCACGGGTTTTGCGGCTAATACGGTTTTCTTTCCCACTCATATTCAGGGACAACTTCCTTTGGTTTAGGTGTGTAACCTTTGGTGTCCCCTACACATGCAACGCAGAATTGTCAGCGATGACTATTTCAGGGTAAGTCAGCAGGAAGCAGAAAGGAAAAGAGAATTTTTATGCTATGATGACACTTCGGTAGACGTCGATTTGAGTAATCATTTTCTGCACGTGAAAGCGTCACCTCTTCGGACTGAGCAATGAACCCCCTCTGAGGTCACCGTCCCCTCGCTAGGCACCCAGACTCCTAAGTGAGAGATGGCGAGGCGCTGAGCAGAGGCGCTGTTCATTGCCGCATCCTCACTGCGGGCGCTCCGCGTGGTCCCCACACTCCTGGGCTGAGATGCACCGTGTCCCTCTGACTAGTCGATGACGGGCCTTCCGGCCTCTGCGCCACAGGCAGCTTCTGGTGAGATCGCAGGGTGGGGACGCTGGCGACGAGCCTGCGTGTCACCAGGTTGGAACGGCCTGTTTTCATGGGTAGAGGGAAGCGTGAGGGACGTGCTGGACTCTGGGCTGTGGAGAGGCTTGTGCACTGAGAGGTGAGGCTGGGGGTCAAGGGCTCCTGCTGTAGCAGGGGCCTGGAGCAGCCACTGACCTCCACACTGGGTTTTCTGCTGTAAAATCAGGGTCCCGGGCCAGTGCGCTGCTCTTCAGGACAGGCGTGAGGGGCGAGGGTGCAGCGGCCCGTGGACGGTGGGCTGCTCGCCAACCCTCCCCCAGCCTGTCGTGAACAGACAGCGTATCTGCCGGGAAAGCGAAGAGTGAGCCATGAATTTACTGTCAGAGCCAGACCCATCCTGGAACGTCCCACAGTGGACGTGGCCTCCTGAGCAAACCCGTGACCAGATCCGCGTCTGCTCCGGTGGCCCACCCCTAACACTGCACGTGCCGTCAGCCACAAGCTGAGTCTGAGAGGAACACTCGGAGCAGAGGCTGTGCGTCCTCAGGAGAAGGAGCACCGGTGCGAAAGACCAGCACTTAACACCACGAGAAGGGCAGCACCGTGCCGGCAGCACTGTGCAGGCCTCACCGTGCCAGCGGGCTCAGAGTCAGATCAGAGCCTGCCGTTTGAATTTGTTTCCCTTTCGTTCGCCATGGGACCAGGAGCAAGTCACCAGCCCCTGCAGGCCTTGCCGCCTCCCTGGTAAGATGGGGACCTCACAAGCACCTGTGTCACCGTGTCTGTGAAGGGTCACAGGCAGGCATTTGCTTGGCCCTCGGTGGTCCCCAGCGTTAGAGGAATGTTTTTCAAGGGTGTTGTGCACAGTCACTAAAGCTAGGGGGTTGCGGCTGTGGGTGCCGTGTCCCTCAGGGTCCGGGGTGTGAGGTGTTGTGCTGTCTGGGGCCACACCAATGAGTCGTTGACATACCGCAGGCCATCCGCACACCGCTCCCCATTCCAGGGGCTCTGGTTTCCGGTTGCTGGTTTGTCTTCCATGCTCCCACAGCAAACCTGCTACCATGATGGCAAGGGATCGGTGTGCGGAGTGGGGCTTTTATTTTTTTAACCATCAGTTAGGCCACCTCGAGTAAATACCTCTTTAAACCTCCCAGTCTGGTATTTCCGCCTTGACCCTTTGTAAGGTATCTGGTGGCCTGTGGCAGCTCCCAGCCCCACCGGCTGCTGGGCCACCTTCTCAGGCTGTGGGCCCCGCTAGCAGCTCGTGTTCTGGGCCCGCCCCACACGCCCCTCCCGAGGCCACGCCTGGTGACTCCAGCAGGAAGCACACCGGTCCCCTTGACTGCGATGAGTTTGAAATGACTCAGACTCTGAGCGCGTTGTTTTTTTAATAGAAAATGTGTTTGTGGCTTCATTCCAAGTCCAAATGGTTGTCTTTCTCGTTCACTTTGGCAGCTTGGTGTACATGCAGGGCTCCACCTCTCGGCCTGGTGCCAGCACGGGGAGCGGTCCTGTTCCCGCTCAGAGACTCGACTCCCACTGGGGAGGGCCACTTCCGCCCTGTGGCCAAGACAGCGGGAGGCGATGCTGCGTGTTCACTGCGTGTTTGCTGTGTGGAGCCGGGGAAGCACATGGTGTGGTAGAGTCACAGAGGATGAGGGTTGGTAACGGGGGACCAGGGACGCCTGGTCGCCTGGCCAGTGTCTTTACCCCGCAGAAGGTCAGCTCTGGGCCAGCAATGGGGACAGACCCGTGGGTCCCCAGAGGGTAGACTATGACACCAGGGAGCTCGTCCGCTCACACGGAACTTGGCTCAAAGGGACACAAGACTGGTTCATAGACGATCACCGGTCACTGCATCTGGGTGATGCCAAAGAAATCCCTTTATTTCTGTCCCAGAGTTTCTGAACGACCCGGTTGGGAAGATGAAGCTCCTCCCCCCGCCATCTCTCCGTGTGAAATCAGTGCAGTTTAGTGAACGGACGAGGCTTCTCCGTGTAAAGCACTCTTCCCGAGAAAGCCATCCCTGAGTCCTCGTTACAGATGTCCGGATGCCTGTGACTGTCCTCTGAGTGTAGAAATGGCTAATCTTTCCCGGTGCACAGTGCCACTCGGCATCTTCGCAGTGGGTGGGAGCGTTCGGTGTGCCCGTTCACGCCCTGTCACGCCATTGGACACCCTAGCATGTCATCACTGTGTTTAACTAGCTGGAAGGCCAAGGCGGCAGGCGGAGTTCTCAGGTGACCCAGGACGCGTGGCCTCACGTCCACAAACACCTTCGTCCAGGGGTTTGGTCGAAGGCTGAGCTGCACCGCAGGGAAAGGGGCATGCAGTGGAACCAGGTTCAGACCAGCGGAGCTGAAAGGAGGGCAACTCTCCTCCACGAGTCCGATTCATCAGGGTCGCCCACGCCACAGACAGGGCTCCGCCTGGCCAGAGGGGGTTCAGTCCACGTGAGGCTTTCCGTTGATGGATGTAAAATGGGGGTCGTGCGGTCAGGAATACAGGAGATCTCAGGTTGTTGAGAGGGACCCCTGGCCTGGCTGACAGTCCCCAGAGACACGGGGACCTTCGCCCTGCAGTCACGAGGCTATGAAGTTGGCTGTCAAAGCGAGGCAGCTTGGCATGGATTCTTCTGGAAAGCACAGGCTGCCCAACGCCTCGGGTCAGCCCTGGGCAGCGCCCCTGGATCCCCACCCTGTGAGCTAACTCACCTGCTGCGTCACACCCTAGTGGTGGGGTAATTTATGACTTATTATTTATTAACAACAGACCACAGTAAGAATCACTTTCCAGCTGCAAAATCTGGGCCCCTCCGAACATCTGGTTTCCTGGAGAGAGGTTTCTCTCTGCCAAGGGCAGAGGGCGTGGGCCCTGGGAGTGTTCAGAAACCAGACTGAAGGTGGACAGTGTACGGCCTCCGAACCTGCCAGGCCAGGCGGGCACGGCACCTGTGGGTGCACGAGGCCCGTTAGGCCCCTCCCCCCTCCTCGTGAGGCGTGTCCCTGTGACAGACACGTGTGAGGCTTAGAGCTTATTTCAATACACATTGTTACTGCTTTTAACTAAGACGTTTTGTTTTTTAGGGTCAGTTTAGGTCCACAGCAAAATGGAGAGGACAGTACAGAGATTTCCCACGCAGCCCCTGTTCCCCCCGACATGCACCGCCTCCCCCACCGTCAACGCCCCCAGCAGGTGGCATGTTTGTCATGGCTGATGAGCTGCTCGGACACATTGTTACCGCCCGGGGGCCACACTTTACACTGGGGTCGCCCTGGCTGTGTGACTTCTGTGGTTTGGACAAGTGTACAGTGAACACGTACCTGCATTATGGTCTCATAATTAGTGTTTTTACTGCCGTAAAATCCCTCTGTGCTCTGTCTGTTCATCCCACCCCCACCCCCACCCCCCAACAAGCCCTGAGGGTTTTCCGATCAATCTACATACAATATTCTTTAGGGGGGGAGCTCATCCTGAATCTTGTCCTTGGAGGCGGATGGAGTGACGTCTCTGAAGACAGCAGCATCTGGCAGGATGGGAGCAGGCTGATAAAGTTTTACGTTCACTCTAGATGTTCCCAGAGTGCCTGAGATCTGACGGGCAGTGGTGTCCAGTCTCCGGGCTCCGAGGACAGAAACGGGGCGTTTTTCTCTAGTCTGATGGGATTTAGATGAAAACCAGTGGTGATAACAGGGTTGGTGCGTTGGGAGGGAACTCACAGCCTGGCTCCGAGCCTGCTGGATGGCTGATCTTTAGGAAGAGCATTTGAAGACATGCTCAGCTTTTAGTAACTGAGAAGTAAAAACTGAAAACAGTCTAAAGTTCTGCTCATTTCAGAACACTCTTCTTTCATCTTCAGGCAGATGTTTGGCAAACAGTTTATTGCAAGGTAAAAAAATACAAAACTCGAGCCTCCCCTTGCCTTCGCCTCTTCTAGTGAATGCACCTTTCGAAGGGACCAGGAGAAGTAATGAGCAGTGGGAGGGGCCCTGGCCTCACTGCGCTCGGCACAGGTCTTCCTGCGGTGCTGAGCGGATGCCAGACGCATCCAGAGAATTACTTGGCGAACCGATGTTCTTCAAAGGTTAAACTGTGTTGCCTCTCCTGCGCGCTCCGTGAGGGTGGAAATTCTCCAAGTCGCATGACCTGGAAAAGCGGCAGCTTCTGTAGAGAGCCTTCCTACCACGTTAGCCCCTGAGTATCTTTCAGAGGGACTTACATTGTGTTGCTAATCATTTCAGGGTCCCCCTTCTTTGGTTGTGGTGGCCTGGGTGACGCGTGGCTCCCCAGTGCCCCGTCTCAGCAGAAGTCTTTCAGAGCGGGAGGCACTGCAGTGGGTTGTCCACCCCAGAGCTGGAACGTTGGCTCCGCCAAAGGCGCACCCGTGGCCCGCAGCACTGCCCACTCCCGTTGCCTCGGGCTCAGGTTTATTTCCTGGCGTTGCCGACTCACGGGGGACCCACCCGAGTAATTACAGCGAGCCCTGGATCTCAGTGTATAGGAGCAATGAGATTGCTTCTCCGAGTCTGATGGCTATCAGGAGGGAGAGGAGAGCACAAAGGGAGGAAATTAATTCACACACTAATGAATTTTTAAATTAGTATTTAAATATCCGCACTTCAGCAGTGTGTTGCCCTGGAGGGAACGGTGGAGAGAACGATCCAGGTAATTAGGGGAGTGAGGATATTAATACAAACCTGTGGCTGTCACGTGGCAGAAGGTGTCTGAAGGTCGAGCCGGCCGTGGAGCTATC
Source organism: Desmodus rotundus (assembly GCF_022682495.2). NCBI lineage: Eukaryota > Metazoa > Chordata > Mammalia > Chiroptera > Phyllostomidae > Desmodus > Desmodus rotundus. The sequence goes on along the minus strand of NC_071391.1, from coordinate 166,037,236 downwards.
AGGGGAAAAACACAGCCTGGCCGATGCTGCTTTCTCCGGAATCACCAAATTTAGAATAAAGGGCTACGCGAAAGAACAAAGATCTATCCCTGGAAGGGCATTAAATGCTCTTTGAATATCAATTGGCCGTTGTTAATATTTTTAATTTGCTGTGTGTTATAAATCATACTTTTATTGTATAATTCCCCAGTAAAACTGAAAAGTTAAGCTAATGTTTTAAGATAATTATCGCAGGCTCCTCGTGGTCTGGTGACATTGGCATCTATAGCAGAGCTTTGAAGGAATCACCAAGCCACGGCGTGGTCGTCCACGCATCTCTTACGGCTGTGACCGTGAACCCTAGACACCAAACAGGGACGGAATCCTAAATACAGGCACCCGAACAACACTTTTGAGTGTTTCCTTTGGGGAGACTTAGTTTTCAAACCTGGAAATGAAAGCGCGTCCCAGATCCAGCTATCAAGGGCGCCAGATAAAGCATTCGGAACGTGAATTTTACACCCAGAGGAGACGTGACCGTCTGCCCCGCTGGGGTGACAGGGTCCCCGCCGCCGGGAGTGGCCGTGGCTCTGGTGGGGTGAGTGCTCGTCACAGAGACCCATGAGGCGAGGGCCGGACCCGCACACGGACCCCGCAGCCCCTTTTGTTGTAACAACGTCCCCATGGTCAGTAACCACTGAGCCTCTGTGGAGACGCTCTGGCTCTCCTGGCATTCGAGCTTTGCACCCCGGAACCAGTCCTTCATCCCGTGGCCGACCCAGTCTTAAAAGGACCTTTCACCGATGCCACCAATCCCAGCCTGCTGCTGAAGGAGGCCCCCTTCACCTGCGGAGTGCATCCCTACCTTCTCTGCGGCTCAGAGTCCTGGGCGCTCCAGCAAAACACCGCAGGCCATGGGCTCTCCGGCAGCAGAAACCTACCTCCTCAGCTCTGGAGGCCAGACGTCCAAGGCCGATGTGTCCACAGCATCTGTTTCTCTGGAGGCCCCTCTCCTGGGCACGTGGATGGCTGTCCTGTCCGTGTGTCCACACGGGGTCGACCCCGCGCATGTCTGTGTCCTAACTGCCTCTTCTCACGAGACAAGACTCAGACATTCCAGGTCACGGACACGCCAGAGTCCACCCTTCAGTTCAGCTTCTTGTCTCCGACCCACACTGGGCAACACACGCACACGCGTGCACGTCCGTTTCTCTGCAGATGAGGACTTCCTCAGCGCCCTCTCTTTCCCAGCTCACTTGCTGCCACTCTCTCAGCTGCTTCGAAAGGGCCACCTGCTGGGCCAGCACTCCGGAGCCCCCAGGAGAGGCACACATCCTCCGCAGAGCACTGGGGGATGGGGGCAGGCACCAGGCTGCAAGCTCAAGGGGGCTCCTTGGCCTCCCATCCGTTTCTCAGGAGCCACAGTTGGCTTGGGTGAGCAACGTGCTGCGGGGGCCGCAGTCTGTTTTCTGCCCCCGAATCCCAGTGTGAGCTCCTTCAGCTCCACTACACATCCTCAGAGGGTGTTTTGTTTCATAGCTGAGTAGCCAAGGCCCTGCGTGGTCCTTCAGGGCAGGGCTGTGCCTCCCACGACCAGCAGCCCTTCCCCGTCCTTCTGTGAAATGAAAGTCTGTTTATCACCTGGTGTTGCCTGGGCAGCATCCCCCAGCAGCACACCTGCGGTGCCCGTCCTTGCTGCCAGCCCCTCAGGAGTCCCGCCTCCCGCCGTGTCCCTGCGGCTTCCTGCCCTCGTTCTTCAGAGTCTCCCTTCGTTCTTCCAGGGCCCGAGGGAGGGCAGGGGCTCTCCCCGAGGGCTTCCCAGGGCCCATGGGCAGAGAGAGCGGGTCTGACCCCTGTGGGGCCCGAGTCCGGCACACGCAGAGGCTGTGTGACCCGAGTCCCCTGTCAGGGGGCTCGGTGTCACAGTGAGAGCAGCCACGGCACGTAGGTTCATTTCCTTATCCTGCTGGAGTTTTCCAGACCCCAGACCTCTTTATAGGTTTTTAATTTCTTTCGCAATGAACATCGGAAATCTCTTCTCAGTAGACTTGAGTTGGACAATTTAACTCAATGACACTTGGTCCACGTTTTAAAGGAACTAGAGCAAGGAGAGGGGGGAGGGGAGGCATGCCTCCCAGCACACACCAGAAAGTTCATTTTGCTTTTGCAGAGGAGGAAGGGAGACAGCCCCGAGATGGACCGGCCTGCCGCACGGACGCGCCCCCACTGCCATCCGTAATTCACTGGGGCTTCAAATTCAAGGGCAAAGCCCCCAAAACACACAGCAAAGGCATTTTTAAAAACCTGACTTAGGGTGGGAGGTGCAGCCATGGAGGGACGATAAATCACAAAAGGCACGTGGCACCCCTGCCGAGGGGCCCCTGGAAGGGGGGCTCCGCTGAGCACAGTGTGTGTGTGTGCGTGAGGGGCATAGCAGCGCATGGGCGTGTCTGGGGGAGATGCACAGAGGCTGAGGGGGATGCGGGGCCGCATGGAGCTCGGAAGTAAGAATGAGAGCCCCGCAGGGCTGGGGAAGTGGGGGGTGCAAGGCCCGGCCGGGCCTGGAGGCACGAAGCTGGCCCACGCGGCTGGGACCTGCGGGGAAGAACAGGGCAGGACAGTGCTTGCAGGAGGGAGACTGGGCACCACAGGGCAGAGCCCGGCCCAGACCTGCGTTCCAGGGACGGAGCTGGAGGCTGAGGGGGGACTCCGGGCCTGGAGCCTGCAGAGGACGCCACGGTGACAGCACCAGTGGACCAGGGACCATCCGCTCTGGGCAGAGCCCCTGATGCCTCCCTGCCAGCCCACATGGGGGGTCGCAGCCCTGCCTCCTGGCAGACGGTGCTGAGCCTCGAGCCTGGCATGGGCTTGCTGTCCCTCGACTAGGTCATTCCCTTGGCAGTCTGGAGGCAGAGAGGAAGGCGAGGGGACACTTCCCGGCTCCCGCCTGTCTGGACCCCTGCTTCCACGTTGAGAAGAGAAGCATGATGGGGCCACACTCTTGAACTTCAGACGGCCCCGGGGGGCACGCACTGTGTTGTTAATCCCTGTTGAAAACAAAGGCAGCGGAAATCTGGAGACCTGGCGACCGCAAGGGCACCGGCCAGACAAGGCCCTGGAAGCCGGAGGAGGAGCTGCTCCAGGGGCCTGAGGCTGGCCGCAGTTTTGTTCAAACCACGCCTACGAGATGCCCTGTCTCTCTCCTTCCTGCTGCCCCCGCACTGCGCCCCTCACCTAGCATGATAAATGGACAACGGTGGGGGGCGGGGGAGCAGGAAGCGACCCTGGGGAGAAAGCCCTGTCATGGTGGAGGGTGCCAGCGCCCACCCTGTCTCCCAGGGAAGGCGGGGACGTGGGGAGAAAGGAGCCGTGTGCCCTGTTGGACACCAGCCTTCCTGCTCCCAGCGGGTGACTGGTCCTCGGACCAGGGGGGCCCACGATGGGCAGCACAGCACATTGTCCCAGGTACAGAAGATGAAACACCATCCTTTGGAGCAAAAAGGCTTTCTGCCTCTCATTGAGCAGAACAACATCGGCAAAACAGCGGCGGAGACATCGAAGCCCCTGGCAGCTCTGCGGAAGTACCGTCGGGACAGGAGTGGCCCGAGTCAGGCCCGAAGCGAGGACTGGCATTTCTGAGGGAGGGGATGCTGGTGTGCCAGGTGAGCCCAGGTGAGCCCAGGTGAGCCCCTCCCTGGGCACCATGAGCGGTTCCTGCACGGTTTGGACTCAGCTAAGGAGAAGAAAGACTCTTTGTCGCCTGCGGTCGTTTAATGCGACGACGTGGCCAGGACAACAGGAATGAAGCGCAGGGCACCCTTTTCCCGGAGGTGCAAAAGTGCTTCTGCAACACAGGGGGCGGTGCCAGCGGCAGTGAGCTCTGAGGGGTCTGCTGGCTGCACGGCCCTTTCTCCAAGACCTTACGTAGCTCACGAGTGCCTGAGAGTCACAGCACTACCTGAGGGAAGGCTCCGCCCACTCCTCCACTTCTTGACGTTTTTCAAAGCCCTTGCCACTCATTTCTTCCATTTTAAACTTGGTTCCTTCCCACTCCTGGGCCCATGCAGCCCAGACACGTGGTCGTAGCCCATCCACACGCAGCCCCCCTCTCCCACAGTGGGTCAGTGCGCTTCTCTGGTCTGTGTGCTTAGGAGCCACTTGTTCTCCCGAGGTACGTAATTCTGAGTCGGGTTTCTGATCTATCATATTTTCCTTACTGGTTAGAATGCTAAGAATTGAACGGAATGAGGGAGGAAGGAGGGGGAAGGAAGAATTAAGTCATTGTCGGTCAGAAGAGGTAAGGATTTAAACATGGAACTTGAAACGGAAAGCGGTAAGTTGAGAACACTAAACCCTCTAAAGCTTTGTCCCCTTTTCTCCCAGAAGGCGTGGGCTCCTCCTTTCTGGGGGGGTGGGGAGGGAGGGCCTGGCTTCCTTCACTCCGCAGAGTCCTTTCCGCTTCGGTCACCGCTGCAGATGTCCTGTGCTCACTCCTTCTCTGCACGGAGCAGGCACAGGCAGAACCACACGCACTCTGATATGTGGGGCGTCTGGACACGAACCTGTAGGCGTGCACGGTGTGCGGGAGTGTGCACGGTCACACCTGCACTAACAATCTCACTCCGGGCCCCTCGCAAGGTGAGAAGTCTCTGGTTTGATTCCTGATCAGGACACAGGCCTGGGTTGAGAGTTCGGTCCCCAGTCGGGCGCGTAGGAGACACAAGCAATCGCTGTTTCTCTCTCATGTGGATGTTTCTCTGTCTCTCTCCCTCCCTCCCCTCTCTCTAAAATCAATAAAATATTTAAAAACATCACTTTGGTGGAGGGTGGGGCTCCTGGCACCTAAGCAAGGAGTGACCACAGACTGGAGACCACTGATGGGGGTCACGGGGGGACCGGCCAGGATCAGTGCACCCGTTCCTCAGAGCGGCAGCTTCTTATTTCTCGGCGTTCAGGGGCGGAGGAGGCGCAGACCAATAGGGAGGACCCTGCACTTTCAGTGAAGGCAGATGGGCTGCGGTTTGTGACGGAGTGTTTTTAGATTACGGGACGCTTCGGGACGGTGTCCCACGTGTGCCCGGTGCACTGCCAGCACCGGAAAAGGTGTGTTTCTCTCCAAGGCAGGTGCTGTCCTGTCAAAAGTCAGTCACCATGTTGTTTCTGAAGACCCAGGTGAAAACTGGGAGGCCGTGGAGCAGAACGGAGTGACTGCAGCTTTTTGCCATGAGAGGGACCTGAAGACCAAAGTCAGAACCGGATAGACACACTGTGTTTCTTTTTCTTTTTCTTTTTTTTTACAGAATTTATTTATTTATTTTTAGAGAGGGAGGGAGAAAGAGAGGGAGAGAACATAAGTGTGTGGTTGTCTCTGGTGCGCCCCCTACTGGGGATCTGGCCCGCAACTCAGGCATGTGCCCTGACTGGGAATCGAACCTGTGACCTTTTGGTTTGCAGGCTGGTGCTTAATCCACTGAGCCACACCAGCCAGGGCTGTGTTTCTTGAGGGTAGTGCCCTTATTCCTCCAGGTGATCTCACGGAGCCTCTGTGTCCCACACGACAGACGGTGTCTATTTCAAAGGGCAGCTGCGTGTTAGTGCTCAGGAGGCGGGTCCCCTGTCTGGCAGGTAGACGGGTGATCAATGAATGTGAACCAGAAGGGGGGGCGGTGAGGATGGTTGCATGGCTACGTGTTTTTAAAAGACTCAAATACATTTATAAACAGCATAGGGATAAAACATAGTGCGTTCTAAAGAGAGAGGAGCAACACCGTAGTTAGTGTTGCAGGGTTTTCCCAGCGCCCTGAGGGACGTTCTCAGTGCTTACATCTGCTCTGTCCTCCACGTCATTGCTGCCTGTCACCCCAGCTCTGTAGGGACGCAGCTCAGCAGCCACGTGGGGACCAGGCAATGGGGGAGGGTAGAATTCTCAACACAGTTTCAGGTGCTGTTTTACGAGAAGTGGTCCGTCACTGGTGAGGGGTGGGGGGAATATGGGTGATGTTTCCCAAACACGACGCAGAGCCATGGAAGTTTAACTACCAAACAGTGTTTCTTTTTCAAATGGACAGAAGTTTTGTTAACATTATGCAACAAAATATCAGTGATTCATGTACATATTTTTGTTCTTCTTTAGCAAATGACATTTTTTTTTGTACAGAGATTAATTTGAAAACTCTTTGTCATGGAACATCATGTACACTTTTATATTCTAACATTTGTTGAGAATGCTACTTCTTTATCCAGATGATAATATTTTAGTTGCTTCTCAGAGTTTGGGGGAAAATACAATTTTGGAAAAGAATCCAACAGGAGACAGACTCACAAAGCTCAGCGGGAGGGTCAAAAGTTGGCTACTCAAGTAGAATTTGAAATAGTTATAACATTTCCAAGTTCATAAACAATTACACCATACATATAAAATAATTTACACACACATATAAACTTATACTTATACGGTCAGTCTCTTTGGGAGCATGTTAACGTAAGGTCATTTTGTTGTAAAACATTTAACCAGTGAAAGCAAGGCCCTCCCCACCCCACCATTTGCCTGAGGCTACAGCCCAATGGGTTCATTAGCCTCACTGGATGTTATCCGAAAGCTGCTGAGTGCGACTTGGAAGAAGTTTTCCTGGATCCCCACAAGGACTGCTGAGGGCGTTTGCGAGTTGGGTTTCGGTTTTGGGGAGGTGATGACCCTGGACTCCTAACAGCGAAGACTGTGGTGCTGATGATGTGACGGGTGCAGTTCACCCAGACCCCCCTGCACGTCCTGGAGCTGGTGAGCTCCGCGCAGGGGTGATGCGGCCAGCACGGGTGGGCACCCCGCGCACGCCCACCGGGACAGCAGAGAGCTCGCCGCCAGAACGAAACAGGCGTCAGCTCGGAGAGGGGCTCTCTGGGTGACCTCCTCCGCTGCTCCCGGAGGCTGAGCAGTTCTAGCGTCCCCCACACAGTGCGTGCCTGCAGAGCTGCCTTCGAAGAAGGCCAGCGTGATCCGCATCGTGGACCAAAGCTGGCGGTTCTCGGCCCGGCAACATGTTTCTACAGTTTGACAGGAATCGACGGAAAAATGGGATTTGACTCGGAATGTATCACATCACTCACAGCTCTTCACCCTTGTCCACACAAAACGTGAACATTTGGGAAAAAAAAAAAAGACAAAGAGCTTCCTTCCAAGAATTAAGTGACAAGTCTAGAAAATTCTAGCGGTGTGTCCATTAGTAAAACAGGTGATTGCTCAAAATCAAGGCCAGCCTCGCGAGTATGGGGCCATGCGGGGCGCTGATCTCCGCCAGAACTCCTGGACTTTCCCAGTCTTCCGTGGGCTTCCTCCCTTTTCCTTCCCCGTCGGCTTCCTCTGGCAGTAACCCGGCCATCTCCCGGCAAGCCCCAATGAATTTGACATGACAGACTTCCTTATGAGAATAAGCGTTTCTCTGGGTAAATTTACAAACCCAAGCACCAGATTTGCACAGACGCTTTCGCCACCTGACAGCTTTCGGAGCAGACATCTGATTCCACTTTCAGCCGTCACCGCGGTTCCAATTACTCTGATGTAATAGCTGTGGGGTTTCTTGTTTTACTGATCAGACAGATTCCTCGCTAATACGTAGCAGAAAAGAGACACTAAAATCCTGTTCTGTTGGAAGGGCTGTAGTCAAAGTCAGTTGGGTGCATTTTATCCTCTTTGATTCTGTCACCTTGAGAACGTCTTTGATGCTCCTTTGCCACAGTTGCTTATGAGCCTCGATATTCGGTGCGATGAATTTATTTATTTGACCTTTATTTATATATTTTTATACAAAGTTGTATGTCCTTAGACTGAGGCAGGCTCAGTCTCATTACCCACTTAATTGATTTATTTGTGACATCAGTGCCAGTTTTTGAACGATACCAGAGAGCACAGTTGATTTCATATCCGTATTATGAAAGAGAAGAGGTTTTTGTGGAAGTTAGGGCTCTAGCACGAGCCTGTTAGTACAAAACATAGGAACAATTATGCTGATTTTGGTCGCGTTATAGCTTTACTAGGCTGTTTAATATTCTTTGCATATTATATGTTATAGTATAGAACACAATGATGCTATTGTATCATATATGACATATGTTCCATATAATATTGTATCTTTTATTATATATAACAATACATAATATATTTTTATTATGTCATGATAATATATCAAGTTTCAAATATTATTGTAATGTATTAAATTATGAATAATAATATATCGTACCACTATTATAGATGTTGATATAATATTAATATAACACACATTACATTGTGAATATTAAAACAGCCTTAAAAATTAAGGACCTAAGTTTCAAATCTTCACCCGTATAACCAATAATCTGTAGCTAGATTATATGTTCTCCGAGTTTTGTATTTCTGACTGGACACATAGCACCTGCCCCCAGGGCTGCTTTGAAGCCCACACGGGAGCTTCAGAGGCGCCTGGAGCGGAAGAGGGCTGCACCCGCCCTGCGGGGCCACCCTGGTGCCGCCTTGCACCTTATTTGTGTGGTGAGATGCGGTTCGCTGCGTGCATTCCGGAGAGAGAAGCAGTCTGTAAGTTAGGTAGGATGTGAACTTAATTAGAAACATCGCAAACTGAACAACTATCGGGGTAAAATACCCGGGAAAAGTCATGACCAAATTTCCATTTGTTATTTTGGGTGGTTTCCTGGGACTGATCACTGATTATTAGATCAAATTACGTAAAGACGTAATTTTTTTAATGCGTGTATCTGTACTACAATCATCAGATGTGAGTGTCTGTAGTACGTGGCACCTAATACAGACACACACACGCACCCCTCCATTTCTCTGCCCAAGAGGCCGTGAGCCCCACTTCTACTTCAGTTAACTGCCAGGTCTGACCGCGGGCATTGCCAAAATGCCCTTTTGTTAACTCTGTTTATAATAATATTAAGACTATTACTTTGAAAAGAACCCTCAAGTACCACAGCCTAATTAGAGTGGTGTTGGATGTCTGTTCCTGTCCGTTGTTTATGGTCAGATAATTAACTGCCCACCCTCTCCACGTAACAGACGCAGGAAGGCTTCAGACACGGACCCACTGGTTTTCATTAAAGACCCTCACGTGCGGCTGGAGAGGGGGGCTGGGTCCAAAGGCAGGCAGTGAGGTACCTGCTGAGAGGGACCGTCCACATCTGTGAAGACCGACTCCCGCCTGCGCTGGACTTAACCAGCGACCACTCAGGCACTGGCCATGTGAGGTGCCCAGTGCCGAGCTCGGTGTGTGGACAGGGAGCTGGGAGGCCCAGTGGGTCCCTGTGCAGGGCGGGCTGGCGGTGTCACCCTGACCAGCACTGAGGGTCTTCACTGCAAACGCAAACACTGCGGAGCACATGACTGGGCAGAGCCCCCATCGCGGAATGAGCAGGGGGCTTGCCTGCAAAGTCACGGGGGTTTGGACCAGCGGGGGTCACACTTTTCAGACAGAGGGACCCGACTGTACACTGGGCTCAACTCTCCACCGCGTCCTTGCTGAAAATTTCTGGTCTTTAATTTCTTTATCTACAAAACGGGGGAAAGGGTAGCCGCCTTGCTGTTTGATACGCAAATTAATCGAACAGTTACATGCTCAGAGCTCATTTTATTTCTGGGGTCAGCGAATTCCGGTTCTCATCTCAGGACACTGTGAACAAGGTTTCAGCAGGACTAGCCACTCATTTTTGTGGTAGACGTTTCTTCAGCGCCCGGAGCTGCTGACAGGCAACAGCCTGCCAAGACGCAGAGCGGCCGTGCCGGGTCCTGCGGGAGGCAAGCGGCCTAGTGCGCAGAGTGAGAAGCTCACCTCGGGCTTCGCAGCTGTGGTGTTTGCGAACCGCACGAATCCCCTGGAGACTGGCTGCCGAAGCCAGCGCGTGCTGTGTGCCGGCCCCACCTCTGGGAACCCACGGGGCGCCCTGCCGCCCGCAGCCCTGCACCCCACACCCCCACATGCACCCTCAGCACTCCCATCGCTCTCAGCAGACACAGAACTCTCTCTGCAGCTGGAAGGCCCTTCAGGGCATCCCCTCCGCCCTCCCTCTCTGGTGTCACCATCTCCCGTGACACCATCTCCTTGCTGTTAACAAAACAGAAAAGGCTGTTGTGCTCCTGACCCCCAGTTCTGGGGAACCTTCTTCCTGAAGAGGTCCCCCGTGTCCTCTGTACGCGAAGTTGCCTTCTCAGGGACGCTTTCCTTAGGTGTCCATGTAGCGCAGCAAACACTCCCACCACCTGTGCTCTTCCCCTGCTTCTCCGGCTTCCCCGCACCGCCCGCCTTCCCCACACCACACGCCTTCCCCACACCACACGCCTTCCCCGCACCGCCCGCCTTCCCCGCACCGCCCGCCTTCCCCACACCGCCCGCCTTCCCCGCACCGCCTGCCTTTTCATGGAGTAGCTCCAGGGGCTCATTTTCTGTCTCCCTCCCATTGCCTGATAGCCTGCGATAGAACGCCGCTCCAGCGAGGCCCACAATGCAGCGGTAGGGGTGGGGGGATGAAAACCCAATACAAAGAGTCTGTCTGTCTGTCTGTCCATCATCTATCATCCTATCACTTGGCCTGCAGTAAATACAAATGCTTAGTTAGGTCAAACAAAGTACTTACAGAACTTCGTGGAGGCTTATTTACGCGTCACTGTCCAACACTTCCCCGACCACGTCTAGAAAATATACACAACAGAAGCCAGAAGAGAGTTTGCCCACTAACCATCCCGAGACCCGTGTGTCAGGCGAAATGCAGGTGCCAGGCCTGGGGCGGCCTGACGGAGCCGCCTCTGCTTCCCGAACGGCGTCAGGGTTCTGCCGGTGGATCACCGTTGGCTTCTCTGGGAAGAGGAAACAGACGCCCCTTATGGGCCACTGAAATGTGGGGTGTGACTCTACCTGAAAAGTCCTGAATGGCACGTGGCGTGTCTGCCTTGTGACTTTGAGGTCCCCGAGCCTCGCGCTGCAGACCGCAGCTTTCTGACTTACGAGAGAGTCTAATGGCTGTTCTTGTTTAGGAGACTATACAGGACATCTTCTGCAAAGCCAAGTGCTGGACCTGGCACAGCGGAGGCCCACGGGGGAACTGTATGGTGGGGAGGAACTGGGGGGTGGGGTGTGGGGTGAGGGGGCCTCCACCTTCGGGACTCGTGTCCCGTGACGCTAGGAGGAACCATCCTGTGCACCTCTGCGTCCTCCCACACAGAAGTGTCCTCTTGGTGTGGTCACTTGACTCTCTGCTCCTGGGGTGTGGAAGGACAGGCTCTGGCCAGGAAGAGCGTGTCCATGAGCGTGCCCGACACCAGCACCGACGCCGGCACCGACGCAGGCACCAACCCCGTGCTGATCTGCGGGCACCAGCAAGGCAGATAGTAGAAGAGTCAGTCTTTGGGGTGTGACCTGACTTTCGGCGAGAAGCTCTCAGCTGAATGCTGTCTTCTCCGATGGGACCTCCTCTCCTTGGCCCCTCCCCTTCCTCTCCCAGAAAGGACGTCTGGACCGGCTGCCCTCACCCTGCTCCCAGAAGCAGATAGGGCTTGCTCTTGTTTCCTCTCCAGGTTTCCTCCCCAAGTCCCCTCTGGAGGGTATTCTGACAGGGTCCATCGACTCTGCTACGTGACTCATTCACCCAGTTCTGGTGACAGTGCCCGCTGGACGGGCAGTGGACCTTCTGCCTCGACCGCAACAAGCTTAGAGAGTGATCTCGAGGTCCCCAGGCCCGAGTCTCTGCTGTTCTCCTCTGTGAGCCGGCCGGCGGCTGACTCTAGGAGCACGCTCTCTGTGTCTTTCCAAGCACGTTTCGCTTCACACTGGGTACACGCTAGAGTTTGGCAAAGAGCTGGCCCTCTGTTGTCGCCCACAACAGGTATGTGCTGCAAGACGGGGACCCAAGGGTCCCAAAGAATTCAACCCCCAGGAAAAGAGTTTGCTGAGGAATTCTGCCCCCACGTCGTCCAAGACGTGGTGGCTGGGATCCGATGAGAAGGCGGGGCCCGGGGAAGGCCGGGGGCTGTGAGTACCGTGGGCTGTGCCCGCAGACTGGGGACCTGGGCGACTTTCCCTCCGAGGGGGAGGGGCCAGGGATGAACGCCGCACCTCCTCCTCCGTGTTAACTACTGCGTGTCTTTGATATCTATTAATTTTCACACCCCATCACGCTGTGGTTTTTATTATTCCCACAGTACAGGCAAGGAGGGAAAGGAGGCTTGTACAAGTTAAAATGATTTGGAAAGTGTCACCCAACCTGTGTCTTTTGCAATTGCTCCCCCTGCCTGCCTGGAGGGGCCCTGGAGGAGTGCTGCCTGGGAGCACGTGGGGCCCACTCCGGCACTGACCGAGCCGATTCACAACGACCACCGGGTGTCTTCCTGTAGTTGCGTGGGTCTGCCGCCCCGAGGTTCTGAGCCAGAAGGAGTGGTTCTTCCACCCTTTTCAAAGTCTGGACGGCGACTTCTTTTCACAGCCCACCTTGCTTTGCCAACGGTGGCTCACTGTCTTGACTTCAGCTGTCCCGGGGACCTTGGCGTGGGGCCATTGGAGCGAGCCGCCTTCGCACGGTCTCTGGGAGAAGATCCCATCACAGGCTAACCCCCCTGCGGAGAATCCGGGTGCTGGGCAGGGCCCGCTTTGCCTGCGCCCTCGGTCTCGTATTCCGTAAATGGCCAGCCACCTACTCACGAAGCGTGTGTTCCTCACTGCAGAAAATGCTCTGTGCTTCAGTTTTTACTGATGGTTTAAATGCCAATGACTTAGTCTGGCTTCCAAAACACAATCTGGATGCCTAAAACACTAGGGGGAAATTAGAAATTCACATGAATGACACCAGTGAAGCCACTAGAGCGACGGGCAGCTCTCGGATTCAAAACCGTCACGGCAATAAGAGAAGTAGCCCTTATGAAAGCACTGTCCTGCTGTGTGAGAAAAAGTCAAGGAGCAGCTCAAGACACCCACAGCTGTGCTTCCATTCTGGGTGCGCTGTTCATTTCTACTGTTTCGTGTCTTGTGTGTGTGTTGACATGATTTCTATTTTAGGGAGTGAAATTTAATAGGACATGGGGTTTGTACCGATGGTTAGGTCCCAAATGAGTCCCTGATATGGCTGATTCTGTTAACTACAATAGCATCCCATTATCAAAACAGCATTCAAGTCGAAGCTGCAGAAGACAATTTTAAATGGAGACAATTCCATTGCAAGCGTAGTAGAGGAAAAGCCAGTTACATCTGATATTTCTAATTTCCCACGTCTGAACCCTGCTGTTAATACACTGGCCACCCAGTGTCCGGTGGCGTTGGGCAAGACCACTTACCTGCACAAAAAGTTCCGGCAATGAAAATTTTGGCATTTAAAAGTTTTACCACTCCTCACGAAAATAACTCCAAAGCTGGTGACACACATCTCTACACTTCGTGATGAGTCAGAATTGTCATCTTAAACAGGAACTGTTCCCAAGGCCGCCGTCTCTGACTGGCTCACCTGTGTCAGGAGGGGAAGCGGGGAGGGCTGTCGGCAAGCATCGGCAATGAGGGTAACTGTCTTCCAAACATTCTCTCTCCGTTTACCTTTTCTGCCCCATTCCCCTCCCCCCTCGGCCCCCACACTTCTTTCCTCTCCCCAGTGTGGGTGAGACCACGGGCTGCAGGGGCTGCAGCCCTGACGCCCCGACACCAGCGCGCGTGATTCTCCCTCCTGTTGGTCCCCCGTGAAGGCGCTGCTGTTTAGTGCCTGCGGTCAGCCCCGGGCAGCCAGTGCCGTCAGCTCCCGCGATGCCCAAGAGAAGCACAGCCCTGTGCACATGACATTGTTTGGGGCAGGTTCCTTCAGAGGCACTTAGGGAAGCGGCAGTCGTTAGCTCGGGTCCTGCTCCGACAGGACCTCGGCCTGCTGCAAAGGGGAGCGGGGTGCCGAGACGCACACGCAGGGAGAGGGCGTGTGATGGGCGGGCAGGGAGGGCCCGGGGCAAGTGCAGGAGCCACCCAGGACACCCAGACTGCCCTCACACCGATGGCCGGGGGGACGAGGGCTGCAGAGTGCGTGGTTGCCGCACCTGGAGCTCAGACTTCCGCCCCCGACCATGAGTTGGCACCTGTGTGTCTGCTGTGCGAGTGGCCCAGGTGTGCCCCTTCGGCTCGACGGCCCCGGAGCCTGCGCTGTCCCTGCCTGGCACTGTGGGGTTTCATTGTCAGGCATCTGCTTAGAAAATGTTTTCCAAAGCATGTCCAGAAAAGTAACATGGATTGTTAATCGACCTAACTCAGTCTAGATTGAAACCCTGTTTGGTTTAGGGGAGGGAATTCATTTTACTTGTCTTCGCATACCATGTACCCAGTATCTGTCTCTGAGTGATAAAGGACTACCATCCAAAACACGTCAACAGCCCCTGAAAGTCAACAGTAAAACAGCACTCTCCAAAAAAATAACAAGCCCGCGTTCTCTGCGTGCTCGCGCGGGGACCCACACGTGCCCGTGTGCTCAGGAGGAAACCTGCTCCGTCGTTCTTCATCGGGCAAAGCGAGAGCGCACGCTCGCCCTGCGTGGCCGCCCCCACCCTTTAAATTAAGCAGACCCGCCACACCACGGGGTCACAAGACTGTGGGCCATCTCCCACATGCTGTCGGCGAGGGCGTCCACTCTATAACTGCTTTAGAAAAGTATCTAGGGCTTTCTCAGAACAGTAAACATATGTATTATGTAAATCAATGTGTAATAATTATAATACACATAATAACATATATGATACATAATTAATTAAATGGATACACATCTACGTAATGATCCAGTCATTCTATGCCCAGAGAGTTCCTCACAGGAAAGGAGGCGCATGTTCGCAAACTGGCTGATACAGAAAAGTTCAAAGCTGCTTCTTTCATGGTAACGAAGGCCTGGAAACGGCCCGGGTGTCGGCCGGTTGGAAGACGGATGAGCCCACTGTGGAGCTCTCCCATAATGAAAAGTCTGCTCTGCCACAGCCACCACAGAAAGCCACCCCGCCCAAGTGCATGTGAAACCACAGGGCGTCACAGTGCTTCAGTGTAAAAGAACAGGGCATCGCACCTTCGCCTCAGACTTCAACAACCGAAGTGCTGCATTTCGTCCCGTTCGAGGCCGTGTTGTGTGCCTTTTCAAGGACAACTCTTATGTCCCCGGTACTGTCACAAACAGAGGTTCCGGTCAGAGTGACCCTGACTGACCCTCACAGCCACGGATCCCCGCCGCACCCCCTGGGAGAACTGGCGATAAATCGAACAAACATCGAACAATAAAAAATCCCCAAATCTCTACAGAGTATTGTCTTGTTTGGCCTCGTCTGGGGCGGGGTGGAGGGGGGGTCACCCTCCAGGGCCTTTGGAAACAGTAGGGCCTCAGGCAAATGCGACCTGGGGTCTAGTCTCTCCTTCTCTTTTTAAAACTTCATATTTTGCCTCGAGTCTAACAGGCAAAGTCTGTGCGCCTTCCCGGGCGTCCTGTTAGTTCAGTTCAGGGGAGGACTCGAGCCTCACGCCCCGCCTCCCAGCCCCGTGTTCAGTGGCCACAATTAAAGAAAGGGTCAGTAAGGAGCCAGGCAACCTCAGAAAGAAACACCGCCGTCATTTCCTCAGAAGACTCCTCTTATGAACGAGGAAATAGGGACTTAATTGGCATCCAAACCAACCCCAGCAGCAGGCCCTGAAGCCCGCACACAATTAGTCTCCAGCCCAATTAGCCGGCCCTCCCCTGCGCCCTCGCCAGCAACAGGTGCCCCAGCGTCCCTGCTGGCTCGCCTTTCTTGTTAAGGCGCCCAGGTTGCCCCGGAGGTGAGAGGGGATCCGACTTCCCCGGTCACTCGAGTCCTGCTGTGCGGATACTTTAGGAACCAATTATGCTGGCTCCCGGACAGGCCCAAGCTACAGACATCCGTCTCCTGGGGCCCCAGCCTGCATCTGCAATTCTCACGGCACAGCAGTGCCCCGGGCCTCCGGTCACTTAG
The DNA here is from genome assembly GCF_022682495.2 of Desmodus rotundus. Taxonomy (NCBI): domain Eukaryota; kingdom Metazoa; phylum Chordata; class Mammalia; order Chiroptera; family Phyllostomidae; genus Desmodus; species Desmodus rotundus. The sequence continues at coordinate 166,021,293 of NC_071391.1, read as the reverse complement.
GGTGGAGATTGCTGTGTTGCACTAACACCCGGGTCTGTCCTAAACAGACATCGGCAGGCGCTAGGGTTCCCAGAAGCTGCTTCCGATGACCGTTAAGAAAAATATGACGGACAGGAGGCACTGTCCACGCGACGTGGGCTGCGGTCGGCCACAGGAACCGATGGTGGCTTGACACAATATGAAATGGGCACAGTGACAGGGATCGGGGGGCACAAAGGCGCTGCGGGCGAATACAGACTCCGGAAGCAGACTCAGTCTGCGGTGGCTGTGGCCCACGGCTGACGTCCAGCAGAGATGACCCGAGAGGGCTCTCCTAAGATTCAGTGCAGTTCACGTGTGGAAAGGCCCCGTGCAAACCTGGCAGGAGACGATCAAGTTACCAAGCCGGCGTCTGAGGGTGCGCGAGCTCCGTGCGGGCAGCGGTGGGACAGTGCGCACCCTTGCAGGCGGCACCAGAGAGCTGGGAGAGGAGGCCACCCACGGGGACACCGCAGAAGCCCACCACACCGACAGCCCCTCTTTGCCTGGCGTGTTGGAGCCAGATACTCACTTGTGGGACCGACGCCCAGACTCCCGAGTGGAAGGTGTGGGTGCGTGGCGCCTTTGGTTGGGTGAACAGGCCAAGTGAGACAAGCGTCCAGGGCGGCGCTACTCAAAGTGCGGAGCCCAGACAGCCGGCGGGCGTGCCCACTGTCCCCCCCTGCCCTCGGTGCAGCCGGGAGTGTGGGAGCCGCCCCACGCGCGTCCCCGCACCGCTGCGCACGTTGGTGCCAGCAAACGCTCTCTTGGTGAAGGAAGCGGAGTGTGGATTTTCTTGTGCCGTTGCACCAGGCCCTGGCTCCCGGACAGGCCCTCTGAGCTGGGGCCACCGGCAGGGTCCCGGCCCTGGGCGCAGGTCACCTGAGAGCGGGTGCCACGCCTGCTGGCCCAATCCCCATGGGCTTTGCCGTGTTCCGATGCTCCTCTGTTTCATGGGTAGCGAGAAATGTCTCGTGGCCTGAGGACCAGTTGTAAAGAATCTTTTTTCCCATGTGCTTTGGAAAATTCTGGGGTTTTAAAAGAACATTTTTTGGTTTCTACGTTAATCATCATTGAAGACATGTTGAAATTGTTTTCTAATAAGACTATAAAACTAATGAAGATTAAATCACAAAAGCCAAGTAATTAGGGAAGGAGAGAGAACAGGTAATAAAAAATCCAAGTACAGAAAGTAATGAGTAATTTTCCCTTTTTAAGTTTACCCCATTAATAAAATAGAGATAATAACGGAGTGCATTTTATAAAGCTGAGGACTAAATGGGATCATCTCTGTAAACTGCTTAAAACAATGCCTGGAACATCAAAACATTTCCATAAATATTGCCTATTAATAATAGCACAGTTATTAATAACAGTGAAAAATTTCATAGGTCCTGATACATGTGAAGCAACTGTTCTAAATGTCTTGGGTAAGTTATTAACCCTTGTTCTTGGCCTAGCCCTAAAGCTATTATCCAGATCTTGCAAATGGGAAAACCAAGGTTAGGAAAGATGAATTGTCCTCCCAAAGCCCCACCCCCGGCCAGTGGGGGGGGGGCAGCCTCCCTGGGGAGAGCCAGCCGGCCTCCGGCCCCTCTGCCCACTCCTTCAGGGGCAGCCCCGAAAGGAAACTCAGCAAGATGTGTGCCTTATGCCTTTTTGCCCAAAAGCAAAAGATGTCAGCTTTGTGGGAGAGACTGCCTTTTCCTGGTCTTGGACTCCAGGAGGCCGCTGCTGGACGGTGCTTCTCTGGTGGGTGGGAGTAATGGGGAGATGAAGTCCCCGGGGGAGAACATGCAGGCCCACACAGGGTCCTCTCCAGGAAACTACTACTTCCATCGCTCCGAGAGTTTGAATCGGGGGCCATGGAAGTGATTCTGCAGAAAGAGCTCGTTGTGCAGTTCACCCACCTCCTACAGCGTGTCTGGGGGTTGTAGGCTGACACAGATTTTGCTGACTTTTCGATGGCAAAATGGAAGAGCCTTTGTTCGGGTGTCTCTCTGTGTCCACTCACGTCCTCGATGATCCATCCCATCCAGTCCCATGGTTTAAACAGCGTCTATACGCCAAACACAAGTTTCCGTCATGGGCTCAGGCCTCTCCCTCTTCGTCCTCTCTGTGTGGATCGTCAGCAGACCTCACAGACAGAGCATGTGCTAAACCAGGCTCTGATTCTTCCCTGCCCCCCACTCCATCCCGGGGTCCCCACCTCAGCTGATGCCGACTCCAGCCTTCTCCTCACTCAGACTGACGACGTTGGCTCCATCCTTGATCCCTCTTTTTGTCAGTCTGTTTGTCTCTTCCGCTAGCTGCCCCTGGTGGACCTACTGCAAGAGTAGAGGCACTCGGGCCATTTCTCATGACTCCCATGATTTCATAGCACCCACAGTCTTGCCAACCCGACCTCTGGCCAAAGGCACATCCTGGTGTGACCTTGTCATGGGCGTAATTAGCTCCACAAGTTCTCTTTGTGACCTTGCTCACCTCACTGGCCAACAGAGTGTGTGCTCCCTACAGAATGCGCAGCCTGAGCGACTCAGGGGGACAAGTCACTCCTGAGGGTCCCGCCCACGCTGACCTGTGTGCCCCCAGCTTCCTGCACTTCCTCCTCGGTGACTGTTGTCCTTTTTGACCATCCTCGTTAGTGGTGAGAGCTGACGGGCCTCGGGCTCATTTAAATTCCCGGTGGGAAGTCCGCCTAACGAGATCTCTCAGGGCTCTGCCGTCTGCCACCGAGCAGAAGCCCGGCTGCTCAGTTCGACGGGGGCAGAGTGCGTCCAAACGCCTCCTTCCACGGCCAGCTTCTGTGTTTAAAACTGTCCCCGGCGGCGAAGCCGTACCTCCAGATGCGAGAGCAGAGTGGGGACTCGGAAAGCCTTCCTAGGAAGTGGGAACAGACATCTCATTATTTAGAGAAGTTTTGTTATTCCTTTTTCTTACTGAAAATTTGGCCGACAGTATTGTTTTTTTTTATGTTAAAAACTTCAACAAAAATGTATCAACCTTCCCTAAAATATAAAAAGGAATGCTGAAAAGTGTCTGTCCTCGTTGGGGAATAATTTGTTGGGTAGTTACAGCCGATGTGATTTGGGAAGAAAAAGTGAAATTGCTCTCTCTCTCTCTCTCTCTCTCTCTCTCTCTCACACACACACACACACACACACACCCCACCAGCACACATGAAGCTCCTCAGTGTTTCTGTTGGTCTCTGGCATCTGTGTGCCAATGGACTGTTTCTCAGATGCCCCCACGTGTCCCCAAGTATGTGCCCCCTGATTTCTCTGTGGCAGGTTCAGAGATGTGGCAGGTTAGATCAATTATGACTTCAAAACCTGGCATTCCACAGAAAAGAAACACAACTTTGACATACAGCACTTCTACCAATATGACTGATTTTCTCGAAATAAAAAAAGAAAAACCCTGTCAAAACATGACATGTCAGATTCAGTTTCCTTCCACCAACATTTCACAATCTGTTTGGATGGAGAAAGGATGTATTTTAATTATTTGTTTTAATCCGACTCCAGACTTGACATATGGCGCTTCATTAAGTTCTTTCTGCATATTCTGGTAAAAACAAAAACAAGCATTACAAAGTTATTCAACTTCTGGCATAAAAGTTATTTTTAAGAACTTCTGTTTCTGATAAGGTTCAATGATTCCAAGAAAAAAAGAAATGGAAAGCCTTCCTGAGATTAGAGAGTCATCTGTTCTGAAAGATGTGCCGGGACTCAGCCACGGGTGACGTGCGCTGGGGGCAGAACGCGTTTCCTGCCGGATGAGGGGGGCGGGCGCGGAGATTCAGGGTAACTGGTCTTTCCAGAGCTTCCTGAAACCCGGTTCTGCCATGCGCCAGCTGTATGGTCCCCACCAGGCCCTCAGCTCTGTCTCCTGAGAGAGGAGTGGGGACAATCAGAGAGTCGTCGCATGAGGTGTTGTGGAGATTCCACTTGTTTAGAGGGCTTAGGACTGCGCACGGCACAGAGAAAAATAACATCAACAAGAAGCAGTTATTGAAACAACTGCCATGGCAGAGAGACGTCCACGAGTCCATGGAACTGTGTTTTGGGATGGGAGCCACAGATCAGCACTGAAAAAAGTGTTCCCCGGGGATCCAAATAAAAAGGTCACACTTGGTCGTTCCACACGTCTGTTTGCACGGGGGGATCCCGAGACCTGAGCTTGCGCCCATGCCAGGCTGATGGGCAGTGTCCCCTGCCAAACGGACACCTCGGGGGCGGCCGCCACCCATCGTCACAGTGGTTTCTCCGTCCTGCCGTGAGAAGGTGCCACGGCCACCCAGTGCAATGAGGTCACGCACAGCTCCGTTGTCTACAAGCTTCACAAGGGCTCTTAATAAACAATGTTGAGGGCGATCGCTGGCCAGGGTTTCGATGTGCAAACAGGCAGAAGGGCCTGGGAGCTCCCTACAGAAGCAGAGAGAGGGACGGTGGACTGCAGGACGGCGAAGCGAACAAACGGGGGACGACTCGTCTGCATGATGACGGCAGCAGGACTGAGTTCAGAGCAATCAGAGGATGCATTGGACCTACAGAGGGACAGAGGAGAGGCTGGGGAGTTGGAGAAGAGATTGGGGGGCGGGAGGGGAGCTTCTCAAAACACCAGGGTGTGGGGGGGGGATGTGGGGTTTAAGCAGCCATTGCTTCTCAAGCAGACTTGCCCAAGGTCAGTGTTGGGGCTTTGGGGCAGACTGAGCCTGTGGGAGGCGCTAGACCTGGCAACCCCGTGAGCCCCATGAGGAGTCTGGCATCTCCCCACCACGCGTGCTCAGCACCCTGACCCTCTGTGCCAGGGAGTCCCTGCCCTTCAGCAGGGGGAGCCCCTGACTTCATGCCAAGTGGGGCTTCCAGTCCCTGGGGCCCTTCCTCCTGACCCTGACCTTCAGGAGCCCGTGACCCCACTGGGACATTGGCTTTGGCGTGTGATTTCGGCTGTGGTGGTGAAACATTTCATACTAGAGTTCAGAAAATAAAAGGTAAAGTATGAAATCCGCCATTCACTGGGAGCTTCCTTGGCGGGAAAAGTACCTGGAAAGTAGGTCATCCATTTACCTGGGGCCCGAAGGTCGGTTTTCTGAGCGGCCTGTGGCTCTACAGTGACCCCAGGTGAACTGTCTCCATGTTAACAGGTGGCACCTGGCTGAAGCCGCGTTCCGGGTGCAGCATGGGGGCCCCCAGCACCGTCGGCCCAGCCCCTGCGAGCGCCCTCAGGGCAGCCGCCTCCCCCCTTCCTCTGCTCGTCATCTTCCCTTAGGTCCCCGTCCTCAGGTCCCTGTCCTTGGCTGTTGCTCCAGGTCTCAGCAGGTTTTCTCCTTTTTGACCCTGGACGACTCAAAGGTGGACTGCAGCTCCGGCTGGTCTTTTCCTTTGATTTTGTTTACATCACTGTTACCACAGGCTGCGGCCCCATTTCTATGGTGACACTGAGGGGCCGGGAGGGCTGACGTCCCTGAGCCCACGACAGTCAATTTAAACTAAATAGTGACCAAGTTAATTTTCAAGACCCTCCCGCCTTCCTTTCGGCCTGAATTCAGAAGCTCCTTTTGGAAAGTCCTTCTCTCTACGCCACCCTCCCCGCCCTCCTCCCTCCTTCCTCGTCTTCTGAGCTCCTCCTCAGACGACACCATGATTCACAGAATGAGTTCCGACCTGGCTTCTGGGGTGAAACAAGACAAAACAGCCTGGGGTCTCCTGTGAAGACGCAAGCGCCCCCGACAGGCATTGGGCCTACGATCCGAGCCTCGAGCGCCTTGCTTGTTGGGCTCCTGGAGGCACGTTCTGGGCACCACGCTGCCTCAGCGACTGTTCCCACCCGCAAGTGACTCTCCCACGCGGGGCCTTGAATGGCCACATTCTTGTCTCACGAGTCTGGAGCTGAGAGTTTGGGAGGACCGTAGCCGGATGGTGTGGCCGGGCCCCTCCCACAAGGCCGGGGCCAGGTGTGACAGCCATTGGCAGGACCCTCTCCGTGGCCCCCCCCCACACATAGCTGTTGGCAGGAAGCCTCAGTTACAGGACAGCTGGAGTGTCCCTATGGGGTGGTAGCTGGCTTCTCCCAGGGCACCTCAGCCAGGAGAGGGAGCTGGGAGGGAGCCACAGGGGCCCCGTCTGCCTCACTGATGTTGCTATGAGTCCCGCCACATTCGTTCGAAGCAGGGACAGGGTTGCTGGGGTCCTGCTGGGGGCTTGCCGCCATGGCTACGCTTGCAAGGAAAAGTACAGCTGGTGGAGTCTGGGGAGGGCGTCGGGAAAGACAGGCTGCCTGGGGTGGCCTGAAGAGACGAAGGGAACTTCACACGCAGACCTGGGACTGAGTGGCTGGGAAGCCACCTGGAAGGACGGACTGTGCAACTGAATTCAAACAGGAATCGCCATGTCCTTCTGAGTAACGGGACATGGGACCACGCGACTGGAGCTACTGATGAGGGGACAGAGGAAATGGTGCCAGAAAACGCAGTCCAGGGGTGTCGTCAGTGTCACACGCGGGAGGAAATATGTTTTGGGGTGACTCCGTGAAGAGCCGGCACGATGAACTATGCTGCACTAAGAATGTAACAGGATCTCAAAGCCACATGAGCAGCGCCCACAGTTACGTGGAGCCTAACAGTCAAAGTGGACCTTTGGTGGCTTTCTGGAAGTCACGTGTCCTTCCCACGGGTGCTTCCCACTTTGTGCTTAGTGGTGCGTTTGTTCTGGGAGGTTGGACGTGACCAGTGGCACCCACTGCCCCGAGGTCATAGACGGGCTCAGTGGGGACGTTTGGCGTGAGGCATCTCGGTGTGTGACGGGGACTGAAGGTGGTGGTGGGACACCCCCAGGGCGAGCAGTGTGGAAGGGGTCCAGCACCGGTTCGGCCAGTGGATGGTGGGACGGAGCGCTGATGAGCCTGGCCTGGGGGTCCGCAGAGCGGGGAGAAACAGAGGACGTCTGAGCCCTGGTGTCACCGTGAACTGTGCGGCAATCGTCACACCTGAACCCTGCCCGAGCGGGCCACCCTGGCTCTGGCCAACTGCAGTCACGTTTTTGTTCCTTTTGCTTGGACACTTTCCACCCGCTGTCATGTCGCAGTAGATACAAGTTTCGAGTGTCACCGTGAAAGGTCCTGCCCAGGACGCTCCTCCCGAGGCTGCCACCTCTGTCGCTCTGCTGACGGAGTGAAGGCGCGTGAGTCCCCAGGAGGGAAACATGCATTTCGTTTCACAGCCACACGTGTTACTGTCATTTCCAGTCATCGCGATCGGGTTAGTTCTGTGTCCTATGTGACTTCAACTTCCACCTGAGGAGCAGGCTGGCCGCAGTCTCTGGTGTTTTCCCTGCTGCTTGTACAAAAGCGTGTGTCAGTGAGAGAGAGGGGGGGCGACGATTGGGTATTTCAGATGTTTACCTACTCGTGCCCGAGCATATTTCATTTGAGAGGTGCTTCAGGAGAGGGCCGTGTGGTCGGAAATCAGATGAGTCGGGCATTACTCTGGGGTTTACTTAACATTTCACTCAATGCCGTCTGCATTCCCCTGTTCAGTCAGTCGTGAGTAAACGCCCCCTGAACGAACAACCGTTGCGTGTAATACTCGGTTACTCTGAGCAGCAGGGCGGCCGGGTAGGCAGGGGTGGAAACGTGGACGGCGAGGGGAGGGGAGGGGACAGACGGGCCGGGTGTGAGTCTGTGTAACACTGAGTCCCATCACTCCCCACGCTCTGCACAAAGTGTGTGCCCAGGCCAGACCGCGAGCTCGGTGTGGGGAGGGGTGGGCAGGCCCCGGCGACACAGCTGGAGGAACGGGAAGCGCAGGCCTTTCTGGATCCCCGTGCCCAGGTCAGAGCCACGGAGCCGGGCGGGCGGGCGGAGGCGCTTGAGGAAGACCGTGGGTGATCTCCCCGGCTCACCTGCTGGGGTCCAACCGTGCGCGGGGTCGGGCTGCTAACCAGGCGCGTTGATTAGAGGCTGAGTCTCTCCATCTGTGTTTCCGTCCTCGGTGCTGCATCTCTCTGCGTCTGCTCGTCGTCTGATTCATGAAGGTCCCTTCCCGAGGGGCATGACTTTCCTCGTCACAGGTTGTCCCCACAGAGGGGGAAATGGGGACCTCAAAGTGGCGAGTGGTTGGCGGTGGGCTCCTTGCACACGGTGACCAGCGGCAGGACCTGGTTGGACGCAGAACCCGGCTCTGGAGGCCTGGGGCTCGGGACAAAGATGCTTCTTGCATTTCATAGGCCTCGGGGAGTTTTTCATAAACAGGCTTTATTTAAAATTTCGTCAGACAGTGTGTATTTTCGGTTTAGCAACCGTGACTGACAGGCCGTCGGCAGCCCCCTCAGCATTCGGAGACCCGCTCCGTCACAGACATCCGATGGAACACGTCTGCGCTCACAGCGTCTCCCCTCCAACGTGACCTCTCGTGGGGGCCTGTTCTCTTTCCAGATAATTACAGCCGTTGATCCCTTAACTCCATAGTGTCACCCCTCCACCCCAGGCATTTTTAACAAGCATTCCTATGTTTTCTTTTTGTCTCTTGCTTCACCTTTGCGAGTTATTTTTATACTGGCATTTACATGTTCTTACTAGAACAGGGCTAGTTACCAGGAGACCGAGCAGTTTCAAATATGTACCAACCGTTGCATAATCAAGAAACTCATGTTTTGTATCAACCATTATATGAACTGAGAACCCACCGACCACGGAAATACCTCAGTTTGGCACTTTTACTTTATGTTGTAATTGCTGAGTTTCATTGTTACCAGAGTGACTCCGTGGGGTAGGAAATTTGGATTCAGTCACTAACGGTTTTAATAAGAGTATAACTGCAAATCAGGTTGTAGCTCAGAATTCTTTTTTACTCTGTCTTCTTGACAGTTCTGCCTCCACGGAGCTCGAAAACTCCTTGAGTAAGTCAGCTCACGGGAAGGCCATTTCGATGCCCAGAGCGGGCAGATGGAGCTCAGGCAAGGGCGGGGCTGGGGAGGGAGGCAGGGACAGCAGCTCCTTGGGCGCCATGGCCGGTGAAGCCACCCTAACCTGGCCTCAGTGGCTGGGATGCTCTGAGGCCATTTTGGTGACACTTCCTGGAAATAATAACGATCTTTTTTTAAAGTGTGTCTGCCTTTGTGCTGAATTTGCTGTGTGCCTGATGGAATGCTCTCTCAATGAATGGGCTCCCGTGTTGCTTGGGCGTCTCTACGCATAACTGGATGTGATCAACATTGGGGAGACGTGGGGTCCAGCTGCTGAACTGGGTCTTGAGCACTGACAGCCAAGCGTCCCTCGGCCACTGAGCTCTGAAACCCAGAGCCTGGCCAATGCGCATGTCACTGAGCTCACGCCCACAGCCTCGATGGCTCTGTCTCTGCCAGGCTGGCGTGCACTGAGCCCGCCATGATGACCTCGTGCTCTGCTCAGGGAGCTGTGGTTGTGTGGGAACAGGGGTACTGCAATATGCAGCCCGAGCCCCGGTGGCTAACGAGAGGCACCCCCAAAGGGTGTGCTTCCCAGCGGTTACATAGGGAACATTTCCCGGAGGATACGTGGGCCACTTCAAAGAAGAGTGAGCAGGACTCTGGAAAATAGTAGGAATTCCCGTGTGTCTGAGGGGGTGAGGTGCCGTGAAGCGTGGAGAGTGAGTTCCAGGGGAGGGACATCCCAAGGAACACATACGGTGTTGAGAATACAGGGGTCAAACTGTACCGTTCCAAGCTCTTCCCATCAGAGCATTTAGGGGTGTCACACAGGAAATGTGGCACCGGGGGTCAGTTTCATACTGAGACACTCAGCTGCAATGCCTCTCCCTCCACAGTGCCGTTAACAGCCCCCCATCACGGCGCGTGACGCCATCCGGACCCCAGAGAGACCATCCGACACACAGCCGGGCTGGGGCCGACGCAGAAAGCGGCAGCTCTACCAGCGTCACGGACGTAAACATGTTCACGCAGGAAGACGGAAGGTTCACACACTTAAGGCATGCAGGTTAAGCTAAGAAAGGTTTGCTCTTTGGTCAGTAATATGTGCTCTGAAAAACTACACAGACTTTCTGGGGACAGCAGACCATGGGGTGCGATGACATCCAGAGACCCTGAGGACAGAATCCAGACTGAACCAGCACAGAGGGGTCTCCTCCTCCATCACCAGTTACGGGCCGACGGGAGGCGGATGTGAAAACCCACTGCCTGCAGCTCACCGGGCTGTGCACAGAAAACTCTCGGTCCTCTGTGCTAACTGTTTGTGATGCTGGCTGCAGACGGGGCTGTTCCTAGGAACTGAACCCCGAGCACCTCGAAGCCCCAGCTGCGATTCTAAAGCATCTCCCGGAGAACTGAGTCTGCAGTTATGGGGGCACTGGGCCAGCCTACAGGGAGGGGACCCAGCTGTGGACCTGGAGAAGAGAGGAAAGGTGACCCCAGAATGCCGCAGAGCCTGGGGTCACGGGACTTCGCTTCTGTATGAACCCATGTTGTTCTCCATTCCAAGAGCAAGGATTTTCATCACAAGCGAATCTCGATTCTGTCTTCTAAGGATGCTGTGTGTTGATGGATGTAAACACTTAAACTAGCTGGGTGAGTTTGGTGTGCTCAAGTTGTAGAAACAGCTTTTTACTGGGTACTGGCCCACAACCCAGGCATGTGCCCTGACTGGGAATTGAACCGGCAACCCTTTGGCTCGTAGGTCAGAACTCAATCCACTGAGCCACACCAGCCAGGGTGAGAAACAGTTTTTTAAAAACCTTAATAAAAGATTACAATAGAAAATTTTGATTATATTTCCAGAAAAAAATGATTAAACCCCACTTTGAAATTTGTTAATTTTATTTGGACATTTCTATGTTTTTAGAAAATTAAGTTTTAAAATTTTAATAAAAAAGAAAAATAACTAAATTCCTTTTATGTTAGTTAAAATAAGTCAAATTTTCAAAGCAAATAATTTGATACCCAAGGAATGTCAACGAAACTAAACCAATCAGTAAGCTAATGACAACTTTTGAATGTTTAGCCTCTACCTAGCCCTTGGAAATATAACCAGCTCAACAAAAAGCACATTTAATTAGAAAAGGAGAAAAAATCTGAAATACACTATTATATTAGTATGAGTGAAGCTATAGCAATAAAACTCGAGAGCGTTTATTGAGCTCTGGCCGTGTGCCAGGGACCCTGGCAAACATTTCACATGTTTTATTGCATTAAATCTCGCCAATTTCTCTGCAATAGCAAGGACGGGGGCAGGGGAGGAGGGATAGAGAGGGGGACTGAAAAGGCCTCCACAGCTCAGCAGACGGGAATCGTGCTAACCTGTGAGAACACATGTTAAACTCAGGATTAAAAAAAAGATTTCATTTATTTATGTATTTTCAGAAAGAGGGGAAGGGAGGGAGAAGGAGGGAGAGGAACATCGACGTGTAAGGGATACATTGATAGGTTGCTTCTGACACACCCCCTACTGGGGACCTGGCCTGCAACCCAGGCATGTGCCCTGACTGGGAATCGAACCAGTGACCTTTCAGTTTGCAGGCCAGCACTCAATCCACTGAGCCACACCAGCCAGGGCTAAACTCAGGATTAAAAAAAATTATTATTATTATTTTAGTGTAGTCATTATGCTTAAATATATTATCTGAGAAGCAACAAAAAAGCAACTTTTCTTTCCAGGAATAGATTTTCTAAATGAATAGCACACAATTCTTTAGTTTTAGGTTAGAATACTAGAATGTCTTATGCAAAAAATAATTCTAAAAAATATGTTAACAACATTTAAATCAAAGGTACATAAATCAAAATCGGTAGCATCAGCTTTTGTCAAGAAAACGCTATAGATATTCTTTGGAAACAGTTGCACAGATGCTTTGAAGACATAGATACTTTTTACTTTTATAACGTGCTGACGTAGGCAGATTCATTACATTTCCATGAGGGCAAATATTTTATGAAGCTGCTTCTTGTGTTGTGCTGTTAATCCCCAGAAACTGAAAATATTTTTTATTGTCTATTTCCCTTTCTCCGTTTTCACTCGAGTCCAGGCCGGTACAAGGAAGTGGAGAAGCCGTGACATCACAATCGTGAGGAGGCTTTTGTTATGACGTCCCCTAGCGCATCTTGACGGCCCGTTCTCGGCTGGCCGCCTGCTCTGGCCTCACTCAGAGGGGCTTGGAGAAATCAGACATAATTTTCAAGATTGGGTTATCCAGTCCCATTACTTAAATAGCTATTTCTGCCAATTAGCTCATTTCTTGTTATTAAATTAATCCTCGTAGATTTGGTGGGTAATTTCCATTTTCGTTAAGTCACGGGGGAAAAAGTGATTCGCATTCCTCGGGCCATAACAGTCAACCATTTGCCGACAAATATCTTTTCTCACTCAGCCAAAACATCTGTTTTATTTTCATCCCAATTCTATCACCTTCGCTGCAGACAAAGCAGTAAAATTGGGAAGGCACTTAAAAAAAGGAAAGAGCGGATTAACCAGATTCAGAGGAAATTCCCTTCTTAAGAGTATTAAGCATAAACATTAGAGAGCTGGTTTTACCAGGTTTTCTAAATGCACTTTTTCAAATTATTTGCACTCGAATAATCAGTAATCTCTCAGGCCAATGAAAACAAGGAAAAGGAGATATTCCCTATAAGAAAACGGTTCCTGAAAGTCAGCTGGATTAGCTTCTAATCGGACAGTTCACCTGAGCAGCGCACAGAGAGCTTGAGATGCAAATGTTGCTGGCGGAATTTAGCTAGAAAAGGGATGCGAGGGAGTGAGACGTTGAGTTTGATAAACTGGGGGCCAAGAACTTGTCTGCTCCACCAGGAAGCTGCAGCTTCGCGCCCCAGGGGACCACAGTGTTTCTCTGCCAAGAGGATTAACATCCTCGCCGCTGTCCCCCATACCGGATGGCCAGGTGGGAGCAGGGGAAGGTGGGCACCTGTACAGTGGAAGTCACCAGGGCCCAGGGGGAGGCGCTGGACCAAAGAGGCCTTCAGTCCAGTCTGGGCAAAGAAGGGACTGGTTGGGAGGTGGACCCACCCAAACCACATGAAAGTCTGGGAAGTTGATTGGTTCTTTGGAGAAAGCACCTGGTCCCTACAAAGCCCAGGCTAATGTAACTCCACAGGAACAAAGAAGCTCTCTCCTGCCCGGGTGACCCGAACTCGCCCCGTGCGTTTTGGGCATTCGCTGTCCCTGGCCATGAGGCCTTAGCAGCCGTGCAGCCCACGGCTGTGCGACTCCACACGCGTGCTCCAGGAGGGAGCCTGGACTGGACCACAGCTGGACCTGCTAAGCCAGCTGGGTGCCGGGCTGGACTGGGTTGGAACATGGAGCAGAGACGCTGGGCAGTGGCCTTCATTCTGGCCCTAGAGGACAAGATTGGACCTTTTCCGGGGAGAGGTGGACAGAGATGGGACGTTTGGAAGTCTGGAGGGGGACTATCACCAGTAAACCATCCTACAGAGCCACTTCCTCCTGTGTGGGTCTCAGGAAGTCACTTTCGTCTAGACGCGGCCAGGGTCCCACTTCCTCGCACGGCAGTGAGACCCTGGAGGAACCGCACGGCTGGCAGCCCTGGAGGCCTCAGCTGCCTGCAGTCATTTTCTAAAAGCGGCTCTTCCTCTTTGTAGAGAAGGAGGTAAACAGGACACGGAGGTGTTGGAAGCTGATCTCAGGCCTGGGGGGCGGGTGCTGCTGTGAGCCAGCCGACAGTGACTCATTAGTGTCACTTGAGTCACCGTTGTCTCCAGACATGAAGGGGGTGGGAGCGGAGTGCCAACGGAGTGTGGGGAGGCGGTGCTCACGCTGCACCTCCTCTCATCCAGTACCGCACACCGCCGTCACCATCACCATCACCGTCACCGTCACCGGAGAATGTGGAGTCCAACAGGAGCCGTGACTCAGCTGGGCAGGCCTGCAGCGGGAAGGGGAGGCAGGCCCCCTTTCTCTTCACTCCCGTTTCCGTTGTTGTCAATGACGGTGGGCGGGTCAATGTGGGCGGGTCCACCCATCGTATCCCCAGAGCCACGGAATCCAGTGAGCAATCTCTAGTTTAGAATGTGCTCTTGTTCACCCAAGAGTCACACGTGCACATCCATATGTGCACACTCATGACCGTAACATGAGTCTCTACGAGTAGCATGACACCCACATACACACAAATGTGTACACACAGAGAAATGTGTACACACACCCATATACACACACATATATACATATATGCACAAATATACATGCCCACATGCACAAATACACACACAAATGCACCCAGAGAAACCTACACATACAAATATGCACACACATAGATGGGTGTGTATGTATTGGAAAAATGACTTGCTTCAGAAGTTGATATAAGTGTCCAACTGCCTCTGGCTTAATTAGCCACTTAATTCTTGGCGGGATTTTACAGAGGAACTTAAATTCTGCGAGGATCAGCTTTCTCGTCTGGAAAGATGTCTGTCGTGTGGAGAGTGACCCCGCAGCTCTACGCAAAGCCGAGGGGCTCACACGCTGGGTCCCGGGAGGTGCCGCTCCTTCGGGTCCCTGGGACTCTCGGGGACAGTGTTGAAGTCAGGAACTGCCGTCCTGCTCCGCATGGCCCGGTGCCTGCTAGTTCGTGTGGGGACAGCGAGTGCCGGTCTGACGGCACACGGTGGAGAGAAGTCTTGTTGACAAGCACACTGTGCTTAACCAGCCCTTAAATCAGCCTCCGGGGAGCCAGCTAATTACCGCCCAGGGACCTCGTGTGGCAGGAACAGCGTCCGTCCTTCCTCCAGAGGAGTGCTTCCTCGTCCCTGCATCTCCTTGTTCGCTCGCTGGCACCTTCCCGGAAAGACAACCAGCGGGCCCTGCTGGCTTTTGGTTTTGTTGGACTTTTTCTTATCAAACGCTCTAAAGATACCCCAAAGTAGAAGGCGCACTAAAATGACCCCCCCAGTACCCATCATCCAGTTTAAATAACTATAACATACAGCCGAGTATTTTTCATTCTTACCAGCCTACCCACGAACTCTCGCTGGCTATTTTATTATTTTTACAGCTTTATTGAAGCATCGTTCCCATACTACCAACCTGACTTGTTGGAAGTGAAGAATTTGTGATTTAAAAAAGTATATGGTGTAGTGCCGCCATCACTGCGGGCTGGCTGTGCCCTGCAGTCAAGTCCTGACCCCCTCCCCCCCTGCCCCCCCCCCCCCGGCCCTACTGTCTGGTTCTGTAGAGCGTCTTTTAGGGTCTCTTAGGGTTACTTCCCATCTGGAACTAAACAGTGCGTAGACTTTGAGTTCTGGCTGCTCTGACTCAGCACTGCGTTTTCAAGGCACAGCCGTGTCGTTTTTGTATCAGTCGTTTATTGTTATTATTAATAATAACATGCTAATAACGGAATGAGTAACAGTGTGCTGAAAGACTGTGCCATACCTTGCTTATCCATTCACCAAATTTCATTCGCCAAGTGAAAGGCCTCGAGGACGTTTGTAGACTCATGTGTAAGTGACACCGCGACGTGCACACGCCAGCCTTTGTGCGGGCGGGCGTTCTCATTCCTCTCGGCCGGATAAGCAGAGGAGAGTCGCCGGTCATGGGACAGTTTATGCCTCGATTTGCAGTGGCTTTTCCCAAAGCGGGCGGACCATTTTCCGTTCCCTCCGGTGGTGTACGAGGGTCCCAACCCTCCAAATTCCTGCCAGTGCTTTTTTCTTTTCTTTTTCTTTTCTTCTCTTTTCTCTGCCTCCTCTTGCTCTTTTTTTCTCCTCCCCACTCTTCCTCTTCTTCCTCCTCTCCTTTCCCTTTAAAACTATAACTTACTGATTATAAATGGTAACTCACCGTGGTTTGGGTTTTTATTTCCTGAAAGACCAGTGATGATACACACCTTCTCATGTGCCTTTTAGCCAGGTGTGCACCTTTCTTTGCCCATTTTTAAATCAGGCCGAATCCTTCATATCGAGTTGTGTTATTCTAGGTACAAGTTATTTATTTCCTTATCAGATAAATAATTAGGAAATATTTTCTCCTAGTCTGTGGCTTGACTTCTCATTTTATCCCTGGAGTTAATAGTGCTTTTAAAGTGTGAATGTCCACTATAGCAATTAGTTTGCTGATGTCCAGTATACCGACTGTTCCTTTCACATGGCTTGTGTTGCTAGTGTGTTGACTGAGAGCTCCCTGCGTGACTGAGGAGGTTTTCTCCTTGGTTGACTTACAAAATTGTGTAGTTTAAATTCTTAAGTTTGGGTTTATGATCGATTCTGGCGTGTGGTGGGAAGTAGGGGTCTAAATTCATCCTTTGCCCACTGATAGCCGGTTGCCCCAGTTCCTTTACTGGAAAAGATCAAACAGAAGGTCAAACCACCCACCCACCCACCCACCCACCCAGCAAATGCGCACGCACAGCCCACCCGTCAGGAGCAAGGGTGATGAAACTCAGTGCACCTGGTCTGCTCCCCAGGGCGCACCTGCCCGGCTCCTTCGAGGAAAGGAGAGAGCTGGGCGCCCGTGTCTGGAACACTGACAACAGCATAGTTTCCAGACAAGAAAAGCAGGTTTACACAGATCGTGGTATCTGGGTTTATGTTCTGTCCACGGACAGAAGCAGCTCAGAAAACGGAGCCGCGGCTCGGGCGCTGGGTCGGCGGCAGTGCAGAGGGTGTCCACCAGGGCGGTACGGCCCCAGCTTGCTCGGCGCCTGCATGCTGCTCGGCCCCTCGGCCCTTTGCAGCCTCCCGACATTCACTTCTATCCCAGCGCCTTTGAAGACCTGAAGTTCTTACACCACGAAAATGTCAACACAGTATCGACGGCACCAGGGTCTCTCCTTTATTAGTGAGGCTCTGCTGCCGTTTCTCCACTCCGCAGGTCTGTGCCCAGGTGAAGTGGCCTGTACAGGTGACCGAGACAGGAGGGCCAGACCGAGGGACGAGCCCAGGCTTGAGAGGAGTTAAAATTCAGAAGATGATCTTCTCATACGTTTTTCGAGGAGCTGATTTTTGAAGCAGAATTTGAAATCCAAGGCACGAACTCCCTCGGACAGTCCATTCTTCTGAGGACGAGAAGGCTATGTGAGCAGAATAAAGTGCTTTTCCAAATGGATAAACATGTTTTTATTTACAGTGAGGGAGTCGGGGTGCATGGCCGGAAACGCATTTGTGTGGAAAGAAGGACATACATCTAAGCTTGGTGCTCTGTCACCTTGGACCCCGAGGTCACCACCCAGATGGCCCTGCTCAGTCAAGTCTTGTCTCTTTTTCCTCCTGAAATATCTGGCTTTCAAAATCCACCGATTCTATTATTCTATTCTTGCCTACTGGCTGGGAAGCACTCTCCTGGGCCATGTCAAAGTCATTTTAATTTTATGGAAATAGCTAAGATTATAAAGGCCATATTTCTATAGTTTGGGGCAGTTACTTTGGCTTGAAAATTGGGTTTCCATACTAACAAGTTGAGGTTTACAGAAGAAAAATCGAATGAAATTGTCATAGCTTTAGGGTAAATAAAGAAAATGGAACAGGCTCTTCACCAAGTTTTGGCTTATCTAGCTGTGTAGAGAGAGCTGATGTACTACCAACTTTTACCTTTACTATGCAATTTATAAACAGATTTGTTGGCATGCAAATTATAAGTTGTCCTGAAAACTCCTTCTGCTAATTAAGGCTTGCAGAAACCTGGGAAGGGCTGAATAATTAACACAGTGCTGGCATGTTCCATAGTCAGTGAGGTATTAGCATATTAGATGTCAAGTTTAGGAGAAAGGAACCACTTAAAAAACACATTTTAGTTTTTGAATTCTCTTCCCTTTTGAACTGTGTTCTGGGGAACCTGATGCAAGGGGGAGGCCATCGAATCTTAAGGAGCTGGCGCCTCTGGGCGCCGTGACACGTGGAAGCTGTCCCCACCCTGCTTTACCCTAAGCTCCGTGGTGGCCGGGCCAGCCCCTTCCCTGGCTCCGCCACCTTGTGGACACTACTGCTGGTCGCTGGCCACTGGCCACCTCTTGTCTGTCTCGCACGTCACAGGACGGTAGGGTACGGCACCAAGAGCACAGGGCCCAGAGCAAGAGAGACCGGGCCGCAAACTCCTCATTGGTCGTTGGCTTTGTGACGTCTGGGCGTGGGCTTTCTTCCCTCTGAGTATGTTTCTTCATCGATAGGCTGGCGATCGGTACGGGCATCGTGTAGATTTGATGTGATGAGCAAATTGAAGACTGCAGGGGCTGCTCACAAAAATCCATTCCCCTGCGTGAGTTTGGCTTGGGCCATCAGGTATTCAGAGGTACAAAGAGGCGGTCCCTAGACCCCATGAGGTTCCAACACGGGTCATCCAGGTAGCCGCAAAGGGGCTGGAGGGTGAGGGAGACTGGAAACCAGTCCTTCCACGCAAAGGGAGCTGGGAGGCCAGAGGAAGCCAGGAGAACAGGTGAGGGGAGGTGGGAGGCCTGTGGGTCTGGGTGTCTAGGGTCCACGCTGTAGGTGCTGTGTCTGAGTTTCGCTGGGCCGTGGGGTCGCAGGTGCCTGAAAAGCACAGCCTGTCCTGTGCTCACCTCCTCAGCAGGCGGGGGTGTTGCTTTCGTGTGCTTTTTCTGTTTTCCGTCATTTTCTCTTTGTGTAAAATTACTTTAATTCTGTGGCTGGGATGCTCCTCAGAGAATATTTTGGTGTGGGACGTGTCTTGTTCCTGGTTACTTCATTGTGGACAAAACTTAGAAAACGTGGGAAGATGCCGTTTTCGATGACCCGCCAGTGGGAAGGAGCTGAGAATTTTGTGCTCCTCCGCGTCTCGGTGACGAGTGGCGAGCTGGGGAGTGGAACGGGACTTTCTACTCTCACCGAGTCAGGTAATTAATTCTCAGGTGTTCACTGTTGATGTGCCAGTCTGAGATCACCTGGTACATTTTTGGTGAAATAGTGGATCCTTAACATTTGTTTAAATTTACATTTTTACAGTTTGTATAAAGCAGGACAATTTTATATTGCAAAGTATTATTTGTAAGTAAATTACAAGGCACCTTTGTATAAAATTTTGTTCTTTATCATGTACATTTTGAGTATACATTCAAGAAATATAAAATCAGCCCATTGGATAGCTACCTGCTACCTTTTAAATCATTCATTTAGATTAAATCGTATTTAAATACTGACTCCCCCCCCCCCAGCACTTCTAAGTAGGTTTTGATCTGTCTTGAAGTGACCTTGGGATAGCAGTTCTTTGCATTACAACACGTTTAAGTCACCCCGACTCGCTGCAAACACAGAATTTAAAATGCCCAACAGGCACTGACCTCGGCCGCCTGCGGTGACTGAGGGCTACAGGGTGTATTGCCGACTCCCCACGCACGACTCAGCCAGGAAGGGCCTGTCCTGAACGGCGCTCCTTTGTTTCTTAAGCCATTTGACCTGAAAACAGTAATGTCTGCACTGTGTTGGGGGTGCAGTTCCTGGGGGGGAGTCGAGGGGGGGCAGAAGAAGTGTTAGAGAAACTTGGGACACCCCGATTTGGAGCGAGACCATCCACACGGGCAACGGCGAGCCTCAGGGGGAACTCACTCGCGTCAAGGTTTTCGCTGTAGACCTTTAGAGGGAGGGGCCGGTGAGGGCGAGGAGAGTCCTGTGCGGTGTGGGGAAGGTCGGACCTTTAACCCTGGAGGGGCAGGGGGATTTGGATAAAGTGGAAGGAAAAGGAGAGGAAACCGACATTACTTCCTCAAATATCGCTGCCTGTGCTCCTTCTGTTTTTACTCCTGGTTGGCAGGTAGCGGACCCCACGGACTGAATCTTAAACTATGGGACTGGATCATAATTGAAATTGAAATTGGAAATGTACAAAAGATATCAATTATATGAAGATTACCATAATCATTTTTGCTAGAGCTAAGAGTGGAGCCATAAATCTTTCTGAATTCAAATGATTTCCTTCTGATTAACGTACCAGATATTCTGTGTAGCTCATGTGCTAACCTATGGAGTTAATTGAAGCAACAAGAAGGAGGGGGAATAGCTTCCTGCATTTCTTATTGTGAATGTCATTTCAATAAGTCGGCGACGCAGAAGAGGGGGAAGGTGGCAACATCACCAGCTGTCACTTGCGTGAAATCCCAGGAGTCGTCAGCACCTGGAGCGAAGCGTCTTGCTATTCCCGCAGGACCTGCTGCTTCCGGGAATGCCCATGGCTGCGGTGCCTCCTGGGCTCCCTACGAGGCGGGTGGGTGGCGAGGGGCCGAGCGAGGCGGTGCGGGACAGGTCCGCTCTCGTTTTGACAGGGGTCCCCATCCTCCACTCGTGGGCGCTCCATCCGCTCCAAACACAGCCGGGGGGGACCCTCCGTTTTAGAAGTAAAAGTAAAACAGCACAGGCTGTTTTAGGAGCAGACCAGAAAGCCTGTGTCAGAGGGGAGGGCGCACTCACCCAGTACCTCTCGGTGTCCTCTGAGGACAGTGGAGACTGCATGCGCCCATACTGTGTCTTCCAGAGATGGCAGGAAATGTACTGGGCTTGGTGCAGATTACAGAGTTGGTTCTCAAAAGCTCAGGGTTCTTTAATGCAAAAAGCAGCAGTTCTGGGTGTCAGGGAATCAGAATCGTTAGAAAGGTATAGTTAGGGAAGTACAGGTAGATTTAGTTATTACTCTAAACTTCCATTGACATGAGTCTGGTTCAGGGCCAGTGACTGGAGCAGATAACATTTTTAAAAGTGGGAATATACTGTAAGTTGTATCCGAACTCTCACACCTCGCGGAAGTTTGTCTTTCCTGGGTGCGTCCTCCGCGCCTTCCCACCACGCGTGCTGGGAGGTCATTCCTCCTCCGGCCCCTCCCCACGGACACGCAGAAGGCGGACACACACACGCCGCTCCCCTCCTGTGATACCTGGCTGCGTCACAACCTCCCACTCCCCTAAGTTCCCAGAGCTGCAGGTAAGTTTTAAAACATGGAGGTGGGTAGCGAAGATGGAAGTTATCATACAGAGGTCGAGACGACGGTCCCGGGCAAGAGGCTCGAGGGACAGACACAACTCAGTTCTGTGTCCCGTCCGCCTTCCCGGACAAGGGAAACTCATTCTTCAGGAGGAGAGGTGAGAAGCAAACTTGCTAGCAGCGAGTCGGCAGTGCAGATGCACGAGGTGATCTGTGAGAGCACCGCGTCGGCCGAAGTGAGGCTCGGCCTGTGGTCATTTTCAAAATCCATGTCCGGCCATGTCTCCGCCTTTTCTGAACACAGACCCCGTCCAGTCTGGCTCAGCGGCTGGCCGGCGGTGAGCCAGAGGACGGCCCGCCCCGGATCCCGCGCGGCCTAACCAGTGCCTTGGGGTCTCCGGCCACGTGTTTCTTCCCCACGTGTTTCTTCTGAAGCTGAAGGGTTGATCCTCTGCTGTCGGCTTTGTCAAGACACTGGCTTGGCGGTCACAAAGATAGAACTCGTGTGTACCGAGAGACTAGAAAGCAAGAGAAGTGACCATCAGTTGTGCTCGTCACCAAGTCCCCCATTCCAGCCCTTTCCTTGTTGAGAGTTGTCACTTCGTCACTCCGGCCGCGCGTGTCCGCATCCCGTGGGTGCACCTCTCTCTCTTTGACCTTCAAGCCTGGTTCCCAGATGCTTTGCTTTAGTTTCCGGTTGGTGTATTCTCTGCATTTTTACAGTTTTATAATAGGTAGCAGGGCGGTGTAGAGTCTTTACCTTCCAGGACTCAGAGGGTGAAGTGTCCACTTGAGACAGCGGAAGAATTCCTGTATCCGAGGGACACAAAGCGCTTAGACGTCCCCTGTTCGGGGTGTTCCTATGGGAGATGGCCACCGCACCCCAAACACCCCCGAGGTTTCCCTCTGACGCGCTCACATTTTATGCGGCCTTTTCATGCCAGATTCGTCTCTCTAGTTTATGTTCAAATGCTGTTAAATAAGAGAAACATTGAGTACATTTACTACAAAACGTGGTAGTATTCACCCACCTACGCAGGAAAATGGGGGGCGGATTCTGTGACCGCAGCCTCAGAGCAGATGTTCCCTCGAGTGTTAGCTTCCTGTCGCTCCTGGAACAGACGACCAAACCCTTACACAGCACAAATTTATTGTGTTGTCCTCCTGGAGGGCAGAGGTCAAACATGGGTCTCACGGCCCAAAACTCAAGAGGTGGATGGGACCGTGTTTCTTTCTGGAAATGCCAGGGGAAATTTCTTGTCCTTTTCCCGCCTTTGAGTGCTGCCCACTCTCCTTGGCTGGGGCCCTTCCCTCCCCTAAACCAGAATGAATGGACCCTGTCTTCCTCGTGACTTTCTCTTCTCGGGTCGCGGCGCCCTTTGACTCTGCTCTTCTTCCTCTTCCCCTTTTAAAGGCACTTCCGCTGCCTGGGGCCGGCTCGACTGATCCAGGATGCTCTCCCCAGGCACCTGACCACAGCGCAGTCCCGTCTGCAGCCTTAGGTCCCCTGCGCTAGGCCGCACAGCGTCGTCACAGGTTCTGAGGGTTCAGGCACAAACACCCCGGTCCTTCTGCCTGACTGCCACGCCTCAGAGAAGGAGGTGGGGTTGTTAGGAGCTTGCCCTGATTTTGGAAACGGGACTGGATGAATAGATGCAAGGAAACGTTACAGATAAACAGACATCTGACTTTATGTTAGAGTTATACCTGCCCAGGTGTGCCGTAAGATATGGCGCAAACCTCAGAAATACGCACCGAATGTTTGCAACCTTTGGTGGCTCCATTGCTCTCTGAACAAAGACTAAAGACTACGAGAGAAAGCAGAGATAGCAAACCCAGAGAATTCATGTGTGTGTGTGCGCCTCTATCTATTTATCTACCACATCTATTAATAACACACATCAAATGACTAAAATATAGACTGCGATAAAGAGTGTGCTGAAGGAATGGTGAGAAACAAAAGGAAACATAAAAAAGATCTATAAAGACTTTAATAACCTAAAAATACGTGTTAAAAGTGGACAGAAATGAACTTCTTGTTCAAGTGAAATCCTGCCACTAGTTTTAAACAAGAACAAAAACTCGCTGGAGCCCCGTCCCCGTCTGGGACCTCGAGGTTCTCCGGAGAGTTTTACAGACGAGCGCGCGGCCTCACTTACACTTTCAGGGGGTGGGGGGTGTGTGTGAGGTGAGAGCGTGCAGGGAAAAGCCGGAAATACCGTAGTAGTTTTAGTTTTTTAAATCCAGATAAATAAGACCTAAGCCTTAGGTTGACTTCAGTCTTGCTGAGCCTTTATCCTTTCTTCTTCATGGAGCCACTGAAGACCCCGTGCCGTGCGGGCGGGACCTGAGGCGAGGCCAGGAGTCCAGTCCGTGACCTGGGACACCTTCCTCGTGTGTCCTCTGTCACCGTTTGCTGCCGGCTGGTGCTCCTCTGTCACTGACTCAGGGGTGTCTCTGGGTCCCTCTGTCCCACTGTCTGTGGACTTGCCTCAGACATGCTCTGTGTGGCCCTTCAGTCCTTGGGCCCCGGGTCCCCCAAATCCCCGCCTTTCCCCTTGGAGGTGAACCTGGGGTCTGTCTCTCAGGGAAACGCCCTCCACCTGGTCCCATATTGGGGTCAGGCTGTCCCACGCCCAGCCTGGGTCCAACAGGCTGGTATTAAAAGTACATTTACAGGAGGGACTGGACAGCAGGGTCATCCCCAGTGCCGGCCCCTTCCCAAGCCTGTCTTCCTGCCAAGTCCGCACCAGTCTCTCCAGTCAAAAGGGTCGGGGGCAATGCGTGTCTTTGTCTCTCCAGGGGCATCTTCACCCAAGGCTTTCCACTCCAGGCTCTTTCACGCATCCTAGATTTCAAAGGTACCAACCGAGTTTAACAGGAACAATGGGGTTTTCGGGTCCCAAATTACATACATTTTACATGCTAATTAGGGTAAATGGGTTCCTATCACAGGTTCCGACGTTACTGTGGGGGAAATGTGGGGTGTCACGGGCGTGAGTTTATCGGGGAGGGAAGAGGCGTTGAAGGGGTGTTATACAAATCGCTCGCCACCGGCTTAGCACAGGGTGGAAGAGAATATTGCTTTCTAACCACAGAAGATGTTTCTGCCAATTCTGTTTGTAAGGGTCATACTCAGTGTCCATGCTGGTCCCTCCAGGGACTCCGGTTGCCGGTCATCCTGAGAAGACGCAACAGTGTTAGGTCCCTTCAGCAGAAGCGGGCGGACAGGCCTCGTTTTGATGTTAATTGACGTGTTCACCCAGCCAAGGTGTTGGCACCTGGAGGGCAGGGAGGTTGGGAGCGTGAACCCGTTTCTCTCTACAAAGATGATTAGGGCACACTGAACGTCACGTGTCACATGTTCGCTGTCGCGGATTTAAGTAATCAGAGAAGGACGCTTACAAAGACACGGGCGACGTTGACTTCGAAGGCAAAAATTACCTGGGGCACAGGACGGTCTATTGGGTGGAGTTGGAAAGATCGCTCGGAGTTGCCAGTGGGAGGCGTGCGGTGTGAATTGTTAGATTCAGCTTCTGTCTACGGGGCTAGAGGAGATTTTGCAAGAACAGTAATGGGGAGGGTTCGATCAGGGCAGGGGGTCGCAGTCGTCGTGGGAAGGTAAATCCCCCCGGGGAAATTTAGCATACAGGAAATCCCGCTCTGCCCCGCATCAGTTAGTTCCAGGGCTCCTGGGCGGAGCTCTGAGGGCTGCAGGCCCCAGGCCGGGCTGGATTGGGGTGGCATTTACCCGGGAACCATAAAACCCACACCCCCTGGGACGTCGCACCAAAATGAAAAGCCGGAGGTCAGGAAGAAAGGAGAGATATTGCTGGATCAGTGGGTCCGTCGCCGCTTCAAAGGCAGACGATGTGATGGATTGGTAGTGTAGCAGACAGCGAGGCATCGGGCGCATCTCTCATCCGCTGGCTGGCCGCCGTGAGAGCGTGCAGCTCACCATCAGCCAGAACGACTCACGGGAGCTGCGACCTGCTCTGGTTCTGTGAGACACGTCACTGGAATCCTGACGGGCTCTGTGCTCAATCTATAGGTTGCTGTGGGGGGCACGGGCATTTTATTGGTGTCAGTTCTCCTGCCCACGAACACGGTCCGTGCTTCCACCGGTTCGTATCTTCTTCAGTTTCTGTCTTCGGTGTCTGATGGTTTTCCCAGGACGGCTCTTTCACATCCTTGGTTGGGTGTGTTCCGAAGCACTTTATTCTTCTGGAAGGAGTGGAGACCCGTCCTTACCACATGGTGCCCACATCTTTCAGGAGCAGAAAGTGTGGTTTACACCTACAAGTGCTCGAACGCCCAGGTGCTTTGCGGGATGGAGTGACTGACAGTTGCTCCGTAAAAACCGGGTCCGCCAGCAGCACTTTACCGCCTTCGGGTGCTTCTGAGCGAGGAGACTGAGTGAGGCATCTGAGCGAGGTGGTCCTGATCTGATCTGATCTGATCAGGATGATCAGAGGGGGCCGTCAAGTCTGCACTGAGCCCCCAAACCCCAGCCTCACCAGTCTTGGTGGGGAGAGTCTGTTTCCGGGCCCGCACGCTCGGGGGGTGCATCTGCTCCCGGAGAGAGCCCCTCCCCCCGCCCCCCGCCAGGCCCTGGCCCTTCCATCCCCCAAATTCTCCACACTCCACAGACAGGTTCTACGCACGCCCAGGAGTTGTGCTCCTCACTCTTTTTAAGTCTCTTCTGTCACCAAATCAATTTTATCCATGTCTCTTAAGGTGACGATTAACTTCTGCCTATATTTAGGTGTTCTTCTAGATGCCCCATTCCGGGCTCATGCAGTAAACCAATTCTCTTTAAATTTCCCAAGGTGAGGGTTTGGGCAGGAGGGATTTGAGGTATCAGAAAGGTAGAAGGTACCTCATGTAAAGCTAAAACAGAACAATCTAAAACAAAGAAATGCACCTAAGACACCCCCAAATCACACGGGGCAGCACTCGTCTGTCCGCTTCGGAGAACAGCGTTCTGTTCCTGTGTGATTAACGGGGAAGAATGTGGAGCTGGTCACATCGTTCTGGGGACAAACCCCCATGAATGCTACGTGATAGCTGGTCCTCCTCACAGGTCTCCAAGACAGGCGGGTGACCCGCACGGATGGCAGGCACAGCTGGCCAGCTGGGTCCAAAGCCTGCGGTGTCGGAGACGGTCAGCCACAAGAATGCTTCGTCCCAGGTAATTTCAAGTACAACCCAGCCACGTCAGAGACTAAAAGATTTGGGCAGGAGAGGTCATCCCGGCCGGCCCAGGGAAACTGAAGCCCTAGTTATGAGGTCACTGGTGAGCAGGAGACACAAAGAACCCTGACCCCCGCCTGCAGCTTTGGAGGCTGACCTTTGCTCTCTCTGGTCCCCAGGAGACGCCAAGGCTCACAGGAGCTCCACCGTGATGGTGGGGGAGGGGCACCCAGGCAACTCACTTCTAGAAACAGTAGCCACGCTCAGAAGAGATGCTTTAAGGGCGTTATAGAAATACAAACGAACAACTTCACAGGCTGGATCCTGCCCGGCAGAAGGAGGCATCTTTTACAAAAGGGAGCTCTGCTTTTCCCAGTTCTCCCACGATGCACACATAGCCCCGTCTGCTTAGTGAGAAACCAGCACTCACAACAGCGAGAACCACACCGTTTCAGGAAGGAGCTTATGGCAGAGAACACTGTCTCCTCACACCATCAAAACACAGACGGCGGCGGCCGAGCAAGAGGAGGTTTAGGGCGCACGCTGTGGCTGGCTGAGGGATTCCTCCTGATTTAAAAGCGACCGCACTTGCGGGCGTGTTGAAGTTGGTTGCATTTGTACCAGGAACGCGCATTTAAATGTCTGCTCGCTGTTGAACTTAACGTCCTCGTGGGGCACTGGGTTTTGCAGGATTGACTGGCAGCAGCTGTCCGCTGCTCCGCTCGGCCTGAGGCGACACAGCTGGAATCTGGGACGGTTTCCAGGTCGCTCGGACTGACCGCCCATCACCCGGCAGGGGCTGAGAAGGGGCAGAGCTGTCTTCAGAGCCATTTCTTGTGCTGTTGCAGCCCTGGCCAGACCGGCTCCGGGCTCAGATTGTTTCCAATATTCCTTCTGAATTGAATTTCAATTTCCGCATGGGCGTCAGTGCACCCGGGGTCACAGAACGGCCCGCCTCCTCCTCTTCCGGAAACAGTCGTCACTCAGGGTCCGAAGGACTCTCGGGGGCATGTGGCTGCTTTGCTGCGACTTTCAAAGTTGTGGACACATAATAGGGATAATTTTAAAGAAAAATTTCCATTACTCTGGAGAGATTTCAGGCCCAAATTTACTCGAGATTTAAAAATAATAGTAAAATGGGTTTGTAAGTAACTGTTTCCCAGAGTTGGGAACCACAGCGGGAGAGAGGCACCCGGCCCCCTGCCCTGCCCCCCCCAGGATAAGACGGCTTCCACGGGATGGACTCAAGTCCTCCTGACGTTCCCGGTGCCTCCATTCTCCCTGAAATCCTTCTGAGGGGACACGAAACCTTTTCCGAGACCAACAACACACTGAAGTTTGCAGGGCAAACCTGCAAGACGAGGACAAGCAGGCGCATTCGGGGTGCAGTGTGAGCGCTGGCACGAACGTCTCTGAGAGCCGCCCCCCGCGATGGTCAGGGAGAAGGAGGCCCAGTTCCAGCCGGGTTTGTGTATTTTCCCAGTTGTGGGGGAGGTGGGTGAGGACAGCGCGGGAAAGATAGGGAACTGGTGTGGACGCCAACACAGAAAGAAAGCAAAAAGTGAAATAAAACCTCGTTCTCGTTCTCGGAAAGTTCTCTCGCAGTGGGGACGCGGACAGCGGACGTTTTGTTTGTTTGGCTGGTTTCACGAAACAAACAAGCTGCTGAAGTGGAAACTCTTTGCCTGCTTCTGTCTCACGGAAGCCTGTTGCCCAACAAATACTGTCGGTACAGTTTGTCAAGGGAAAACATCCTATTAGTTTAGCACGAAACTTTTTTTTTTTTTGCCATTTTCCAGGAGTCTGGGCTTTGGGAGTAGGAGCTGAGCCACGTATTCAGGACGGTCACTGAAACAGGAATGAGCACTTCCGTCGTGTTTCAGGTGGGCGCCCACGGCCACGCTGACAGGCAGGGGATCGAGACTCCAGCTTTCAAAGGGAGCATTCGGAGATGCTGCCGGACCGTGCTGGACTCTGGCCACACCTCCTTTGGGGGAGGGGGGTGGGGAACGCCCAAGGCATTTCGTGCTGACACTTACTGTTCCGGAGCCTCCCCCCAAGCCTCGCCTCACAGACCCCGCAACCTCCGCACCCCCAGGGCCCCATGTGGTCTTCGGCTCCTTGAAGTCTGCCTTCAGTGCCCCAAGATTCCCATCATGTTCTCTCCGCGAAGAGCTTAAGATGAAGTAGAGAAGTAGAGACAAGTTCTTGCTTGAAAAGGACCTGTGGCATTCCAGATGGGAACAGGAGAGGGCTAAACCACTTGCCGCTTCTGCTGGCTCGTCCTGAAAGGGCCACATTTTTCTCCCCACTGGTTCAGAGAGTAGAGATATTCCACTCACCCAACGTCAAAATTTAAGTGTGGACCTTCCTGACATTTGAGCACGTCGAGGCGGCACAGACGGCTGAGGCTGCCGTCTTTTTTGCTTTCGTGCAGGGAGAGGTTATTGCCGCTGCTGATGTTGGAAAGTATAGTCACCTAGGCATTCCAGGCCAGGCGGTGAGCTGTGTGCACGCTCTCTGTCTGGAAAATTATTTGCTAAATAACCGAGTAGGTAATGGTTTGTAGGGTTTCTTTTTCGAGGCAAAAGCCAGGAACTGATCCTCCCTGAACTAACAAAGAAGAACAACAGAGTGGCGCAGCGCAGGACCGTTGGGAGACCGTGCAAGCGGCCGCAGAGGCGAAGGAGCTGCAAGCGAGTGGAGCACAGACAGCGGCTGACCAGGGGCCTGGTGGGCAGAGAAGAGCAGACAGACTCCCGGGCTGCCTCTCCGGGACGTTTGGCGTCCAGCGCTGACCTGCGATCTGTATCCCCTCGGCCCATCTCCTGGAAGATAGCGTGCGATGGGGTCATTAGGTCACCAGCAGCCGCTGGACCGGGTGCGAAGTCAGTAAACTCCAGGTCCGGAGTCGCCACAATCCTGGCAGAGCAGCAGAGGCCGATTCCGCAGGAGGAAATGAAGGCCTTGCACTGAAGAATGCGGCAGGCACACCGGGCACCCAGCAGATCTCCACCAGAGGAGTTTGAAAGGAAGCAACATCCTTCTGCGGCACGCGAGTCTCTCATTCTGCACTCAGAGTCCCTGCATCGGCTTCCCCGTCACTTCTCGCCTCACCAAACTGCATTCGGCAGCCAGGTGGAAAGGCCGTGGCCTGGTGAGGCAAACATCCAGGCAGAGGACACAAAGTGTGCTTCCCGAGAGAGGACAGCCGGCCCTGTACACGAATTTCAAAGCACTTGGAAACAAAGTATGTATTTTCGCTCATAATATGGCAGTACAGGAAGTTCTGGCTTCAGAGAGAGAACTGGCTGCTACCAGCTAGGTGAGTGCCCAGACCAGGCTCGTAGGATGGGACCCGATCTGTCGTATAGGTGCTGTCTTCGAAACGTGTCTGCGGAAGAACAGCACCGGTTGGGCGAGGTCTCGGAGCCGCGGCACGTTGTTCCAGAGTCATCGGGGGATTCACGCCGCCCTGGAGGGCAATCACAGCTCAGAGTGTTTCCATTTCTACGAACTTTGGCAGATAATTTGATTGTCCTGGGCCTGGCGGAGGGAGAGGGCTGGGGGCTGGAGGGGCGGAGGCGAAGGGGGCGAGGAGGCGAGGAGGAAAGTCCCCACATATGCAGTGTTCAAGTGCGCAGGGTGGCAGAGACAAGTCCGTGCCGGTCTTGGCTGTGCATGCAGACACTGAGGACCGGAGAGCGTGCCCCACGCCCTGGTTTGTGCTCTCCCCACTCCACTCTACCCCACCCCACCCCACTCGCGGTGTGCACAGAGGCGGGACTTTTGGGAGGTGCTCTGGCCATGAAGTGGAGCCTTCTCACTTCGTTGGCTTATGTGCTCCTGAGTTTACGAGTACAGACCCGATCCGGACCGATTCCTTCAGGCGGGGTGGCTCGGTGGAGGTAGCCCCGAAGCCTCAGCTTCAAGCCAGAACCTTTCTTCCTCATTGTAACGATTACTCTCAGGCCGGAAAGGATACTGCCGGGGGGCGGAGGACCGAACAGTCTTTTCGGATGTTAATTAAACACATTTCAAGATCTACTCAAGTGATGAGTGTTTATCACTTCTTCCCAGGCGGCAGTGAAGAAGAAGGTTAACGAGATGGGTGTTTGGGGAGGAATCCGAGCTGAGCTGGGAAGCTCGAGGGGCTGTGAAGGCTGCAGCTCTTCTTCCCGCTCGAGGCCACCGCCCCCGGCCTTGGACACGAGCTGCATATTTCCTTTATCCCGGGTTATTTGGCCTCTGTTTATTCTGAGGTTTCCGGCTGAGGGCGGAGTCTTTCTTGCGTCTCGGACCTCCTCATCCAAGGTGAGCCTGGACAATCTGGATGGTTTCTTCCTCCCAATGCCACCGTTTGCCTCACGGCCAGCTGGTTTCAGCCTGGTTTAATACTGCGTTCCCTCTGGTTTTCTGGAAGAGCCGATGGAATGGAAGGGAGGACGGTGACCACCTGATGGGTTCAGCAGAGTCCTGTGGACTTTACGACACTATGACATCGTGACAAGTGAGTGCGGTTCCTCAGACAGAAACCCCATGATGCCTTGCGCCCATGTCGCCGAGCAGTGCGGGATGGCGAGTCACCTGGTTCGGGTTCTGTCTCGAGGAGTCCTTCCTGCGTGCTCTTGGGCAAGTCACACAAACTCAGAGTGCTGGTGACCTCCAGGATCTGACGAGACCTTCCGCACGGGGTTACCATGAACGTCAGATGAAGGAATGTTTTTTTTTTTTGGCGGGCATTTTTTAAAATATATTTTATTGATTATGCTATTCCAGTTGTCCCATTTCCCCCCTTTATTCCCTTCCACCCTGCACACCCCTCCCACCCACATTCCCCCGCTTTAGTTCATGTCCATGGGTCATACATGTAAGTTCTTTGGCTTCTCCATTTCCCATACTATTCTTAACCTCCCGCTGTCTATTTTGTACCTACCATTTATGCTTCTCATTCCCTGTGCCTTTTCCCCATTCTCCCCATCCCTCTCTCCCGCTGATAACCCTCCACGTGATCTCCACTTCTGTGATTCTGTTCCTGTTCTAGTTGTTTGATTAGTTGGCTTTTAGGGTTTTTTTTTTAAGGTTCAGTTGTTAATAGCTGTGAGTCTGCTGTCATTTTACTGTTCATATTTTTTATCTTCTTTTTCTTAGATAAGTCCCTTTAACATTTCATATAATAAGGGCTGGGTGATGATGAACTCCTTTAACTTGACCTTGTCTGGGAAGCATTTTATCTGCCCTTCCATTCTAAATGATAGTTTTGCTGGGTAGAGTTATCTTGGATGTAGGTCCTTGCTTTTCATGACTTGGAATACTTCTTTCCAGCCCCTTCTTGCCTGTAAGGTCTCTTTTGAAAAATCAGCCGATAGCCTTATTAGAACGCCTTTGTAGGTAACTGCCTCCCTTTCTCTTGCTGCTTTTAACATTCTCTCCTTTTTAATCTTGGTAATGTAATTATGATGTGCCTTGGTATGTGCTTCCTTGGGTCCAACTTCTTTGGGACTCTCTGAGCTTCCTGGACTTCTTGGAGGTCTATTTCCTTTGCCAGATTAGGGAAGTTCTCCTTCATTATTTGTTCAAATAAGTTTTTAATTTCTTGCTCTTCCTCTTCTCCTTCTGGCACCCCTATAATTCAGATGTTGGAATGTTTAAAGTTGTCCTGGAGGTTCCTCAGCCTCTCCTCATTTTTTTGAATTCTTGTTTCTTCATTCTGCTCTGGTTGAATGTTTATTTCTTTCTTCTGGTCCAAAGTGTTGATTTGAGTCCCGGTTTCCTTCCCTTCACTGTTGGTGTCCTGTATATTTCCCTTTATTTCAGTTTTCATAGCCTTCTTTTTCCCTTTTAATTTATGACCATACTCAACAAATTCTGTGAGCATCCTGATTACCAGTGATTTGAACTGTGCCTCTGATAGGTTGGTTATCTCTTTGTCACTTAGTTGTATTTTTTCTGGAGCTTTGATCTGTTCTCTCATTTGGGCCTTTTTGTGTGGGGGTCTTGGCACGCCTGTTACATAGTAAGGGGCGGAGCCTTAGGTGTTCACCAGGGCGGGGCAACCACGGCACTGCGTTGTGGCACCGTACGTGGGGGAGGGTCCGAGAGGGAGCAGGGCCGCTTGCTCCAGTCTCTGCCAGTTTTTAGTCACTTCCCCCGCTACCCACAAGCAAATTGGGCCATTCTGGTGCTGATTCCCGGGTGGGTGGGTTTGTGTATGTTCTAGGACCCTGTGGGTCTCTCCAACGAGCTCTCCTGTGAGGCTGGGAGTTTCTCCTGCTGCCTCAACCCCCACAGGTGTTTTCACTCAGAGGTTTTGAGGCTTTATTTCCTCACTGGAGCCCTAGGTTGTGGGTCTGTCTCGCTCCCCAGTTGTTCCTCCCAGTTTATCCCCACTCGAATGTGGGACCGCCCAATCCTCCAGCCACCACCTTGCTGAGGGTCCTCTCTGCCCTCCTACTGGTCTGGGTGAGTGTTTCTTCTTTAACTCTGGTTGTTGGATTTCCATACAGTTCAATTTTCTGGCAGTTCTGGTTATTGTTTTTAAATTGTTGTTGTCCTTCTTTTGGTTGTGCGAGGAGGCACCGTGTGTCTGCCTATGCCTCCATCTTGGCCGGAAGCGAAGGAATGATTTTTGTGAACTGTAATCCTGGAACAGCTCAAGGACGCAGGTCCCTCTCCTGACCATGCCGATTGCATTCATTCGTTATGAACACACCTGTAGAACTTTGCTACCCGAGATAGCTCAGTACTTTTCCCTCCCGGTGCAATTTGTATTTCTTTTTATGAGCTCTTATAAAAAGCAAAACAAAACAAAACAAAAACTTCTCAGGGTGATTTAAAAAGTTCGTCAGTCAAAATAATTAAATCTGAAACATCAGATTTATCTCGGGAGAAAATGAATGAGCCGAATGCCAGGAGCTGTTTTGTTGGCGTGTGTGCGTGTACAGTAGGCGTGTGTGCATGTGTGTATGCGAGGGTAGGAGAGGAGGTCATGGCAGGCACACGCAGAAGAACAGAATGAGCAGGCAGACCCAGGAAGCACGGACTCAGGGTAAAGTCAGTTGGCCCTGAGGTTTTGGGTGGAGTAGGAGACTTTCGGGGAGTTTACGCTGCAATAGTTTGGGACACATTCAGTCTGACATCGTTTTTTGTGTGAGTCGGACCCTCGTAGAGAAGCGTCACAGCCTGGCAGGAACTGAAGACAGCGGCGTTCAGTACGCTGGGGGAAGATGGGGCTTAGACTCTTCTCTGAGTGCAGTGAAGCAAAAGGGGCCACGAGGGAAGCTGCCGTTCGCAGGGGCTAATGACTTCCTAACTCTCCAAGACCTTCTGGGAGGAGGCAGCGGAGGGCTGACCGGCCACCAGACACGGAGCCTGGAGGGGGACCGAGCTCTGGCAGAGCTGGGAGCTGTAGGAGGGTGGGCCAGCCCTGGGACCCTGCAGAGGGAGAGCTGGGGGAGCAGACACTGAGGGTTCACCCTCTCCCTTCCCCTCCACTCCCACGGGCAAACGGAACCAGATATCAAAAGACAGGGGACCCACTCCATGGGCCCTGCTGGAGCAGAAGGTGGCATGGGGAAGCGTGGGGCGGGGTTGAAAGGGTCACCTCACAGATATCTGTCATGTTGGGAAGACTTCCTGGCGGATGGAAGGCCAAGGGCACGGAGGTCATGGGCCCAACATGTGTCCCAAAGCAGGGGACCGGAGCTCCTCCTCATGGGCAGTGCCCGTCACTCTGGTTCCACACCGTGCAACTGGACGCTGCGGCTCACATGGATTGGAAGAGGAAAGAGATCGATTATCCAGCTACTTCCAATCCGCCCAGGGGAAGAGGTGCCTTCTGATAAAGATCGTGTCACGTGTGTGCCCTGAGTGTGTGTGAGAATCAAGGCTGGTGCCGATGAGTCACTCGTGGTCCCGGCACTCAGGTCGTCCGTGCCGCTCTGCGGGGATGTATCCCTGCACCATTCTGTTCGCCAAGTGATGCCCCGTTACTTCCTGCCCTCAGGTATCTGCTCCCTGACTCACCTGATCGACTTCACAGCGATGAAGGACACCGGGCTTCACCCACACGGTGGGCGGCAGGCCTGTGGGAGACACAGCAGCGGGTCCCTGGGGACAGGGTGAGAATTCCGAGCCCCGAAATGGGCGATGAATATAAACAACAGCGGAAACATGAAACATTTATTGGCCTCTTACAATGTGTCAGACAGTGAGATAAACCCTTTCAGACTTTAGTTCGTCATCCACTGTAAGACCCATTCTAGGCAATTTGGAACCTGGGGAAGAGAGGGATTAAGTGACATTAATACTGGTCCACCTCATCTCTGGCCGGCACCCTCCTCTGTTGCTTGCCGTGACCACGTGCTTGTGGTGGTTTGCATCTGATGTTCGCAGCGGTCCAGGCGCCCAGGGACACACCCGCACGCTATGTACCGGATGGTGACCCGGGAGCTCACGCGTGGATAGCAAGGAGTCTACTTCACATGGCCAGACGTTGACCAGAAGTCTTTTGAATTCAAGATCAGTTACTTAAGTTTTTTTTTTAACATTCTGAGAGGAATAATCTGTTTCCACCAGCATTCTCACTGCCGAAGTCATCTGATGGAGGTTCGAAGGGACGAGACGGTGGTTTCTGTTTTACTGAATGAACCACCCACATGCGCAGAGGAGAGAATCGGTGCCCATTTATTTCCCTGCTTTGTCAGACTGCAGGGCCAGCTTCGGAACAGAAAATGGCACTTTCTTCTGTTCGGTTGCAAGCCTGACTATTATTTCTTACATAAATAGAACCAGTTAGGCAGCCAGCACATCAAAGGCAGAGCCGCATTAGGAAGGAGCCGGGCTGCGGAGGCTGGCGGGCCGCTGGCAGCTCGTAGCTGCTTTGATCCGATGCCCGTCCGCACAGACAGGCACCTCGTCCTGCCGTTTGCCTGAGTCAGGAGACGAGGGAGAAGAGAGCCGCCTCTGGTCCTAATCCCAGCCACTCTGCCCGGCAGGAGATGAAAGGTCTGCTGGTCGCTGCTGGCGATGGCTGGCTGCAGCGCGCATTCATTATCCCATCCCAGTCATCGTTACAAATTACACGTTATTCTCGGGGACGCGAGGAGAGGAAATATTTCAAACACGCCAGCTCCCACCAGCGAGATTTGAAGGGCCTCAGGAGAGGAGCCCTCTGTCACAGCGTTTTCCATGCGGCTTCCCAGAGGGCGAACGCAATGGCGGTCCCCACCCCTCAGCGTGGGTCCTGGAGACCATGTATCGCTGACAATGTCCCACTGGGAACGGTGTGTGAGCAGCGAGAAGTGAGAGAGAACGGGCTTCATGGGCGAGAGGCACTGTTTGGCCTCTGTTGTCCCCAACTATTTCTTCAAGGGTGGTTTGTGTTATTGTTTTCGGGCCTCAGTCCATGAGTCAGCATGCGACTAACTCACCTGAGTCAAAACCGTGTCTGCGGGTGTGGCTGAGAAAACCACACGTCACCAGACAGACATTCTGTTTCCAGAGGTCTGGAAACAGTTGACCCAGGTGTACGGGGTGGGGCGAGGTTTGTGTGCCGTCTGAAGTAACAACCACAAAACAGTAATATTTGCGATTGCTTTTCCCCAGCAGCTGTGTGTGTGCGCGTGTCCGTGTGTGTCCGTGCATGTGCGTGTGTGTGCGTGTGGTCATGGGGATGGCGGGCGTACCGCCTGCCATCCGGCTCAGGGACTTCATGTTCTGTCGGACGCAGAGGTGCTTCCACGGAATTTTCGCAGCCGTGTTGAGACATGGGTGTTATTTTAAGGTCTCAAAATGAGACAAACCACAGTTCAGAAAGTTACTGGAACCCGTTCAAGGTGAACGAAAAATAAAGGTTGTGGCTTATACTCCAGGTCCATCTCCTGTCTCCTCATTACCATGGATTGACTGGGAAATTCATACCAGCTTACGCTCTCTCTTCAAAGCGAATCCTTCCCTTAACCTCCCGCTCCTACGCTGTGTGCAAGGCTGAGTCTGTTTGTTGCCCACTTCGTGAAAGCTGATGTCAATATTCTGGCAAAAACGTCTCTCCCTTCCCACGCCCCCCAGCGCAGTGTACACGCGGCGTGTGATGCGGTCAGCCGTGTGGACGTCGGCGTGTGATGCGTCAGCCGTGTGGACGTTTGACGGATGCACGGGGGTCCGAGCTGCCCGAAGACACGTCTGAGTCTCACTCGTCTCTGTTCTCCCGCTAGCGCAGTGCCCGACAAAAAGAACAGAGCAAATATGCAATAGATATTTAAATTCAACGGAATCCAATTACCAGAAAAATTGTCATTGTATCACTTCAAGAGCTCCGTGGCAAGTGGTTCTTCTAAAATCCTTCTCTCTACTTTAGCTTCAATTCCAGGGAACGTCTTTTCTACGAGAACCACTAATCTGAAAGAAAATTTAATCTGGTGATACTGACTCCTCATCATTAAAAAGAAATCGCGTTCAGTTTAAACAGGCAGTGGTTTTGTTTCTGGTGATGGGGAAAGAGTTCGTAGGCGACAAAGCTTCCAACAGAAACGATTTTAAAGTCTGTAAAACATAACATGCGCACGCACACACACGTGCGCGCACACACACACTCCTCCTACGTGCAGGTGCCGGAGGGCTGTCCTCGCAGCTGTGGCTGGAGGAGTGTTAGCACTGAATGAACAGCACCCGGAGGGACTTGCTGGGCCGGGGTAAGGGGCTTAGGAGTTTGTGAGAAGAACACCACCACGTGGAGGTTAGGGTTCCCGTGTGGCCACGCCGTGGCAAATGTACCTGTGGCTTAGGTCAGCCCTCTGCGTACATGGACCCCTGAACCATGTGGGTTGGAACTGAGTGGATCAGTTGAAAAAAAATCCCTCAGTAAGTGGATGCGTGTGGTTCCCACCTGTGTTGTTCAGGGGTCGGCTGTGGGTGCATACGGGAAGCACACCTTGTCTTCGCTTTCTGGAATCGATCGTCTGCTTTTAAAGTTACAGTGGGAAGTATTTAAGGGACCTGCTTCTGCAGTGGCCCTGCCTGCCTGCTGCACTACATGCATGATTACAGCCACACGCAGGCTACACGCTGTTCACCCCACCCCGTAAGTAGGGGCCTTAGGGACAAGATCTGCTCTCGACCCCGAAACGGTGCCTGGAGCTGTGTCTGAGCCCAGCCCACAGACGCGGACCACCTGCACGGGGCTGCAGTTGGGGGCGTCCTCCTGCCTCATGTCCCCACCTTTTGCACCTGATTGGACAGAGGGTCCCCTTTAGCCAACACACCGGTTTTACTCCGCGTTCCTCAGGACGCCCTCTGAAGATGTCCCAGGTATGGCCTGCTCCCGGTGGCCAGTCGCGC
Source organism: Desmodus rotundus (assembly GCF_022682495.2). Lineage (NCBI taxonomy): Eukaryota > Metazoa > Chordata > Mammalia > Chiroptera > Phyllostomidae > Desmodus > Desmodus rotundus. The sequence goes on along the minus strand of NC_071391.1, from coordinate 165,983,866 downwards.
GATGGTCAGCACCCATCCTGACTCCTCTCTGGGCTCCACGTCACAGTCGCCTCTGCTCCGAGCCTCTTTCCTGACAGCTTCTCTCAGCATCTCTTCGTCACATTGCCAGACACTTAGTCATTCTGTCTCCCTGGTCTTTAGTCCAGGATGGAAGCTTCATGCATCATGGGTCAGCCCACTGTGCTGTCTGGCTCCAGGGTGTACCTGGGTGGCCTGGGTTCCGTCAGTGTGACACCGAAGTCAGGCTGTGAAGACTTTTGTAGGGACAATGCAGAGTGGCTGTTGCCTCCAGGGCAGGAGGTGTCAGAGTGGGGGATGCGTCACTTTGGTGTAAGTTCCCACCGTGACAAACTACCTCGGGTGCAGGTGTGGGTGTGGGGTCTCCGAAGCTGACACTGAGCCAGGCCGTCCCTGAGCTCAGTGAGGTGGTGCCACCCACAGCTGGGGCCACCTGAACAGCTGCCAGCACCTGGGTCTGTGTCCCCAGACCTTACATCATGTCCCACTGTAGTAATTCCCATCAGCAGCTCATGACTGCATCAGAGGGAAATTGAGTCAAAATCCAGCATCAGGCCCCAAACCCTATGCTCTTTGCAGTGTCCTGGAAGGGCAGCAAGTGTGGCCCGATAGCCCAGAGACCCACTTCTGGGGTCTTTTGTCCTTTGGCCTCTGCCAGGCTGGCCCAGGCTGTGCCCAGGCTGCTTCCTCAGAGAGAACGGGAACAGTCAGTGCCTCCCTCCTGGGTGTGGGGGCGAGCACTTACCCCCACGATTCTGACACCTGGGCAGGCACTGACGGTGTCTCCACCGCACAGGAGCAGGCGTGCTGGGGCAACCTGGGAACCACACGGAAGAACGAGAGCCCGGCTCCCACGCGTGAGCCGCCCCCTCCCCGCCCATCACCTACCCTTCCTGACTTCCTTCTTAGTTCCCGACTCCTAGCTTACCCCTCGTTTCTTGGAGGTGTAAGCCACGTCTTTTGATCATCTGAAGGTATAAGGTCACTTCCCTAGCCGGTGTAATGGCTATATCCTTCCGAGGTCCCCAGATAACTTTTTATGAAATAAGGAGATTCTTCTGGGTCCTGGTGCTGCCTCCTGCTCCCTCGGCCTGTGCTTTGTGATGAAAGAAAAATCCATTTGTGACATCTGGTTGTTAAAAAACTTTCCTCAGGCATTAAAGACAATCATCTTACTTTCGAAACATCAACAAATTCCAGGAGTATTGCCATTTGTTAAAATACATTTTGATCACCGAGTACTTCTGGTTTGAAAGGTAAATTTTAAGAGTAATTGGGTCCTATCGATGAACAGAACTAGTCTTTGCAATTAGTGGAGAATTTGTGGCCAAACCACTGTCTTTCTTCTCTGATGGAGAAAGGGTACATTCAGCAAAGAATGTTCATGCAAGCTGACTTGCAGGGCCTCCCGTCCGCTTTGGCCTCCTTTCCATCTTCCTCGTGAACAGAACTTGGTGTGGGGCTATATTCTGTTGTGTTCGGGAATCGTAAATGCCCGGCTCCACTTTGGGTTCTACTTCGTAAGGTCATCTACGCAGTACGGAGCATTCGACAGCGATGGCTGCGCCACATTTGAACAAGAGGACACTGGCTACGGTGTTTGCCGCCTGGACTGTGCCACGCGGAGGCGCCCCTGCGCCCACTGCGTTCGGGCTGCGGAGTTAGCCAGTCGTGGGAGCCAGTTCTCATTCTCTCCGTCAGCGCTTTCCACTGTTGGGGAGTATTTTGTGTGTCAGAGGGCGGAGTGTGGAATCAATCAGAAATCCATGTTTAGAGGGAAAAAACTAAACCCTTTGTTTCCCTCTGGAATGGCTGACGGCATTGGCAGCGCTGTTTTGTTAACTGGTCCCTCAGGGGTCGGTCCTATTAAACATTCCGAGACTCGATCGATTCATTCCAGCAAGTCGCCGTCCAGATTGATCACCTAGTGTTACGGCAACGCGTCCCCGTGAATGAAAGATGACCGAGTGGGTGACAGGACAGAAGAGCTCAGGGAATTAGGGAGATCAAGCTGCGAGCGCGATCTGTTTGTGCTTCTTGGCCGCGCCGTTGGGACACACCTTGCGCGTGTGTTAGCGACGAGAGGGGAGCCCAGTTGTGGTAGAGTAAACACCGGGGTTCAGGGACAGTCAGACCTGCTGTTTGCACAACAAGTTTGCGTCGCTAGAACAGAAAGAGAGAAGTGTGCAAAGGAGCGTTAAGCAAGGACCGTCAGCCCCCATCACCCGGTCCCTTTGTTCTGGGGCTCAGCGCCGGCCGAGGCAGGACGCCAGGTAACGTTTCTGTCTGTCCAGGCTGCGCCTCCCTCGCACATCGCTGAGTTCAAGGATAGAAGGACGGTCGTGGGCACTGCTCTCTGCCCCGCTCACCATGTCCGAGCGCACGGACCGTTCTGCATAACCGCTTGCTGAGGAAAAGCCGAACAACTAGAAACATGTGGGGGTGGGGTGGGGAGCAATACGAGAACTTACAGACAGCACGTCAGATTTCGGTAACAACGAACCCAAACTGCACAGCCACATTCCTTTTCTCGGGGAAGTACTCGCCCCGCGACACCCCGCAATGGAGCCAAAGGCGCTTCGGCCACGTGCGAGCCCACGCGCAGCAGTCGCCAAGTCATTCCTGAGACGCCTTCGTCCCTCCAGGACTCCACTGTCACTGGCGGTGCGCCCGTGTCCTCAGATGCTTGTTCTCGGTAGCAAATGGTTTGGGGAATTCTTTTAATTACCTGAAAATGAGCACTCACCTCCTTTGTGAAGCGAACGCATTTGAATGATGGTTGCCTGACTCGCCGTGCTCTTCGTTCTTGAACATTCACAGATGTTTCCACCCAGAGGGCTGGTTGCAGCTGGAGACACAGATCCCCGGGGTCCACGGTGAGTCTGGCGTGCGTTCGTGTCTCAGTCAGCACCGTTGCTCTGGTCAGCCTGTCTGCTTAGTCAGAGTGAGTGTTTGCCTGGAAGGGTCTTGCAAGTTTTGTTAAGAGTCACGAGACGCAGTCTGAAAACCGGAGCCTCCGCCCCGGCTGCCATGCGCTGGGTCTCCTCACCCTCCTGACCCACGGCCCTGATTCCTACACTCACGACGCTCCAGACGGCCCATCACGCGTGAGCTGCGCCCAGTTTCCTGGGAAGGAAATACAAACACCGATCTCCAGTCCCTGATGCCTGGTCGTAGGGCTTGTTAGAGGACTTTTCAAGGCAAAGGAGCTGCGGAAGGTTCAAGTTCAAGGGGAGCCAGGTAGCAGTCACCACTGAGCCCCTGCTGCGGGGGGCGTCCAAACCTGAAAATGCTAGGGACAGGAAGGACTGTGGCCGGGGCTCAGGGACCTGACACAGTGGCCGGGTGCACCACTGCCTGCACACGGGGTCGGCCTCGGGTGCTGCTGACCTGCCCGAACGGCCCCTGACGGACGGACGCACGGAGGCACCGCTTCGTAGGACGTCAGGTGGGGAAGCCGTAAGGAGCACAAGCTCCGATGGGAGCTTTCCGATAGCAGTTTGCTGTCATTCGGGCCAACTCTCCATGAGAAAGTGGGTGGAAGGAGCTCTGTCCCCGATTCCTGCCTCTCCCGTCTTTCCTGAGCCAGGAGGTGAGAAACACCAGTTCCACCCTCCTTTGACATAAGGAAGAGGTGACAGGAAAGTAATTGTATTCATACTGGCTTTATTTGTTGTCACTTTACTTTCCCCACCCCCACAGTTGTCGAAACAGGAAAAGCCCATGGAGAGGAGATTTGCATGTTAAAAGACCATTTTATCCACAGTATAACCAATGAATTAGAAAGACACCAGAATGGAGACAAAGAAATAATTTTCCCAGCTGTTACCATAATTCAGACATGACATTTTATGAATTTTAGATTTTAATTGAATAAAAGGATTCAAAAATGTTTGGAGGGAGGGTCCGATCATTGTGGGTATTTTCAAAGTCCCCGTTGTGGGTACGGGGCCACGGCATTGGGACACACTGTCGCTCTGGGGCTGAGTGGGAGGTCAGGGAGTCTCTCCAGCGGCACAGGTGACCCCTCCCAGCAGACGGGGCGGAGCTGCGGTCCTCAATGGTGAGACAATCCATGGTGAGTTTCCTGAGTTTTCTCCCAGGAAACTCCACCCATGTCTCCCTCCACCCCCCACCTCCCTGGTCCACCTCCCACCCAAGAGCCAGGTCTTTGAGCCAACCTGTGACTCCGGGTTTGGGGCCGTTTCCTCAACTAATAAACCCCTCCTTTGTTGGCTGGAAAACAAAGAGCATGAGCTGGAGAAGCAGGGGACTCGGGTTAAATGTCCAGCTCTGTCCCCCGCCCCCGCCCCGCCCCGGTGCCAGCGGCCTGGACAACAACGGACTCACCCTCATTGCGTCCGCCCCGTCGGGAGTCAAGCAGAGAGAACATGCTAACTCCCGGGGCTGTCATACAGGTCATACAAAGCCACGTGCACTCACAGTGACCCTGCAGGGAAGAGAGGCACAGACCTCCAGTTACCAACCGCAAGTCTGGGGGGGTGGGCAAGGCATGGTGCAGGGGGTGTGGTCGGCCACAGTGCAACAGCCTTGCCTTGCACGGGTCAGGAGGGTGCTGGGCTCGGCCTGGCGGCACTTTGTTGGGGGCAGAGAAGTTGAGTAACTGTGTGCCCACCTAAAACAAACATAACACTGCCTATTCAGATAGCTTACTGAGGAAGGAACGAGCAGCTTCCCTAACCTGTAACGTGCCAGTAGCCCTCCCTCCGGGGGGTGAAGCACCGCCCGCCCGAGCAACAGGGGTCTGTCTGCGCCGCCCTGCGCTGCGGGACCTCGGTCAGTGGGCTGTCGCAGGGGCTGGCTACGTGTGGTGTCTTTTGTTTCATTTTTTTTGGTAAGTTGGCTGCCCATGTCATTTGTCCATTTCTCTATTTGCAAGTTTTATTTGTTTTTAGAGCTATTTATTAAAAATACATGTTTTTCTCTCGAAACAATTGCAAATATTACACTATGTCTCCTTATGTTTATGTTGTACTATTAAAATTTAAAAATTTTGCTTTTACTTTTATCTATGTTATCCTCTTCCGTGACTTCACAGATTATTTTACTCTTTGCAACTCTGTCTTCTTTCTGATACAGATTTCTTAGTAACACTTCAGCGATGGCTTCAGTGTGTATTGAAGGAGCGAGAAAACCTTTAAAAGTGAATGACGTTATTGAAGAATGTTTTCACAGACTCATGTTGACGATTTACTTGTTTATCATTTTTAAGTCCTCAATCAATGATCAAATTTAACCGCCACGCATAAATGCGGGAATTATTCGGTCAGGATAAAAATGCTTTGAAAGTTCCTGTGCGCAGCTTTTGGACGCTGTACTTTCAATGCCGAACGACGACGGAGGGTTTTGCGCAGGAGCAGTGCCGACTGCGGGTTTCTATCTGTGGCCCACTGAGCACAGCCCAGCCTGCTTCGAGTTTATCAATACTAGGCAGCTGTTGCGTCTGCAAAAGAAAATGTCAAGAAGAAATAATGAGGTTGCATGGAACTCTGGAGAAATGAAAACTTCAAGACAAAATCACAGAGCTAAGGAAACCAAGAAGAAAACAATCAGCCAAAGCCACAGTGTCTTATTGCTTATTTACATAACATTACCGTCAGTGCTTTGCCTTAAACGACCGTCCTCTTTGGGATGTGCCAAAAAGCAAGTGTTTTTTCTTCGGGAGCTGGCACCGTGGCGATAATTTCTAAGTACAAAGTGTCCGAGCCCACGTGCAAGGCGTCTCCGCCTGGCGGGAACACGGTGCGGCGTGAGGAGCCCCCACCACGACTGTGAGAACACAGGAGACAGGCCTTCCTCTTTCTGGGAGAAACACTCCATTCAGTGCACGGAGAGGCAAGTTAATTTCCGAAGGGTTACTTCTGTTTTCTTGAGATAACGAGATGTAAAGCATTTGCTTAATAAGCTCAGGCTGTTGATAACATTCTTCACACATCATCGCCATTGGTTATGTATTTTGTGCACATGACGTATTCGAAGGGAAGGCTGTTTCGGTTGTCTGCTCGGCTCACCCCTGCCTCCGCCTCTGCATGTGAATGACGTCGCCCTGGCTTCCCAGCGTCCGGAGACACGTTTCTTAGGAATTAGGGAAATCGAACACTCCGTAAGTTTGGCTGAATCTTTCCCTGCTTAAGATGATGGGAAGCCCTGGCTGGTGTGGCTCAGTGGATGGAGCGCGGGCCTGTGAACCAAAGGGTCGCCGGTTCAATTCCCAGTCAGGGCTCATGCCTGGGTTGCAGGCCAGGTCCCCAGGAGGGGACTTGTGAGAGGCAACCACACATTGATGTTTCCCTCCCTTTCTTTCTCCCTCCCTTTCCCTCTCTCTAAAAATAAAAGAGTGTGTACAACTTTGCATTTTAAGTCGACGATTTATTTTCAGCCCAGAGAGGCACTCACCTTTAATGAGCAAAGCAGTGCGGCTCATTCTTACTCCAGATCAGTTATTCTGACAGTTATTATCAGTAAATCAATGCTACTTTGATCGCTTAACAGGCTGCCGAACATCAAAGGAAATGCACCGGCATTTTTAAAGTATCTGGAAAACAATGTGTTGCTAAAGAGATTACGGAGTTTGCCACCAGATGAACAAGGGTTTGAATGGCAACTTTTCCACTTTTGCCTCACAGAAGTAGACACATTGCACGTCTCCGAGCACCAATATCAGCTGTGCAATCATGTGTGGTAGGAGGGCAGGAAGGATTAAGGGAAACAGTGTATGTAAGTCATCCAGCGTGGCGTCGCTGAGCACGATGTGCCCCCGCCTGTCCCTGAGTCTCAAGTTCCTGGACTGTAATCTGTGGCGAGTGTGGCCAAGCACGTGGCCTTCGAGAGGAGGGACTGTGATCCCACATGCAGGTTCACGGGAAGGGCCCGTGGTCCACTGCCCGGGGCCCCGTGCCTCTGTGCCTCGCTCCCCGTCCTGCAAGGAGTGGAGAGCCAGGCCTCACTCCACTCTGTCCTGTGACATGGGACACCGTCCTGCCGCCTCGACATGCCTGACGCTTGCACAGCCCTGTCAGGATAAGAAGTCCCCATCAGAAGCTTTCCTGGGGGGCGACTGGGGCTGCTGCCCCGTGAGCCTGCCGTGGACGCCTCTGGCTTCCGCTGCCCGGGTTCCTGGGTCGCAGTCCTGGGCTGTGTCCGTGACCTTGACGGTTTGGGGTGGTCTCAGAGGAATGTCACCCCTGGTGCGTCTGTTGTCGCTCCCCCTGAAATCCACTCTTGGAGGCTCAGCACACCCTTTGCCAAAACACTTTTTGAAGCAGTGAGTTTGTTTTAAGAAATTATTTTGTGGTTTGGCCTTGCAGTGTTCTCTACTTCCTGTACAGACTTCTGAGTGACCCCCAGCTGGTCTTTAAATAACACTTTGTTGTTAGTTTTCCTTGACTTCGCGGGAATGACAGTCTAGCTGGGGGTGGACGTGTGAAACCCACGGAGGAGGCTCTCAGACTCTCGTGTGGGACGGCCATGTCGCTGCGTGGCCCCAGGGTCACAGACAGGAGGACGGGAGGAATGGGGACAGGGCTGAGCACGGTGGGGCCCGGGGAGGAGGGTGTGACAAGAGCCACGAAGCCACCACTTGCGGCCACACCAGGACGTTTCACCATGTGACGTGGGTGGACAGAAGCGAAGCCTCCCCAGACACACAGAGTGCCGAGGACAGAGCTCTTTTGTCCCCGTCGTCACAGAGGGTTTGTAACTTCCTGCGAGGCTGGGGGCCTGGACAGGATGCCGGGGTCCCCGGGGTGCCGAGGCAGGTCCTGCTCCCCCGGGTTGTGTGTCTGGGGAAATCAGGGGTGGAAATGGGCCTGGGTCAGCAATAAGATGACGGGAAAAGGCTGAGTAACTGTTTCACAATGGACAGAAAGCCATGTGGTTTGTTTTCTTCTTTGAGCTCGTTTGGGCAGAATGATGAGATGATGAGACATCGTTCCTGTTGGTTTCTCAAGTTACACACACACACACACGTATATATGTATGTATATACATATGCATGTATATATACATGTGTGTATGATGATTCACACCCTTTTAGACACATGGACAGTCCTGTGGCGTGGCATGACCGTTTCCAAGCCTTCTGTGGGCAGGCAGACCTGCGGGAGCCCTTGGCGCTGAATGGTGGAAAGCCCGCTTTGGAAGGAAATGACCGAGAGACGTCAGTGAGGAGACGGCGGGGTAAAGAAACACAGGTGCAGAAAAACGCTGGAAATACATGGCTCTTGTGTGGGGATTCCAGCCAGCTTCTCACAGGAGACAAGAAAACACATTCTCGTAATTTTATGGCAGCCATCTCATTGTGTTGTTCCCCAAATAACTTTACAAGAGAGACGGGCTTTGCAGACAAGATGGTTTTATTACAAACTTCCAGCAGGGTATATATTCTCTGAAGCCTCCTGGTTTTCTGCAAAGAGTCCTTGACAAATAAGCAACGTGTGGGCTGGACGAGATTACACAAAACCTGAACTAAAATTCGGGCCACGCCAGGTGATCGCATCTAAGGTGCGCACTGCAGATGCTCACAGAGTGAGCTCTTCATTTTCACACAGGAAAACAGGTATTCTGCAAGTCGGGGCGAAAAATGACCCCCTCAGATTGCTATGACGAAGTATGCGACCCAAAGCAATGTGTACCCCAGGATCCACTGCCTGGTTCCCCCGATCTTCAAGACCACAGTCCTCTGACCCAGAGAATTTTATTTGCTGAAAACTGCCAACTCGATTTTCTGCATCATTTACAAGCCAGTTTCTCTCCCTTTGAGTGTAAGTTGCCTTCTATTATAATTAATAGTCACTCATAAGAGCTCCCATTTGCACCCCAGGGTGGGAGTGGCCTTTGGCCGATCAGAGGCGGCTCCAGTGTCTACATTTCCTCCCCCCAGGGAGCTGCGGCCGGCCCATGTCTGTTCGCTCAGCAGCGACTTGTGTCTGCAGGTGCTCTGGCGACAAGGCCCTCACCTGGGAGAAAGCCACGCGGTGCTGTGTGAGGTGGGCGCAGTAACACCCTCCGGGGCATCTCTGGGTGCCCAGGGGTGCGTCAATTTGAGTGAAGTGGAAAGACATGTGTGTTCTTGTCCTTCAGCTATTCAGAGAAACCCTCTAGAATCTCCGGATCAAAACCACGAGGAAATCACACGGTTTCTCCCGAGGCCAGGAGCACCGCTGGCGCCTCTAATTGCGCTCTCAGTTTCCTTCACGCGTGCTTAGCAAGGAGGCATTTACCTGTGCACTTCTCAGGTGAGGAGAGAGATGCGGCGGGGCAGACTTGCCTGTGATTACGCAGCAGGTACGTGTGTGGCTGGGCCAGTCTCTTGCCCCTTTTCTCTGACATCGCTTTTGTTTCTGTAGGTGACAGCTATAGGACCGCAGGCCACAACATGCTGTCCCGGGGAACACGAGGAAGGGCAGGGGCCCACCTCACCAGGACAAAGATTGGGAGATTGGGAGCTGTGCATTCTGGGATGCTGCTCTCCACTCCATCTCCTGTACCATTTGCAGTTCATCACACCCCCAAGGGCTGTTTGGTACCGGTAAACGTCTAACAAGAACGGTCCGGGGAAAAAGCATTTGCCAACCTCTAGGGTGCGCATACCGTGACCCCGGCTGATTTCCAGCAAGCAGGGTGATGTCACAGAGCGTGGTGTGGGGGAGTCGAACGTCTGGGTGCTGGACTCCAGCTAAACACTGGTGTTCGCCCTGCCTCCCCAGGGGAGAGCCCGGAGCTCTGGCCCAGGGCCCGTTTGGAGACAGAGCTGTGCTGGGGATGGAAGTGAGACGCCCAATCCTACAGCGTCACACAGCCTTGGGGACCGCTCACCTGCTCCTGCTGGTGCGAGAGGCTTACCATTCTGCTCGAGCGTGTGTTTACCTATAGACAATAAAAAGCTGATGCACGGGACGGGCTTGTAGACGGTGTCCTCTCCCACACAGTGGGCCAAATGCCTTCTCTTTTATCTTCCTTACAGACTGGGGAACTGCCCTCCAATAAACAAAATCAACAGGGAATCTTATGGGTGAGAGACTTACAGCCTTTTTAGACCTGAGGTGACACACCAGTCCCTTGGGACATGGCACCCGTCCATCCTGGGTGGTGAGCAGGTTCTGTTCCTCTGCCTGGGACCCCCAGCTTCTGCCGAATTGCAAACACAGGGCTGGCGGGGGCGGCGGGGGCGGCCACATCGTGGAAGCGCACCTGACACGGAGACGACTTTTGGATCCAGGCTGGTGTGAACAGCATCACTATTGTTAATAGTGATAATCACTATCATTACCGTGCACGCGCCCAGGGTTCCCTGTTGTTGGAAAGGAGCCTTGCTCTTCAAATCTGCTTCCCAGGAGACGAGAGCCGCACCCAAACTCTGCTTCCACAGCACGCACAGACCGCCCACAGGCAGGGCGTCTGGCTTCGAGTGGGCCGCCCCTGCCCAGTGTGGTTGGACAGCGTGGCGTCGGCTGGTGGAGTTGCTGCCTGGCTCTCACGTCATATCAGCTGGTGGTAACACCTCCATGTGCATATTGGACAATTACCTTAATTAACAAAAAGCTACTTTCAGTTCTTTCTGCTGTTCCCTTCAGTCAGATGGAACACACAATAAGTATATAAAAATAATCTGAGAATTTCTCCCCCCCGTACCCCCGCCACCCCATACACAGCGACGCAGGCCTCTTTCTGGTGCTGTGGTGACAGCACCTGTGGGTGGAGTCCCTTGCCTGGTGGTTTGGGAGGAGCTCCTGGGATGGGAGACGCCTTTTCTTCTCCGTGTTCTCCGTGGTTGCCGCAGTGGAACAAGGCGACTCCTCCGCAAACACAGTGCATCGCACGTCCCGTGGCCTCGTTTAAACTCGGATTTGTTTAAAACCAGTCTTTTCCAAAGCCATTTGTAATTCTCTGGCTGGGGAAAATACCATTTTCAAGAGCACAATTTTAGTGGAAGTGGAGAGTAAAGGGAAGCAATTACATTCTGTCCTCAACGGTCTTTCAAAAAGGAGCTGGCGTGTCCCGGAACGAGAAAACACGCCCGCGAAGCGCTGGGTTAGGAGTGAGACGCCCTGGTGGCTGCCGTCACTTTGCTGCTCTGTCCCCGTGGCCGGGGATGCGCGTGTATCACCGAACGTTCCGGGCCGTAATGCCCAGATCTGCTTTCTGTTCTGCGGTCTGCACGCACCCACAAGGGCACCACAGGATGCCGGGACTTTTCCTTAAGTGGGTCGTATCACAGCAACTGTAGATGAAAGTGATTCTCCCATTCCACGTGCCCATTCCCCAGGCAGTCGGAGGTTCTGGGGTGGGGCGCGACGCCCCCACACCCTCCCACCCACACAGACACCCCGACAGTGACAGGTTACCTCTGTGGTGTGTCCCAGCCCAGAAGGACATGGCTCCCAAATCAGCCCCCGGCTCCGAAACCCAGACGGGGAGTCTCTGCTCACCCAGTCCCGCGGCCGCTCCACGTAAGTGGAGGTGCCTCTCTCACGGCGTTTTGCTGACCACACAACGGCTTCCGGATTCGGAGTTTACAACCGGCCAGGCCCTTGGCTGTCCCTTCGCTCATGTTCTGTCTCTGAAAGTCACGGTTTGGCACAAGTAGCTTGTGATGACTTAACAGCTCCACAGGACAGATAAGGGAACTAGAGGGACTAGACGTCACTGATGTGATGTGGCAGAAACCCATCTGCAGGTCCTTACGATGCTTCCTATCACCCACGCTGTAAAACCTACACGCCGACTCATTCGAATCTCTCCGAATTTCATATACTTATGTGTATTTACATATAACATTAAATTCCAGTCATTTTTCAGTGCAAAAGAGTGTTCTAAGGTTTTTATCGGGTTTGGTCCTGCCAATAAAGTAACAGATGTACTCTGTAAAATAGGAATCTTTAAAAAACAAGGCTCGTGTAGACCATAGTAAAGTCATTTGTGTTTCTTAGGGAAGAGTTACAAAATACTAAGCCCCACACCCATCCTCTGTGTTTTCAGGTGGGTTAATTCAACGCTACATTGTGTGAAACCCCAAACGATTCACAGTTACGCACAAATGCCTCCTCCAGGTCACAGTGGCAGATGCTTGGGGGGAATGGCCCACATGTACCGAGGGGTGGCTTGCAAAGTGTGACTTGAAACGAAATGAAGAAATAGGATGAGGAAGTGCGAACTGCGCCCTGGCCGCCGTAGCGTTCGGGGCTGAGACCCGTTCCCGGGGTTCAGTCCAGCGTCTGGGGGGCCAGCCTCCCCCGTCTGGGATGAGGATTAAAGACTCCCGTCTTGAGAACAGTTGTGAGAATCAGATAGGCGTCCAGCTCCTGGCTTTTATCTTATAGGAACAGCCCCTCTCTCCCCGTGCTTGTGGGATGGAAACATGGACGTTCGAGTCCAGATAGAAACACTCTGCAATCTTACTCTCAGTGCACAGAACGCGTCCTCACCAGGACGGGTCCGGCTGACCGTCTGCGGCGAAGAGCAGCAAAAGGAAAAAGGGTGCAGAAGGCAGACTTGGAGGTCGTGACAGGAAGACTAAGTAGGTGTTATAACACCTAAGAAGTCATCTTAGAGGCTCCGAATCAGGTGACATTGCTCCCCAGTCTCAGGGAACCATTAGGGGAATGTCTTAATTTAGCTTTTTGTCTTCGGTGTGAGAAAGAATAATTGTTCATATCATTAAGCCTTGAGGTTATTTGGGACGAGGGTGATGAGGGTGGGTGGGTGGAGGAAGGAAAATGTTTTCCAAAGATAAAGGGCCAGGTTCTTTGAGGAAGTGGGACCAAGGATGACTTGAGTTTAGTTAGAGGAGAAAATGGGGGTGACAGTCCTCTCGAGTCCCAGGAGGCAAGATGTCCCTGCGGAGGGCTGAGGGCGTGGGAATCTGGTGTCACATCCACCAGCCACTTCCTGGGAAGGGCTGAAGGCTTACTTCAGATGCTAAATTAAAAAGTAAAAAGGTATCTACTTTTCTACTTTAGGAAACAAATACAGAACGTATTTTCTTATTGTTTCTCACTTTGTACTCCCTGGGTTCCGGCACAGCTGAGGAGGAACGGAGGAGAGGAGCTTGTAAAATGCACCTTTCTGGCTGTTTTGCAGGTGTCCCTATTTGTCACGACACAAGGTGACATGAGGGCAAGATGTTAAATCAAATGGAAAGCACATCAGACGCATTCTCTAGGTGTGGTGTCAATTTAACTTTGACATTTTAATTTTGACAATGACCTGAGTGCCTGGGTGGCTGGAAAATACCCGTGTGTACAAATGTTTCCTTGTTCCGTATTGAAATCGATCTGTGTTCCTTCCCCAAATTGTTTCTTTCTCTGCTCTTCAAAACTGCAGACCACCAGCCTCCACGCTAAACCGTACTCGACCGAAGACCCATGTCTGCCGATCGTGTGCCGGAAGATGTCGAACCGCTGAGTCACGCACCTCCGTCTTTCTGCGATAACAGGAACTAGTGGAGTCTCATGGCCCCCAATTTTCGTCTTCTATCTGGCCTGCCATAGACTCGTCATCCACGCTGAGTCATTTTGTGGGGGGAGCTCCAAATGAGAGACACGGGAGCTGGGGGCTGCAACTGCGCCTGGCGTTACTCTGCTGAACTTGAGGTCAACCCCAAAGGTGCTGGCCCCTGGGCGGGGTGGGGCCACCCTTGAACTTCTCTCTGCTTCTGCGGGAAACCTCTCCTCTGTGACCTCCTTCTTTCTTTAATAAACTTAAATTCAATGTATCGGGGTGACCTTGGTGAACAACACTGCAAGTTTCAGGTGTTGACATCGTTGTGTGATGTCAGCATCATATAATGACATCTGTCTATGCTGCTCGTCACCCACAGTCTGGTCTCCTCCCAGCACCATGCATGTGACCCCCTTTGCCACCTCCTCCCCCTCCGGTAACCACCGTTCTGTTGTCTGAGTCCGTACCTGTATTTGCTTGTTCATTTGTTGCTTTTTGTTTAATGTCTCACATGTGAGTGGAATCGTTCGGTTCTTGTCCTTCTTTTAAACTTGGTGTGACTTAGCGCTCTGTCACTAGCATCCTTGTTTCCTTGCCTATTGAGTACCTGCTTTGCTGTCTCATCTGGTCGACCAGCACCACTTTTAAAACAAATTCAAGGATTCCTGTGTTTTTAAGCTGAATATCGCTAAATCCACACCAGCTACTGGTTTGATTTTCAGCCCAGAGGCCACCGGGAAGCCTTCGTCGCAGGTGCTCATTGATGCACTGTGGAATGCGATCCAGGGTTTCACAGCTCTGTTAATTGATGAGAAGTTAGAACTTGGGGCTGTATAATTAAGTTAGCTGGAAAATTAATGCAGGAATTGGCTTGCGATTTGACTGGTTTAAAATCTATGAATACACGTACTGAATCCTTTTGAATTAAGCGTGGTGCCAACAAGTTAATGCTGGCTATGTCTCCGCAGAGCTGCGTCTTCGGGGCAGAGCCCTGCCCAGCCTTCGAGAGAAGAGGAGTGTACAGAACACAGCAGCCACCAGCTACCCAGAAAATAAGGCGATTTTCTTGTTCACTGGTGAAATATGCTGGTCATTTTCCTGTGCTTTTACTTCCTCGGCTGATCTTCTAATTAATTTCTGCACCAAAAATAATTACAGTGCTGTGGCTACAGCTGAGCTCACTGAAGTCTACTCGCAGCATTAACCAGCCCAATAGGTCGGTGACGTCGGGTGACTTTTATGCACAGAAGGGATGCTAAACAAAAAAACCATTTACCAACCATGGGCTGTACGTTCTCGTGTAGCGATGATGGCCAGCGATCCCCTGGGAAAGACACAGCCCCCCAGGCCGGCAGTCTTTCAGGGACCGGGGTGAAGTCTAGCTGTCTGGGCACCGCATGTTAACTACAAAAGAAGCACACGATGGGGTAGTCGCTGGATAGCCAAATTAATATAAATTTGACCTTGACTTTCAGGGAGTGCCAGCCACTCTTTGACGAGTATCTCATGCGCACCTTCTGTGGGCGATGGCGGAGACTCTCCACCCAAACGTGACCACACTCTCAGGGAGGATGGTGGCGGTAGGATTTGACTAGCGCAGGGAAGGAGGAGGACAGGGTGACGTGAGAAGCTGCAGCAGTTGTGAGGTCGGAGGCTGGCACGATGAGTGACGCGGGGCGCAGATTGGAGGAATCAGCGAGATCCACCAGTTGGCATGGCACCCGTTCCAAAGAGAAGGAAGAAGAGGCATGTGCTTGCAGCTCTGCGGTGCAGCTTCGCTGTCTGCCAGGCCCTGGAAGGGGCTCCGTAGGTGGCGCGTCCACCGCCAGGGAGAGCGTGCCTCACAAGGAGGCTGCAGAGACCGGGACAGGTGCGGCCACCGGAAGGGTGGTCGTACCTCGTATCCCTGTTCCTTGAGCTCTAGCCCGGGTCTCTGCAGCTCCCTGCCTCAGCTCCTCGAACTCACTTGCTCTCAAAGTGCCTCATGCCCGCCGGTATGTGTTCTGTCTGGCTTCCTGGTCTCCACTCCGTCTCTGTTTGGTTGCCTGCTGTAGTGTCGGCCCGGTCAGCTCTCCTGACACCTGGCCTCTGTCCTGGATCCTCTCCCAGGGTTAGCCCACCTGGGCCCACAGCAACCCTGGGTGGCAAGTGCTGTTGTTGTCACCACCTCATAAATGGTGTCACTGAGGTGTTAAGTAATGTGTCAAGGTCACCCCAAGGGAAGGAAGGGCCAGCGCCCAAGCCTGGACATCCAGCTCCCCGTCTGCTCTAGGACGGCCCACAGGCCAGCGCCTGGAGCCTGCCTGGCCCGGGGAGCTGGGAGAGAGAAGCAGATAAGACTTAAACTGGTTTGTCTGTCCTTTACGTCTTCATTTTTGCCAGGGTGGAGGGATGGTACGTGGTTGCATTTCCTTCCTGAAATGAGCAATGTTTTTAACAGTGAGATTTCAGCTGATGGGATGGCTGGACTTTTCCTAGTAACGCCTGGGAAATGTCTGGTGAACAGAGAGTCGTCGAATGTCTGCGGCCCTCCTGCCGCACTTCCGTGGCCTGAGCGTGTCTAAGACGCCAGAGCACGTGGCGTTCCAAGGCACGAAGTGGCCCGAACGCCAGGTTACAGACATTCTGTCCCTAATTAAACGCCACTGAATCTGTGCTGACAAGCCGGCTATACTGACATAAAGATCATATTGGGTCTATTATCTAGAAGACAGCAGCGACAATTTAGAGTAAAAACATGTTGTATAATCTTTTATCCCTGATATGTAATAGATACGCAATACTAGCGGAATGAATGAATAAGTGAAAATAAAAAGGTTAATGTTTCTTTCTTTGATAGGTATCCTTTCCCTTTTGATTCTTGGTATATTCTAGTCTCAGCCAGAAATGGGTTTCTTTTCTTCCTGCAAAGCCCGAAAAAGTGAGGTTTAGGTGAGGCAGGCGCTGACCTCCGGGGTGGCCTCTTCCCGTTTGCTCATCTCGAGCCTCTTAAAATTGCTTCCAACCGCATCTTTAATGCTGTCCCTACTAGAGAAGGGGAATCATTATCTGTGGCGGTGGATTCTGTGTCAGCCTGCCTGGGCTCATCAAGCTGGCTGGGGACACGTGATCTCTGGGTGTGTCTGTGGCATGTTTCTTGAAGAGACAGGCCTTTGAATGGGAGGCTAAGAAAGGAAGAGGCCTGCCCCAGGGTGGGTGGGTGGCGTCCAATCTGGGGTGGGGGGCGGCCCGAGTAGGACAACACAGCAGAGGACCAGTGACTTTGCTCTTTCTCTGCTGGAGCTGGGTCATCCAACTTCTACCCTTGGACTTGGGTGCTCCTGGTCTTGGGCCTTTAGTCTCAGACTGAATGATATCATCAGCTCTCCAGGGTCCCACCCTACAGATGGCAGATCATGGGCTCTGTGACTGTGGGAGCCAATTCCTGAGATAAACCTCCTCAAATACACAGATACACAGACACACACGCGTGTGTGGACATAGGGCCGACCGGTCTGTCTCTCAGGACTGATGTTCTATTTATCCGACTCTTCCGTCACGTTAGAATGCATTTAGTTGACCTCCGGCTGAGCTGAGCGGGGTCCTGTTCACCCTCCCGAGGACAAAAGCCCCTACAGTTTTCCAAGATCACTTACGAGGGAGCTTCCAAAATCTCTCATCTCCGCCGTGGCCCTGGCCCAGATGGGAACTAGCAGGCCTGTGTTTCACTGTTGGTGGAACTTAGCCCAGGAGAAATGCTACAGTAACACGGAGTTACTGAAAAACCTGCAACTAGACGGCTTGTGTTTTTGGTCTGAGCTGGAATGCGTCAGCTACTAATCGATGTGCCTTTGGACCGAAGGGCTGGTGCTCTCCATAAGTAGGTTATGCTCACTCCCTGCGTGTTTTGCTGCCAGAGGAATGGATCTTCAATTCGCTCATCTCAAACGTGAAGCCTGTCGGGTAAAGCTGGGTGAGCGTCCGGCCTTAATAATATGCATCCTTCCTGTTAGTCCTGAATTCATTGTGTTAGCTCCAGACTGGTATTGATTAAGGAATTAGGGGCTGGGAGGCATGCAGAAAATTTTATTAGTTCCGTAGAGGTGTCATGATAGTTTTTAAAGAAATGCTTATGCCTTGTGCATGAATATTTGAAACATTTTTTATGGAATTGCATGCATTTGCTAACCTCATGAAATAATGTCACCCATCAATAACTTGCAATAAACGAACCATCACTCATACCCTCACATTGGGGCTCCAGTGTCAGGAAGACGTCTCAGCAGCCGGCAACGCTTCTACACCAGCCTTCTTACTAAAATACCACAGAACCAACAAAACGGAATGCTTCGCACACTGAAAACAAAGAATGAAAAACCCCTCAAGCTCAAGGATCAGACCCAAGCAACATCCTACTCAGAGGCAGACAGACGTGCGGAGAGCCGTCTCCCTGCCTGTCCTTCTGCTCCGGCTGACAGCAACTTGCTCCTTGGTGCAGACCTCAGGATGACACTCTGTGTCCACACCGTGTCCCTCTCCGAATTCAGAGATGTAGGGCGACGAACCCCCGAAGCTGCTTCCTCCTCCCCCACCACACTCAGAGACGGAGTGGTCCTCGCTGAGGACACGCTTCGCACGGTCAGTTTTGTACATGGAGACTGGACCCAAGGCAGCACGCAGCCACAGGGCCACCTGCACCGCACCTCATTGGAGGCAGCACTGCCTCCTGCCACTGAAGCACCCCGCCCTCCCCCTGGCACCCCCCAGAGAGGGAGGGAGGCAAAGTCACCCTGCCTGCTGGCGGCATCCTGAGGTTCCTGGGGTTCTCAAGTGTACATTGGTTCTCCGCTCTGAAGCACAAGGCAGCAACAGGGGGAAGGGAACCCTCCTTGGCTGGAGATGGGAAATCGCATTCGCTGTCGCTCTCATGGACGGTGTCTGCCTGTGTGGGGCTCTGAGGAAGGTTTGGTCACAGGCAGACAGGCAGTGATCTCGGTGTCGGCTCTAAGAGTGAGGGAGTGAGCGGAATGGTGGGAGGCTGAGGCACCGGTGGGCTGATCCCACCATTTCCGGAGTCGCAGCAGGCTTCCGAGATGCCCCTGGTTCCCAGAGAAGTGCTCTCAGTGCACAGTAAGAATGAAAGAAAATGAGCAGGAACCAAGCAGGGGGTGAACCCTTGGACGACTCGGTCGGGTTCATGGGTCTGAAAACCCCGTTCGTGATTCCGATGGATTCTGCTTTAGGAAAGTAGACACCTCCTCCAGGGTCACGCTGGGGGCGGGCCCTGCGCCGTCTTGGCCACCGGATGGACTGACTTCAGGAAACGTGGGTTCCTTCCTGGGGGTGTCAGAGCTGCGCTTCTGCTGCAGTTACTTCCTCTCACCCTACCTGAGCCACACACTCAGAAAACCATCCTTCCCTGTGAGTTCACCGGGGCAGCAAGTCACTGCCAGCTGTGCTGGACTTGGGCTCCAGCCTCTTGTTGGGTCCGAGAACTGGCTGCGGAGTCTCCCGCCTTACCCACTGGACGCCAACAGTGTCCCCCAGTGGGGCCACCACCAAATCCGCAGGGTGGCCGACATTTCTGCCAGGAGCAAGTTTGAGAACCTCGGGTCCGCGGTCACAGTATCAACAGCACGTGGAAAACAAATATTTGTTCACTTAACAAAGGAGCAAGAAAAGGTTAAGCTGAATCTCGATGTTTATGGCTCTTATTTAATCTTTCCAAAACGATAAAAGGTTTTCGTTTTTCTCACTTATCGAGAGAAGTAGGGCTTGCACAATGAGGGAGAGTATCGTGAACTGCTCTGTCAACGGGGCCGCAAACCTGTGAACGATGAAGTGGAAGCTGCAGCCGCGAGTTTAGAGGTTCGCCTGGGGTTTGACTCAGCGTTCATCGGGGGGCGCTGGCACCTGCGGCGGGGATCTCATCGCTGTCACCTCTGAGGCAGGACGCCTCGGGGGGGCCACTTTACCTTTTTAAACTCGGGTTTCCTTACCTAATGAAAAGGTCAGAGGATGGATATTCGCCCTCAGGAAGTCAGGGTTCTACTTGAGAGTTAACACCTTCTGGCAGGAGGAGCCCCGGCAGGGCGGTGCTTGGTGCGAAGGAGTCACACCCCTGCCGCGTCGCTCTGGGTGGTGACCTAACTCCAAAGGTTTCCCCTCAACCTGTGATTCATTAGGGTGTTTGCACTGCTCCGGAGCACTAGCTGAATCCTGCAGCGTTCTCGTTGTGCAGAGGAGGAAAACGAGACCTCACAGGGAGGGACACAGCGAGAAAAGGTGACTTGCCCCAGGTGACAGAGACGTGATTCAAACTCCCATCTATCGACCAGCGCACCACGTGGGGCCGACAAGATGAAATTGTGATGTCAGAGCAGTCGCTATTTGAATGAACTAAATGTCAAAAATGCACTCCC
This sequence comes from Desmodus rotundus, assembly GCF_022682495.2. Taxonomy (NCBI): domain Eukaryota; kingdom Metazoa; phylum Chordata; class Mammalia; order Chiroptera; family Phyllostomidae; genus Desmodus; species Desmodus rotundus. The sequence continues at coordinate 165,963,986 of NC_071391.1, read as the reverse complement.
TAGAACGTTGGTCTGTCCTTATTAAGAAACTCGAAGGGGAGACTGCCTGTGAATTTCCAACTGCACCTTCTCTGTGATGCCCAGGGTCTGTGAACCGACTCTGAAAGATGTTGCCTGGGGGTCCCCTCCTCCAAGAAGCTCCTGTGCCTCCCCAGCTTCGTGCCTCATCACCTCGGCTGAATCGCCATCGCCTTTCACGAGCTGGACACCTGCTCTCCCGTCAGGGTCCTTGTTGTCTTCCCATCCGCAGAGCGTCGGGGGTCAGGGGGAGGGACAAGGCACGTGGTGCGGTGTGTCGACCCAGACCAACCTCAGGGAATCTCAGGGTTTCCTACTCTTGCAAGTGTTCTCAGGCTGAGCGCCGCTGCCTCCCCGGAGTGCCCCACCCGTCGCCCCATCCAATTAACACTGCACCCACAGCACCCCGGGAGCCTGAAGCTACACCGATTGTGTTTACTGCACCCCAAATTCCCAGGTAATCCCCTCATGTCACGTGGACACACACGTGCATGAGTCTCTCACATACACGGTGCACGCCATAACATACACGAGTGTCTCTAAATATGTGTGTGTGCACACATACACACATCATGCACGTTTCAGTGACATTAAAAATAGATAATTCGGTGTGACCCCGACCCTTCCTTGGAGAGGGCATCCACACAGTCGCGGGGCCTGAGCGCCCGGGCACAGTTGCCCGCCTCTCTGGGGGGCTGTTCCCACTGCGCTGATGACCGGTGGTGGAGTTCTTCTTCCCACCGGGACTGGAGCTTTCCTGCAGCGGGTCTCTGAGCCTCCCTGGGCATGCTCGGCGTGTGTGAGACGTGGTGTGTGTGCATAAGTGTGCATGTTCCTAAAGAGAAACCGCCCAGCTGCGTCTTCTGTCAGAGCTGGTCGGTCCTAGAGCAAAGCAGAGTCAGTGTGTCTGTGGCCCTGGGCTCGGGGACAGACAGACTGTCTGAAGTGTCCCCACAGTGAGGCCAAAGGGAGGAGCGTTTCCTATGCTCTCAAAGTCTGGCACAAACACATCACACCCATGCACGTGCACACACAGGACACAATTAAATGGGTGTGTGCACATGGTTCAGGCCAGAAGTCGTCGTGTGCAGAAACGAGAGTCAGTGGGGTCGGCACTGATGACGGGACAGGAATCCGCGGCGCCGTGGGCTGGGCCCACTCCGGTGGGTGCGTCTGGAGGCTGCGGGGCAGAAGGGCGGGCGGGGGGGGGCGGGGAGAGGGACCTCCGGGAAGTGATGCGCACACCTGACTCCAGAGGGGCTCAGGGCTCAGGGACGGACGTGTCCCACTCTGCCTGTGAAACCGGTCATTCCAGATTTCTCGGATTCCTCGGATTATCAGACGCCGACGATGTTGGGGTCTCAGACTTCATAGGAATGCGTCCTTATGAAAATATAACCCGAATCTGCCCACTGGTTGTCAGTGCAAATGGCCTCTTCAGTGAGTGGCAGTTGAAGAGAGAGTGCCATTACTTTACACTACGAGTCTCACTGGGGCGGGGCCTCTGCTCCGCCGTCCGGTTTCCCATCTGAGCCTCCGCAAACCTGTCCAGGCCCTGGACTCCTGGACCACTCCTGGCGGCTTCTTCAGAGTGGGGGGGGGGGCGCCCAGGCGGCCCCTGTGCTCTCTGGGTGTCTGGACCGTCTTGTTCCTGCTCGTCCTGCCACTGCCAGCTCTCAGCACGGCGGCACCCCGAACCTCCAAACTTCAGCTTTTCTGGTCTTTTCAATCTTCCAGGCTTTTGGATACGACACCTCCCTCTGGAATCACCGTCTCCCCCCCCCCGTCTCCCCCCGTCTCCCTCCTCTTTCTTCGCTGCCCAACGTAGTTGACGTTCCGCTGGGAAGCGTGTCCTGAGCCGGCAGGACTGGCGTGCAAATTCGCCCCCTGTTCCCACAACACACACCATTCACTCTAGTTTGGAGGCTCGGCTCTCTCCCCAGTGACGACCTCCCATCTGCCTCCGCGCCTGGCAGAGAGGAGGCTCTAGGTCTGGACAGTATGAGCGCTCGATAACTATTTGTTAAGCAGCAGAGTAAGGAAAGGTGCATCCTCGCGTGGTTCATCCAGGACCTATTTTAAAATCTGGCAAAAATGGAAACAAGCGTTACTAGATCTGGAGACTGGAATTTCCTCCATGGAAGGCCGGCCTCTGCTGGCCTGGCCCAGGGCCTCACGGAAGTGCACGCCGGGGTGTGTGTGTGTGTGTGTGTGTGCGTGTGCATATGCTTATAGATGATGCTTTATTACCCCCTTTATAAAAATAACACGTGATTGATGTCTTGAAGATTTTGTCTCGATGTAAACATTTCCATTTTCTCAAGAATTTGCTTTCTTAACTCAGTCAGAAAATAAGAACTTTATCAGTGAACATGCTGTCTGTTTTTTTCCTTGGAAACCAGGAAATAGCCAATTTACTAACTTAAAATACCTGATATGTTCTATGATCTTAGCATTTCATCTTCCCTTTATACGAGGTAAATCGACCCAATCACGCTTCCATTGTTGTAGAGTGACAGACGGAAGTTTGGTCCTCTTCCCACTTTTAAGAGGGTTCACAGGCCCACTCTGTAGGCTCCGGTGAAGCAGGAAGCCGCGAGGACCCTTCCATCCCATTCTCCGATTTTTCAGCGCATCTGTGCTGTGAAAGGCCCGCTCACACGCAGGCACACGTGTGACCCGTGTTGGGTCGCCCGGGACTCCCCGTCTCCCGGAGTTTCCACACTTCCACCTGCGTGTTCAAACAGCCTCCGGCGGCATCCGTGCCTATGAACACCCAAGTCCGCCAGACGTTTACATCGGGCTATTGATTCATTTAAAAGCGAAAACCTAGAGTTCTCACAATCCAAACAGTTCTGTAAAGTCCACCGGAGAATATGTACACAATTTTGGAAAAGCATGAAACATCCAGAGTTCCCCCTAATTAGTCCCGTAGAGAGTCGCTGGAACCACCGCCAGTGCAGAGTCGTATCTCCTGGGTGCCGCTTAGCAGCACCCTACCAGCATGCCGCAGTCCTCCTTTGAAGCGAACGCGCGTGAGTTACTTGGGCAACACTCGGGAGCCGCACGAGCAGGACGTTTAAATACACACTCTCACGAGATGCACTTGCAGAAAGCGGTTACCCCATTCATGCCGATTAGGCTGACTTTTCCTCTCTCGGGGCCTCATTCACTCCATTTTGGTTTAACAACATTTAAAATTTGTCTCTGAATATAAATTTGTGCAAACATTGAAATGGAATGGACTCTCCCATGCCCTGTGAAATGTTGCCGGTTCGACTTTTATTTTTACACGCAGAGCCCAGTGCAGAGGCTGGCAGTTGGGAGACTGGTAACCAAGTCCTTACATTTTTAGTACTGGTTTCTACTTCTCCTTTTCCCTGAAGTATCGATCAAGGCTGTTTATGCAAAACGGGGGAAGAACTGGGAAGGAGGCTGCTCACCTAGCGTGGGAGCTGGGGAAGCAGCTGGCGCGGCTGAAATTGCAGAGGATGGCCCAGGCCCCAGCCCTCCGTTGTCAGCGGGCTGGCTGTCTGCATTGATCAGCGGTTTCCATGGCAGCCAATCCGGATAATTTGAGCCTTCCACAGCAGGGATTGCAAGGGTCAAATTATTTTAAAAATGACTTCGTTTTCCCTTCTGCAGTCATCACCTCGCATATTAGTTGTTAGCATGTGGAGATTGCTTCTTTATGAAAAAAATATTGGAAACGCGTTCCCACAGAATATTGGCATGTCAGATTTCATGCACACTTATCCCTCAGGGTTTGTTTCCCATCCCACATCCGCCCAGACCTGAACTTTAAAGTGACTGTTTTGTTGGTGGTGGTTTTTACAGAGGTAGACAATGCGTCTCATTTGACGGGGAACACAGCTCACAAAATCTACAGAAACATTCGTGCGGAAGGTGCTTTGGATAATTCTGGCATTTCTTCACAGACCCTGAAGCCAGTAGAGGAGCAGGTTGCGTCAGAGGAGAGCAGCCGGCCTCCTGCACACCTCACACCTGTGAGCTGGGATGTATTTGTCTACCCAGAATACAGTCGCCCCTCTAAGCAGAATGTTAGGTGGCCTGCCAGTGCTCACTGTTGTCGCTGTTCAAGGATGCTTGCTGTCCCCTAACAGATTCAGTACACACAGGGCGTGTATTCTGCTGAATGATTCATAAAGATGCTGTTTGGGAAAAATCTGGCACCTCAAAGGTATCTTTTACCAGGAGCTCTTCTGTACGGTTTGAGTGCCTTTTGTTCAACGACGATTCCCATGTTTCAGGAGACTTACGGAAACCTGTGAGAAGGGCAAGCCGAGCGTTCCTGAGTCGGCATGCCGGGCGCTGTGGCCTCAGTGGTGGTCACACACACACGTTTGCTCTGAGGAGCCCGACCTTCGGCAAGACGACACACGGATTGGATGGCGTTCTCTATTTGACGCTCAGATTTCCTCCATCCCTGACCTCTGGGTTCATGCAGGAGTCCTAGAACAGAGAGAATGTCAATGAGGATTTCTAGTGGACACATTCAAATACTAACGTAACAGTTATGGATGAAAAGCCAACAGAAGTAGGAATCAAAAAACAACAAAAGAGGGCAGAAAAGATGAAAAAGGAAACAAGAATAGAAATAAGAAAAAACAGGAACATGGTAGATTTAAATCTAAGCACGTTAAGAATCACATAAATGTAAGGGGACCCAACATGTCAAATAAAGGACAGAGGTCCTCAGTTTGGATGATAAAGTAAGACCCAACGTCTGCTGCTTCCAGGAAGGCCACGTCTTACAAATAGGATGCCAGGTGACACGAAATTGGGCGGAAAAGAGGTAACACACTAACGGTACTCAAAAAGTATTAATATTTGACAAAGTCAATTTCAGAGAAACTGATTTTTCAGAGGTGTGGAAAGAAGTTCATTGCATAATGATAAATGTGCCAATTCATCAAGAGACACAATGTTCCTAAACATTTACGAACCTAACCACAGACTTAAAAATACACAAAACAAAACCCAGTGCGACCACAAAGAGAAAAAGACAAATCCAGATTTATAGTTTCCAGTAGAAGGAAATCCTACAATGTACCTGAACAGTACTCCTCAAAGCTGTCAAGTTCAAAGAGAGAGAGAGAGAAGGGAAGAAAAACTTTCAGAGACAGAAGGAGCTTCAGGGTACCTGACAACTAAATAAAACACATTATGTCGAATGGGATTCCAAGCCGGAAAAGAACAATTAGGTAGAAACTAAGGAATAGTTTATCAATCCCATTTCATTGATTACAACCACAGGTGCATGTAATGTGAGATGCTAATGAAGGGGGAGTTCTGCATAAAAACTCTGGACTGTCTTCTCAGTTCCACTGTGAATCTGAAACCTCTCCAAAAAATGAAGCCTCGTTTAAAAAATCACAAAGTAGCCCTGCTGGAGTCCTTTTTTCCTGGCAGCTTATTCCAACGGCCCTGTTTCTCCCAGCTAGCTCCTTGTTTCCTTCTCTGTGAAACGCCAGTGATTGCTCCATAGGGCTGCGGGGGTTGCTGGGAGCTCAGGGTGCAGCACCCCCCCTCCCCTGCCCAGAGCAGGCTCCGGCTCTGTCCTGTGCCCCCGTGACTGCAGCCGCCGCAGAGCTCCACGGGAAAATCAGCTTCGTGAAGTACGTGGAGATCTAGAGTTTGAATAACATGGCACTTAAAAACCATGAATACCTGTCTTTTAATTTGATTTATGTGTTCACTTATTTTTATTACTTTCAAGTACCAAGTTTGCCACAATTCAAAATGTTTTAAAGAACACATGCCAGTGTATTTAAACAACGACCTTGGCAGCATGGGCAGACCCTGGACCCCCAACAGAAGGGGCAGAATCCCTGATTAATAAAACATAGTTAGGAACCTATGCTGTTGAGGATCTTGTATTTTGAATAAGTTACTTGAACATTAGTGTGAACAGTAGATGAAATAACGCGTCTTTATTAGGCATTTGGCACCGTCCTTGGCAGATGGTAAAGCGGTGTTACGTCGTCATTATTATTCACACGTAAGTTCACATGTAAGTTCACGGGTCCTGAATTTTTCCGTTAACATCTTTGCATTGCAAAGACCTGAAATAATTATTATACATTACAAAGGTGGGAACTCCGGCGAAGGCCCTTCAACGATTTTGCAGTTACGACACGAGGGCCGGAAGGCAGGGTCTCTCGTCTTCCACACAAGTCATCTCTGGTCAGGGACATATGGGTGGGCAACGTGGATGAACAACAACAACAAAAATACAATAATTAATAAATAAGTAGTAATACGAGAATAAACTCAGTACTTCTTGTACTCACAACTGTAAACCTACTTTTGGACAAAATAAGGATAGATTTTTTTTCATACCTTTACATACTTTATGATATGAAGACTCGGGAGCCAATTTTGGCTGAGTTTGGCTCTACAAGCCACACAGATTGTTTCTCTGTTAGATAACGTTGGGACCAGACCCCCAGAACCCCAACTTTGCCGTGTTCACAAAGGATGAGGGAGACAGGACGAGATAAGGCATGCCTCTGTCCATGGAGGTGCCCGCCCCTTTGCGAATCATGCTCGCCCCTATTGGACATGAGTCCTGCCAATCGAGGCACATTTTCTGTATCCGTTAGCCTCTTAGAAATATGAGAGCTCAGGTGTGGCCACGCCCGACTATGCAGGTGAGCGAGCACGTACGCTGTGTCTCCGGGTGTCAATCCATACCTGCCTACCTCTGGTTACTTGACTTTGCTAATTTGTAATCAAAATTATTAGAATAGTTCACAGCAAAGCATCGAGGTCTAGACAGCAAGGGCGTGACAGAGGCGGTGGCTCTCGGCCAGCACACCATGAGGCGGGCCCCACAGCAGCCCCCAGAACAGGAGCCTTCGGGCAGCCAGCGCCTCAGACAGTCCTCGCTCTGCCTTCTCATGTGCCAGAGGCAGCGGAAACCCGCTCTCGCTAACAGGGATGAATGGACCTGTGTTTTACAAGTCTTTGCACTGGGGACGAGAGTTGTCATCTCCCACGGACCTGAGTCCAAGAGAAGGACTACGACTCCCTGGAAATCGCTCTCTTCCTCAGGGAAGGCCCCCCCCCCCCCCCCCCCCCGCCGACTCAGCGACATGACTCACCGGACAGCAGTCGTGCAAGCACAGCTGCTTAATGATCACTTTTACGTTGAATGTAAACAGGGAAATTCAAATGCAAACCAGAGAGAGGGCGAGAGAGGGGAGAGAGTGTCTTCCGGACCTGCCTCCTGGATGGGGTCTGCAGCCTGGAGCACGGGAGATGTTCATTAACATTCAGGTTCCGTGTCATTTCAGCTCACACGCCCCGAGCGGAGGCTTTGGTTGGCAGCCAGCCGGCTCTCCTCGAGATGACAATCAACGCGCTCGGTGGCCTCCCTGGCCCTGCCCACCATGCCTTGAGTGACAAGTGGGTGTCAGAGCTCCGCAGGACCCTGCCAGAGCTGCCAGTCCCGGACTCCTGCTGTGCATCTCGGCAAGGACAGCCTATGGCTTCAGGGTGGGGCCACCGTCACCCCCATGCACGTGCACCCCCACACGCTCAGGCGCCCCGACACTCGCCTCTGCAGCACGGCGTGTTGTCATACAGCGTCACCTGGGTGAAATGAACCGTGCTGGCCATGGGAAGCTCATCGAGGACCTCTGCACCCCACCGAGGGCCGGCGGGGTTAGCCCTGCGCCTCCCTGTGCCTTCTAACCCACCACTCCTTTGTCGGGCTCTGTGCCCTTACAGTCATATTTATTCAAACGTCACCAATGTTTTTCCATTTTTTAGTTTCTGTTCACTCTGGTTTTTAAAATAAGCTCGATTATATATGGATACACACACACACACACACGTTTTCAAAAATGCAAATGTTTTGTTCGTTTGTTTGCTTTCGGAGTTCAGCTGAGCACACCACAGCCCTACCATTCCGACACCAGAAGCTCTGAGCAGACCGACGACCTTCGTTTTCGTTCTGGAAAGGACTCTTAGATGGGAGTTTGGGGCAGGGACACACACACGAGGCTTAGGAACCTCCTGGACAACTTTAAATGTGTCAACATCCGAATCATAGGGGTGCCAGAAGGAGAAGAGGGAGAGCAAGAAATGGTTGCAAAGAAAACTGAACATTATTGCTATCAGATTTTAAAATAAAAGTTACTAAACAGGATGCCTGGGCCCCAACGACGAGTCAGACTTGGCTGGCTGGGGGGCGGGGCCCACCGTCACCGACGTTTCTGAGCCCCGGGTCCCGTGTGCACCCAGGATTCAGCGAACGTGTGCGCGTAGGTTTCCAGAATTGTTCTCACCGGATGAACCTGGTGCACCCCAGAGGTGCCTGGGCTGATCGAGGTTAAACAATGAGCGTGGTTGGGGACCAACCTGGCCCGCCCCCAACGTGGCCATGCCGTCCGGATGCGGGGCACCGGGGGCTGGCTGGTAGGAAGGGCCGTACTGCCCTATTCCAGAGGCACATGTCTGCCATGCCTTCTGGCCTTTGCCCCAGACAGACAGATGCTGGTGGTCTGACCTGTGCATCGTCCCCTTGACAACGACCTCCCTCGACCCCAGCCCACACACTGTCCCAGGAGTGGTGACGGAGAAAAATTGTAATGCACATCCCGCTGCCCAGGGCCTGGAGGGACGGCAGCGCCCAGGGCTCGTGCCATTGGACCACGCTGCTCCCAGACCCTGGTGGCCAGGACGGGAGGCGTCGCCCTCGGTGCCATGGGGAAGACCTGTCATTTGGGGCTGGGAGCCTGGCGGGAACCCTGACACCTCAGTGGCCAAGTGTAAGTGTGAGCACCAGCTCCTTTCTCCAAGGCTGCCTCCCTGGCTTTCTGACACCAGGGCCTGGCAGAGTCCCCGTGCTCGCTGCCCACATGCCTCTGCTGAGAATTAGGCATTTAATTTTGAGTCCTCCCTGTGGCCCTTTGGACGTAAATTTGCATTAAGCAGTTTCCATGTAAGCAGAATTTTGACACAATAGGAGCACCGGCGTGGACTGGTGTGGCCGTAGGCATAGCCCTTCCAATCCCGCCATTCCTCTCTGTGGCTTACCTTGAAGGCTGGTTACTTGAAAAGGCATTTATGAAGGGTGACCTAGTTTTTAAATATTTAATATTCCATTTCGGTCTCCTTAAGACAAAAGTAGCTCCAAGGTCTTCGTGTTCTTGCCAATGTCTGCAGCGCCATAGTGGCTCAGCTAAGACGCCGCCGCGCAGACTCACCGTCCGGGCCACGTTCCGGAGAGGCTTTTACAGCGACCAGCAGTTCACAGGACCGCCCAGGAACTTGAAACCCCCCAGGGGCCAGTCTGTGCTTGTCCTATCGGACAACGATCCTCTTTCCTTTATTCAGGCAGCGGCTGCTCTGGGTGGAAGGCCTGGAACCACAACAGGAGAAGGCACCGCCACCACCACCGTCACGTTGTGGGTGGAACTCAGGCTCTGCCCCAGGATCGTGAGGAAAGCCTTCAAGGACCCACGCACGGCAGACGGCGGTGTGGCAAGACGGCTCACTCAGGTGGAAATCTGCCCCCGGGTTTCCCATGTCCCATCTGCCTCTGTCCCGCCATGAAAAAGTCCCACCGTGTCCTCAGCAAACAAAAGCCAGTGTCCAGAGTTTCTGCTTCCTGTTGACGCTCAGTCCTTTTGGAGCCCGCGCCGTCCACTGCAGGCCCTGGTAGGGGCTAGACCCACTAGGTCACTGGCTCCTGGGTGAGAGAGCGTGAACGAGTGGGGCAAGTGTGTTACCAGCTCTGGGGGGGGGTGGAGAGAAAGAGAGGAGGGCAGCAGGGGCTCCTTGTTCCCCTGGGAGTACATTAGCTTGAACTGGAACAGACCAGGTGCCTTTTCAAAAGAATAAATCAACTTCCCAAGTGTTTGTGGGCTTTGATGGGACCGCCCCCTCATTAGACTGATGGGCTTCTGTGCTCTAGCTCCTCCCCCTGCACATCCCAACAGCGCAGTACTGGAGGGGGAGGGAGGAGCCCAGTGCTGGGGTCCCCTGGGTGTGACCCTGCAGCTTCCTGGGGGAGCAGACAGGCTCCTGCCCCCAGTTGATTAAGCTCAAATATCTAACTCCCTTTGCACCCCTTTCCTATCAATAATTAGCTGACTACCTGTGGCAGCAATCACAGAGTGAATTTGTTTTCGGCTTCATTAAGGCCTGTTCCTCTGATCAGAATGATCTGATTTGGGGAAAGGTAGACACCGGGGGCACAGATGGGTACGGATTGTTCAGAGTGAGGAGGGAAGCCAGCAGGGAGAAAATAAAAGTGAATGTGCCGTGCAAACTGAAATGTAAGTGATGTTTGTGTGTTCATATTGCCAGTACATCGCAAAAGTAAGTTAGGGCAGCATGCGCTGAAAACACTCAGCAGAAGACAATGAAACTTTAAGATGGAGTTAGGGGCAAGAGAACCTGAGGGGTGTGTGTGTGTGTGTGTGTGTGTGTGTGTGTGTGTGAGTTCACGCAGGTACAGATATCTAGGCCATCGGCCTGTTTAAAATATTGTGCTTTGAACCTTGAAATGATTTAGACACTATTTTCCTTGAAGACTAGGTAAGCTCCTAAAACGTAAAGACCAGATACTTTTTAATAAACTCCTTTTTGATTATTTACATTTTCCTACAAAAATATTTTTCAGCATATTTTAAAACTCATTAACATAATATATAACATGCATAAAACTTTCTTAAAAACTGATCTCCTATAGAATTGTGTTCACATCCCTTACTTGTGGTTAAAGTTTCTTATTTCGGGGTCCGTTCTCTGCTTTTTATTTAATAAATCAGACGTTTGTCAGAGGTCCTAGATTTATTCATCATCTTCCGTGGCGTGGGGCGCTCTTCTCTCCGAGGCCCTGCTGTTATCAGTGTTTCCTCTTTGGAACACGCGGGGTCGACGTGTCCACGGTACAGGGCCGCCAAGGGCAGAAGCTATGTGACATCTCAGAGGGAAGCTTCAAGTCCTCCACCGGCTCAGGCTGCTGTCCTCTCTGTGGCCTTGAACACTAGTCAAAGTCACCCCTGTTCCTTCTGGGCATATTGTAAAATATTCCAATCCTTGTTCTTTATAAATACGCCTGACCCTTTCTGACACTTACTTCTCACAGACGCCCGAGGGATTACAACAAAACAAAGATAAAACTTTTCATCCTACAGGCTCTCATGCTTACCCCGAACTCTCCCGAGCATGCCCAGTGTGCAGAGCAACCAGGGCGGCAAGACCGTCACCGTGACCCGGCCCGTCAGCCCCTCTGGGTGCCGGGTCCCTCCATCCCTGTTCTCCTCTCTCACCGTCTGCCTCCTGGTATCCCAGCCCGCACCTCTCACGTGGTAACCTCCTCATTGTCCTGTTGGTCGTACAGGGAATGTCGCCACTCCTTGGAATATCACATGACCTTGCACCGGCTCAGCGGTCACAGTCACTTTCCTCATACATCCGGTTCCTTACTGTCTACGCCCCCACTAATCTAAGTGCTCGGGGAAGCCAGGAACGGCAGCGGCTGCCTTGTTCACCTCTGTATCCTGGCACCTGGGACCCATGCTGGACCCGTAACAGGTATTAGAAGTGATTTGTCTAATATATGGAACACTTAGAGACCACGTAGAAACAGCTGACAGCATCTCGGAAAATAAAAATCTTTTAAGAGGAAAGCCGAGCTGGTACAAATTTTATGAAGATCCCTTAATATTGAATTAGTCTGAAATGAGTTATTTTTGAAAAGAGGTCCTGACAAAATCTCAAACATACTCAAGTTTATAAATTCTACGTACCTTCCCATTCTCCAACCCAACACGACCGTCTCCCCGAAGCCCCCCCGCTCTGCTCTGGTCTTCAACCGTGAATTCTAACGATTTTGTTCTTGCCTGATGTCCCCAGGTTTGCAGGAGCTCCTTGCGTGCAAAGGCCTTCGCTTCGTGTTTACCATTCCATCCGGCGCACAGCAGCAGCCGTTCTCGCTCCCCGGACTGAGTGACCATGTCTGGGGCAACTTGTCACAGCGCACCGGTGCCAGCCAGAGCTGACGGAGGGCCTGTCACTGTCCAGACCGCCCGCCGAGCACAGCCGCGCAAAATACAGACACACAAGAACACAAACGACCGAGAGACGGTCCCTGGAAGACTCCGACTTTTTCGCGGGAACCCTTCGGTCTGTATTTCTGCCACTTGCTCTGCCTGATTCCGGCACCTCCTGAGAGGGGACCTGGGCGCCGGCCCCTCCGTGGTGACTGCCCCGGCCATCACCTGCCTCACCCACGCTCAGACAGCTTTCGGGTGAAAAGGCTGCGTGCCTCATCATCCACGTAGATTTACCGGACGTTTGGCTTACCACTGTTACAGTGTCACCTGCGATTAATCACGCCATCAAATCTGTACGCTCGAGCTTACGTCTCCTCCTGTGCGTGGACCCTCGTCCGTTTCCCTGTGTTCTGTAGCAAGCTGGACAGGATGCACTGAGCTTGCATTTGCATGATATTTGCATAAATTTGCATGCCTATACCATCTCATTAATTTTACATAAGAACTATACCTAATGAGCAATAATTAAATTCAATCGAACGGCCCACAAAGGAAGGGGAACTACTGAAGGAAACTGGGTAACACAGGGAGTTGGTGAGAAACGTCAGATGCGGGTAAGTATATGGAAATGGTTACCCCCCATTGGTAGGGACTCTGTTGGCAAAACACCCCCATACACCACATCTCATTCGGCCTCCCGTGAAGCTTCTCAGATCAGCAGGCCAGAGATGACCCGAGCTTACCAGAAGGAACAGTGTTATGGAAGTTAGAGGTTATGTCCAAGGAAGGTCAAGGACCAGATTCCTGGAAGAATCACAGCTTGAACTCTGGAGCCGAACCCCCAGAGCTGGTGGCTTCCCCCCTGCTCCTGCACAGTGGTCCGGAGAGGCTTCACAGATGCAACGAACGAGGACCGAACTGCAGACGACAGGAGCTCGGGACGTCCCTCCTCCTCCCTCCCCACCTCTCCCGTCCTCTCCCCTGCCCGGGATTTACTCCCCCAGAGGCCTGGAAACGCAAGGTGGCCTGCGCTTTGCAAGGAGATTCTTCCCGTTGAAACAGGTTCCGTGTCTTAGAGAAATAGAGCTGATACCGTGGGATTTGAACAGACAGGCTGATTTTCGACAGCAATGAAGCCCAGGTCTGCCTGTGATTGTCAAGTTGCTGATAGGATAGAACAGAAAGGGCCAGTGTTACCAACGCCAGCCCCTGCGTGATGAGAATGGGAGCGGATGGGAGGCCTGAGACTCCCCGGGAGAGCTCTCCACTCTTTGTACAAACGATGGAATCAGGTAAGAAGTTAACCGCCACTACGATCACGCCCACGGCCCAGGGACACCTTTCTCATTCCATGACCCGCACGCTCTCTAAGCTTTCCGACAAAGCCATCAACTCTTACTGCTAACTTCCAAGGTGAGCCAAACATTGCTCGAAAGACTTATTTGACTTGTCCGAAGTCTCAAGTTGATACGCAGCTGAATCTAGATTTAAACTTTAGTCTCTCAGATTCTAAAATTGTTTCTTTCGTCTGATGCTTCAGACTGTTGACAAACATAAGTTTAAGTAAACGAAAAACTAGAAGCTAATGTGAAGTCCCCGCCCTGTGACTTAGCATTTTACCACGAGGGCATGAGGGTGCAGGGCACGGCCCAGAGAGGACAGCTGGCTGGGGCCACGTGAGGGCCAGAGACCAGCCTAGGGCTCCGGGCACAGCGCGTTCTTGTTGTCTGTTTCCCTCCCACCCCCAAAGCCAGGCGGCCGCCCTGGTTTCTCGAGAGGGCTCTGCGTGAGCATGGCCCACCTCACGGTTTCTGCAATGGTGGTTCCTCTGCTTGATGCTGGAGGATACTCACCCACACAAAAGCGGAACAACACCACGCCAAGTGTCTCCGCCCTTGTGCACGCCTGGTCCTCGCCCGTCGCCACGGGAGTCGGTTCATTGGATTCTGTGTTCATCCCTTCTCCGGCAGGCTGTCCTCCATGGACAAGACTGTCCCCCCTTCCTACACTAAGAGCCACATGGGTGGCATTCCTGAGCATGGCCCAGGGTCTGTGTCCCTTCCACGCTGCTGGAACTGCCCTCTGCCCTCCTTGTGGGCCCCAGCCCACTCTGTGCCACCCCCCAAACACTAATCCAGTCTCCTCCCACGACAAGACCACCCGAGACAAGCAGGATGCTGGCAGCCCTCACTAGAGGCTGTGTTGGTTCTGAGTGTTTGTCCAGCACCCATCTCTGAGAAGCAGCGAGGGACACGTTAAAGTGGAAGGTGAGTTACTGCTGCTGTCCTGTCACCAGGGGACAGACGAAGGCTGCCTGAAGTTACACCAGGGGACAGGCGGAGGCTGCCTGAAGTTAGTGGGAGAAAAGGTGCTGGACCGGGGGAAACATAATTACCTAATTTGGAATTTGGACAGAGTAGCAGAAATGAAAACTCTGAAGTTCAATAGACCTCACTGTGAAACGGGGTGTGTGTGTGTGCGGGTGTGACGTGATGACCACACGTGGCGGAGGATCCAAACTGATCTCTCTCTCTCTCTCTCTCTCTCTCTCACACACACACACACACACACACACACACACACACGCACGCACGCAGCACACTGGCTGTATAATGTACAGTCAGAGCTCGCCACACCCCAGGCAAGTCAGCTGGGTTGCTACCACGGCTGGTCTCCTCCGCCCTCGTCCTCAGATCCAAGGGGACAAGGTGCCTTGCTGACAAAGACATCTGTCAGTTCCTTAGAGCAGTTTCTGAAGCACCCTTGACCTCTAATTTGAACTCTGACCAGGCTTGTCTCTGTCCAACCGTGAAACAGGCTGGGATGGGGAGAGGATAGGACTGTTTCACTGACCAAGTGCCTCAGAGCCGCTGCTCTGAGTCTTGGGCTCCTTGGCAGGGAGCCCTGGGGGGAGGGCACCCCCTGACGGCACGGGGGAAAAGCCGATGTTCTTGCTTCAGCTTCGGTGCAAAATGCCAGCCCCTCAACTTGCTCTTCATTGAAATATGCATATTAACATAATGAGACAGAATACGAAGAATATACGAAAAGCACGTTCGAGTTACAAATTGAGCTTTAAACATCGTACTATATAAATTTAGAATGACAAATACCATTTTTATTCATGACTACTGTTTGTAATTTTGTAGATTTCTAACCCAAAGCCACAGTAGATTTTTAAAATTTGTTTCTTTAAAATTCCTATTTTCAAATTTTTTTCCTGTTACCTCTACACTCTTTTGTTCTTAACTACGAGCTTATTTAGGACACATCACTACACGTTTCTTACGAAAGACTTGAAAAGGCGGTCAACTGCTCCAAAACCAGGTAAAGCCAATGGTCAGCCTCTAGTATGTGAACATAACACAGAGCAAGTTCATCCCTTGGGTGCTGCTCTTTGAAATGTGGAGACTTTCAGATACAACAGCCTTAGAGCCAAGTTTCACATGTGTGAGACTTTTCCAAAGACTCTTAATTGCAAAATTAGATTTAAGACTTTGGTCTGTAGGTGAATGTGGGTAGGAAAGCAAAGACTGCTGTTTGGGAGGATTGGTGTGTTTATATAAATATTAACACAGAAAGGGCGACTGGATACATAAAGCTTGGAAGAAAAAGTGGTTTCGAAAGTCCCCGGCCCAGAAGTTATTTCCGCCCTGTGTGTGCCTCTGTGTGAACTTCATTTTAATTTGAACACACTCGGCCATGCCGGCGTGAACAGCTACGGACTGCGTTGACATGTTCAAGAAAGCTATTCATCAATCGATTTATTAGTAAAAACATTTTTCCCATATTTAAACATCAAAGATAACTATGTGCATGGAATTTATCATGGGTAATCAAATTTTCAAAGAGTGACTTAAAACTAGATCTGGCACCCCACCACGCAAACAATGCAAAACAGCCTCCCAGGAACCCCCTTCCAACACGGCCTCCGGGATTCGGGAGCGTGTGGATGAGGGCGTAGCCCGCGACAGCAGCGGCATGCCCACAGAGGAAAGAGGCGCGGCAGGGTGCACTGGCGGGGACAGCAAGCAGACTTGTGGGTCCCGTCTTACTGGACGCGTCAGGTTGGGAGCTCGAAAAGTATTCTAAAAATTCCTTTTGTTTCTTTACAGAAAACTACTTGAACAACAGTAAAAAAAAATGTTAAAAAATAAAATGAAAAATGTAAAAAAAAGAGATGCTGCCATGATACAGATTTCGACTTTCTCCTCCGAGTGCCATTCAGAGTTCTGCTGGAATGAGACACCACCAACGTCTGCTCATTTAACAAGGTGGAAAGGGCTCGAACCCGGGGCCCGTCGCAACAGCGGTGGCCTCCACTCTTTAAGGGCTCCAGCCCAGACACCTGTCGACCCGATTCTTTCTGTCTGAGATGTCGCCCGAATCTCTGCAGATTTCTGATTCAGGGCCGAGAGGCAGCCGACTCCAGAGATGCAGCCCCCAGGGGAAGCTCTTCTTGTGTGAGACCAGAGGCCAGCAGGGTCCCTGTGCTGCCTCAAAACACTCCCGGAGCAGGGCCGCCGCTGGAGGTCGGACACCTGGCACTCTAGCCAGTCGGTGAGAGCGCATGGTTGCTCAGGGCGTGTCTTTGCAGTGGATGAGCTCTTTCTGTAAGGCAACCAACCTCCCATCAACCCTCCCTCCCCCGCGGACCGCCAGCTGAAAACAGTTCCCTCCCCCCTAGGAGAAAGGCCTGGCGGCCTCTGCCACCGCTCGCTGGAGTCAGGTAACCTCAGCAGGAGAGGCTAGTCCTAATTAGAGTGGCGTTGGGGGGATGGTGGCATTGCCACCGTCACTGCAGGAAGCGCGGAGACCGGCGGAGTGTGCCGCACACCAGCAAGTCTCCGGGGACCAGGGGACCGGCCGCCACATGGTGCTGACACTCTCCCTGGAGCTGACCTTTTCACTGGAAGTGGGTCCTGTGACAAGTGGGTGCCTAGGTCTCAGAAGTGCGACCTTTGGACGTGTGGGCTGAGGTCCCAGCGAGGGAGGAGCACACGGCGACCTTCCTGTTGATGGCTGTTTTCACGCCGAGCTGCCTCTCAGCGCACCAACGCTGTCCCATGGTCTGTTGCAGGGGTGACGCCGGGTCGTTCTGTGACTGCGGTTCCCTTGGGCGCTAATTAAATTGGTACCATCGGAGCAGACGCTCTGGACGCACGGCCCGCCTGCGTGTTTGGGGCAGTTGTATTTTCCCTCTGGGTATTGTCCCCAGAGATTCGAGCAGAGGGCCGGCTTCTGCTCCATGCGCCTAAGAAATACGTCGCTCGTAAGACCCGAGGAACCAAGTTTAAATGCCTCTCGCAACCTTGAGGTTGCACGTTCAGGTGTGCCGGAGCCGGCACCTGAGGAGCGTCAGCCCAGCTGGGGCTTCCTGCTCCGCGTAGGTTTCCTCTGGGCTCTGTCTCCCTGCACGTGTGCTCGGGGCGCCCGCGCACTCCGTATGGTCCCTATGGTCCGTGTTTCCAGACTGAAGCACTCGTCCCCGTGATCGTCACACAGAACCGAGGGTTCTCCTGGTTGTTCAGAACAGGGCAGGTTCCAGGGTAGCATCAAGTTTACCCAAGTTCCTGCTCTACGCGAGGCATCGTGAGAACTGAGAGCAGACGGCAGTGTGCCCCCCTTCTCCGGAGGGTGTGAGTCCACTCGCAGCTGCTCTGGGGTTGAAACGGTGTAAAACACGGGGTGAAAAACCCAGTGAACGCATTGTTAATTCTCTGTCATTGGGGGAATAGGGGAGGGTGTAACCCAAGGGTCGTCTCTGCAGATATTAATTCACTCATTTATGCTCCGTATGTCCCCCCACACTTTGTGATAACTTCCTTTCAGATAGCTTTGAAGAATGAGGCCAATTTTGAATAGATCAAAGGTCAAGAGAAAAGCCTTATACACAGAGGAGTATCTGCCAATGGTTTCCACGCTGGCTAATTTTTTTCTTTAAAATAGTATAACTGCTATTGCTGATGATGTGGAATGAATAAATGGAAGTTTGTAAAAACTTAATGAAATACATAAAATCACCCATAATCCAACCGTCAAGCGGTATCATGCACACTTATTTCATTCTAAATAGTGCTTCTTAGCACAAGTTAAATGGTGCACATCCGTATTTTTGATATTCGTCTGATTAACATAA
The DNA here is from genome assembly GCF_022682495.2 of Desmodus rotundus. Lineage (NCBI taxonomy): Eukaryota > Metazoa > Chordata > Mammalia > Chiroptera > Phyllostomidae > Desmodus > Desmodus rotundus. The sequence continues at coordinate 165,945,794 of NC_071391.1, read as the reverse complement.
AAAGTTACATTATGAAATCGATGTGATTTTAATGTTTGCACGATAACTTTTAATATGAATCCATCATGAGCGGGTGTGTATATCCACAGATTTACACAGAGTTCTTTTTACACACTTTCTAACTTTCCCCCAGGAATTGTTATAACTTGCTTCCGTCGACAGTATATGAACATATTTTTCCAATAACCTCTTCGATTTGAACTCCAAATGTCTTAGTAATATTATGTGTTCTTTTCTGTAATTAGTATGCAGTGGGATTGTCAACATATTTTATATGTTTATTGTTTATATGATTTTAGGAAGTGCTACATTGGGCTGCCTCTAAACTTTGGAATTTCCTCTTTGTCGTAAAACGCTGGTTCATGAGAGAGGCCTGTCGTGGAATCACTCTGGATACAAGGACATGCATAAAGTTCCCCTCTGCCTTTTATTTCACAGGCCAAGCCCTAAAATCTCGTAATTCAGGGTACTGTGTACAGTCCATGTACAATCTCCGGAAGGGTCCCATCACTGAACGAAAATGGATAAATGGCAGACATGCAGGAAAATACAGTCGTTCAGAAAGAGCAGAGGGAAAATGAGTACTGTTCTAAATAGAATATGTGCACCCTTTGGCGGGGAAGTTCAGGAAAGGAGCAATCTCAGACTGAGGAAGAGCTGTGACCAGCTAAGCACGTAATTGCTGGGATAAAATGTAACAGGAGTTTTGGGAAATAAAGTGGAGGAAAACCTCACAACGCGGGAGTTAGCAAGGACTCAGGGACACGGGCCTGACAGGGAAGTCACCGGAGACACGGGTTAAGTGCCAGCTGGAGGGAGGGATCCATGTGTTGGCGCCGCATGGAACAGCATCGAATGTGACCTGTGTCACCTGTGTCTGCTTTCCCACACGAGAGAGAGAGGTGACTTAACACACTCCGGGGGCCCCTACCGTAGGGAAAAAAGGAAAGCAAAAAAATAATCCCACAAAAAGTTTTTTTTTACCCCATTTATACCTCTCAGGGTCCAATTTTATTACAAACATTCTAGTTTAAATACACTGATTTTAGGGGGAGAAGTGGATGCTTACCAGAAATTCGGGGAAGCACAAAATTATGAAGCCTGAGGAAACATCGTGTGTCTTGACACTGAGTTACAGGGAACGGCCGCTGTGGCCCTGGCGAGGGGCGCGGAAGGGACGCTGTCGGTCACGGCGCTTTGAAGGTGGTTGGTTGGCGCTGGAGAATTCCCGAGCCCAAGGAACCGTCTGCAGGGGGTGACAGCAAGCACCTGACGATGGGATCTACTCTCCTTCAACTAATAAAAGTAATATATCTTCATTGTGAAAAAAATAGGATGAAATATCACTATAATCGCCCTGTTTTTATTTCATTATTGTCCAGTTTGAGCTCCCTTTAGTTTACGTGTTTATAGGTACACTCGTTTTTTTCTCTGTTGATCTATAGGTGGATACAATAATGTGTGTGTATGCACACAGTGTGGCTACAAAGTGGAGGGGCCTTGCTTCCTTCTTTTCTTTCATTTTCCTGTTAACTGAAACGCATCCAGAAGAGAGGCTGGCGGTGGGACTCTACCAAGTGCGCACGGAGCGGGACGAGGGAGCCCAGGGCCCCTGGTGCCTGCCCGTGTCCGTAACCAGCCAGGATGGGCTTTGCTGATTTCACCCATCAGGAGCTTCTTTCCTGGTGGCCGCGGTCATTCGGTGAGAGCAGTGACGGAATCAATCACACGACCGGGCCACCAGCCTGCTCTGACACCCTCTGCAGGACCCTTGACTGCTTGAAGAGGCTCGTTTTCGGGTTAGCAGGATCTGGTGGGTTCAAGGTTAAGGTCAAAGAAGCCCTCACATGTTTCTTACGAATCTGGACCCGAGAATGTGTGTGTGAACCTCTCTCCTGGTCGTTCTTGCGAAGCGATTTCAAGAGCACGGCGATTACGCTGGACACACAGATGTTGTCATCTTCTAAGCCTCTTAGAGGCCGGGTCACCTGCTCCTGTTTTCCCTTCTCCTCCCCCCAAAATTCTGGAACTCATTGGAAAACATATGCTTGCAGTCAAAACACATTCTCTCAGTGCGGGTCTGATGCTGCCTTTGCCAGCACTAGAGTCACCTGGGACACCTAAGATGCCTCCAGTATTTTTACACAAATTGAATACTTTCACAGGCACTTCTTTTATTTCCTTTTACTTCCGAGATGTTCACCATCGTAAAAACAGGGAAAAGAACATGTCTAATGACAGGTGTGTCACTTAGGAAGTTGTGACCCTCCGGAGGTCTCATGGAGAGTTTTGTGCTTTCCATCAATGGCCATGGGAACAGCACTTGGCCGCTGTGAGTCCGGAGGCAGCACGGCTGCCGCCCCTGGTGGCCACAGGTGAGCCGCCTCGGCTCCAGGGGGCTTACCACCAAGCCGGACGCCGGCACAGGGATAGCCACTCCGGGAATGTCTGCCGTCCGTAAGCCCCACGCGGGAGCACTCCCAAAGCCGGTGCTTCGGAGCCCCCCCGAGGCCAGGTAGTGTCTCGGATTTCTACAGATCATCGCGTAGTCTCTGGCACCATGAGACAAATCCCTCCACCTAACTGTGCTTCCACTCACGCTCCAGACTGCGTGGGGAGCGCCAGGGCGGGGGGTCTGAGGCTTGTCTCGGGCATCTGTCCTCTGCTGGAGATCAAAACAGACAGAAAGGGGAGAACCCGGATTTCTCAGCAGCCGAGGTGAAGGGGCCAGTCATTGGAGATTTAGTAGCAGTGACAGGAGCGGCCGGTAATGAACTTGTCTTGGGCCAGATATCGCGTCAGGCTCAAGAATAAAAAGTGAGCCTTGACCCTCGTGTGGCGGCTGAGGTAGCAGGACCATAGAAGGCAGTTCTCTGAAAACCGCTCGGGAAGTGAGGGCGCTCCCGCCGTGAGCAAGAAGGTCTGACCCAAAGCCTGTGTTCTTTGTCACCCGCCATGCGGGAGCGTCTCCAGCGGTGAGGTCGTCACAGACGGCTTTCCTTGACCTTCAGAGGTCAGAGTCGTCGGAGTTGCTCTTGACCGACACGCTGTCAGGTTCAGTCTGCCCCGCACTGCCTCCTGAGGGCCACCGCTGGTGCGTGTCCGTGTCCGCGCTGTTCTTCTGAATCCCTTCCCCTCGTTCGTAATTTATGAGAAAATTTCCTATGCAATTATTTATCTGAACTCCGAGTTGGTCTTCATGTAATTTTCTCCTGAAGAGAAATCCGACAGTCGGCTCTGGAAACGCCTCTCGCCAAAGTATTTCCCACAGGTATTGATGTCGTCCTGAGTCTGTCAGACGGTGCTGGTCTGATTTGCTCCGTCCAAGGCCAGAGATTCAGGAATTCCCAGGGACTGCCTTTCGTGGAGCAGAGCAAAGGACTAACGCAGGTCTGGGCTGACTCGCTCTGTCTCCCTTTCAGGACAAAACAGCTCCTGGTGTTGTGTCTGCTGCGTTTCTGCAGGGTGGGCCCTGGAACTCTGCAAACTGGTGCTCGCAGAGCCACACCCCTGAGCAGGGACGGCCACGAAGGAAGACCAGGGAACGAAGCAACTTGAACGTGAGCCCTTCCAGAGCACGAAGTGGTGGCAACAGGCTTCCCGTCTCCACACGGGAGCGCAAGCCCGTGAAAGATGAACTCCTGGTGAGCACACAACACAGACACCACCACCTTAGGAAGGCAGTGAACTTGGACCACCTCACGCATCTGAACACAAACCAAACTGGGCAGACACGTGTGAACACACCGCGGTGCGCCTTCGTGGGATGCAGGCGGGGGAACGTGTCCATCATCCTGGGAGTTTGCTGCCTGGCGGCGGGGACCGGGTGGGCTAGCAGAGGACGACCCCACACTGAGTGACCTGCAGAAGTGAGCGCGGTCCACCCACACTTCTCAGAGGAACAGCGTGCAGCCCAGGAACAGGAAGTGGCCAAGCGCAGAGCCAGGGCAGAAACGCATGGACCGTAACAGACGCAGTGTTGTTTGGCCTCGTGATAAAGAAGGGCCGGGGTGGGGGGGGGGGGAACAGGGCAGGTCACACCGAAGGGCTCACATTTATCCAACGGTTCTTAGTGCTTTTCTCCGTTTGACACTTACTTAATCAACAAACGCTAATGGACTTCTCACGACTCCTCCGCTCTTCGAAAGCTGTGAACCTGAGTATAAAAAGCGCACCTGTGCTCAGGGGCTCTGGCTCCCTTTGGACAGACCGTGGGCACAGCTGGCCGCGCGCTGCTGCCAGGGCCTCTCGTGAGTCAACTTGCAGCAACCCGTGGGGGGCCCTCACCACGACCCCCTTCCTCCAGATGGGCAAACTGAGGCACAAAGCGAGCAAGTAACATGCCCAAAGGCATTCAGCCCTTCAGGGGCAGCGCCAGCGTTTGAATGAAAGCACCTGGTTTCAGAGCCCGCCCCCTTCGGACACAGCGGCCTCTGAGGTTGACCCAGGCCCTGTGAGCTCTGACGCAGGGACTGGCTTCTTCCCTCACTCAGGAAGTTTTGCATGAATGCCTCCGGCACTGAGCAGGCTCTGCAGGCCCGAGGGGAGAGATGGTGGGAAGAGGGGGCCGTAGGGACCCTGAAACAGCAGTCGTGGGCTCCCGCCCGTGGGCCAAATCTCCTGGCAAAGCAGGGCCGCGGTGTTGGGGTTGCCACTGCTGCGAACACGCTGAGGAGCCAGGGGCTCGTCCTCGAGAAGGTTCAGGCCACTCGAAGGAAAGCGCGTTTCACGCTGGCAGACGTCACCTGCGGCCGTAAGGAGAAGCACAGGACGTCTCTTCCCTTCCCCAAGTTAACCTGGAACTACCACCAGTAACAAAATACTCGGAAGGAAGCAGTACAGAGTCAAGAGCGGAAAAATCCCCATCCTTACGGCCCTTGTAACGTATTTAAAGGTTATATAACTTTACACTTTATTTCGAGAGAGAGAGATTTTTTCTTGTTTTCATCCCCGTGTAAGTTCCAGGTAGACACAAAGGGAATGTGATATCAACCCCATGCCTCCGATACGGCACTCCCTGTTTTCCACCTTGACCTCCGATCCAGTCAGAGGGATGTGTTGCCGGAGTCTGTGATGCCCTTGGAGGGACTCCGCAAACCTGGCAGTGAGTTCACATTCCGCAGAGGGCCCGTTCCTGAAGGTCGGTCCTGAACAGCCTCCCTCGAGTTCTCTCACTGACGCTCCTGAGCACCAGGAAGAAAAGCACTCAGGTGAGGGCCTGCAAAGCAGTGTGATGAATGGTGTGAGTTGGTGAGGCCTCTGGGGAAGAATGTCGGGCTGTGGCTGGGTGCACGGCCCGGCTTTCGCGAGAACGGGAGCAGCCGCACACGCGGGGTCTAATTAAAGGCACTTCAGAGAGCAGGGAGCTAATGCAGACCCTGTCTGGTTCTCCAGCCGCTTTTCCCTGCCAGCTGTCTTCCTGGTGTATCATTACGTTACATAACTGGGACACGCTCTCCAAGTGACAATGAGAGCTGGCAGCCTCACGAGCAGGGACGCATGCTGACTGTGTCTGACTCTCGTGTGTGTGCAGATGGGTGTCTGCAGGTGAGAAAAGAACATTGTTTTGTTCTTGAAAGTGCTTAAAAAGGAAGCCACCCCTCGTCTCTGCTCCAGCCTTCCCTCCCAGCTCTGCGTTTGCTCACACTTCCATCCAGGAGGGAGCCAGGTGGCCGGGGCTTGGACGCCCGGCCAGGGGCAAGGAATTCATTATGGGGACAATAAGAAGCCTGTACAGGGGTCTGAAAGAAGAGCGGTGTGATTGGATTCACTGAGGAAGATGACCAGGGGTCAGAGTAGGGAAGGCCTGGGGCTGGCGAGCCCGGCCTGGGCGACTGGTGGGCGGGCAGGTGTGGAAGAGTGAGGAAGCTGTGTGGAGTGAGGCAGAGGGGGTGGCAGGGGGCATCTGCGAGGGCGCAGTGGAGGCTGGTGGAGGAAGACGCCGAGAGTGACTGTCCCGTCCCCCTTGGCTCGCTGTGGGTGCCCCCGCTGAGGTGGAGAGAGAGAGCGCCAGGGAGGGAAGGGGCTGACCCACCCTGCACTTGCAGAGGTGCCCGTGGTGGTTCAGGTCACAGCACAGGTCGAGAATGTGAGCCAGGTTTGGCGGGGAACCACGGGAGAGCGCTTGCCTCCCTGCACCACTTTGGAGACAACTGGGAGGAAGTGCGCTTTTTTCCCTTATAAAGATACACTGTTGCAATGTGTTCCCTTCCTCCCCATCCCCAATTTTCTATTTGCCTACCCCCCCCCACCCCCCCCCCCCCCCCTTTAGGAGCTTGTAAATGATACTGTTTGTGCAACTTTTGTTTCAGATGTGTGGCTCGGACCAGTTTTCTCCGATTCTTTTAACAGGACCTGCTTGGCACGCCGCTCTTAGCTGATGGCGGGCGGGGGGCACGTGGACTGGGACGTGGGGTAGTGGAGACCCCCAGACTCTTCAGAGAGCAGGTCTCCGCGAGTCACGCCATTTTTATGGGGACGTTCTGGAGGCACTCTCCTGGGCCTTGCGATGAATTCCTGGAAAAACTGAGGACTAAGGACATGTCCCAAATGTCAGCCCAGCCCTTCGTGTCAAGCAGCCCGGTCCCACAGGGGTCAGTGTTCAGAGTGTGTACAGGGCCCTGGACAGACGGCGTCTCTCTCCTCCTGTGTCCTCCTAGCAGGGGATGAGGCCAGAAACCGAGGACACAGTGGCGCCAACCCCTACCCCCGTCCCAAGCGTAGGCCTGAGTGTAGCACTATATACGTGTTGTGCAAAATCCGGTGACAAAGGATCGAGATGAGACACAGCACACCCCATGTGACCCCTCACCCCCGCCAACAAACGGAGGTGGAAGAATTTTTTATGTTCATTGAACAAATATGTATCAAGTGGTTGCTAGCTGCCAGGCCCTTGTTCAACACAGAAGACAGAAGAACAGATCCCACTCCTGCGTCCTGACCCAGAGTTTACCAGTGGACATCGCAACGGAGGACCCAAACCATGAAGACGAGTAACCAGGACTCCGAGGAAGAGACAGGGCACCAGGAGAGAGAGAAACAGGGCACGAGGTGAGTGGTTAGGAAGACGTCACATGTGTGAGAGAGATCTGGAGGCGTAATGGAAGCCAACCAGGGAGGAACATTCCAGATGGAAGGCATAGCACGTGGGTACCCCGAGGTGCAAAAGGAGTCCGATTTCTGAGGACACCCAACGGGAAGCGAGGGGTCCCGGGGCGGGGTCACCCTGCGCGTCCCTGGGCATGTTTGAAAGTGTCTGTGTGCAGGTGAACTGAAAGTCAAGGTTGGAATTGTTGAGTTGGGTGAGTGGCTCTGAAGTTCAAGGGGAAAGGACGGATGTGCCGTCTGTGAATGCCCAGCTGACGGAACATTTGGTTCCGTCATGACGGTGGACGTGGAGGATGGAAGCCAATCTGGAGCCAGTGATGTGAGATTTGCTATTGACAGAGGCCAGAAATGCGGAGGGAACAGGGCTCCCGAAGGGGTGGAGGCACGGCTGTGGGGTGGGGATCAGGGTTCAAGGTTAGACATTTTAATTTGGACCAGCAGTGTGGCACCTTAGTAGGGCGTCCACGAGGCAGCTGGCTGTGGCCGCTGGAGTCGATTTTGTCTGAGTGTGTGATGCACCCGTGGGAGCTGTCAATCTTAGGTCACCGGACACAACACACAAAGGGAAGGAAGGACAAAGTCAGGGCCAAGCTCTGAGGAAGAAGATTCAAATTCCTCCTGGCTTCAAAAGTCACCAGGGAAGTTCGACACGGGAGAGAAGCCAGCAGGAAGCAAAGCCGGGAGCAGGAGAGATCGTAAAATCCAGCACAGGGAGGTGAGAGAAAGGTGGTCGACGGTGCCAGTGTTGGTGAAGGAAGAGAGAAGAAGAAATCGAAGGCTCTACAGTGGCACTTACTGAATTTGGCACGAGAGAGTCCCGCGGCTTTGATGAAGGCCAGCGGGCGAGTGGGCTGGCGTGGACGCCACAGGGAGGGGGAAGCGAGGAAACACAGAGAGCCGAGTGTGCAACCCAGCAGAAGGCACAGCGACCAAGAGCAAATAGGGAGGCTGGTGCCGTTGGACACTGGGATGCATTTAGTCATCGTGGGGGACGGCGGTGTGAGGTCACAGGGGAGCCAGCCGCTGGGAGGCCGGGGGTGTGTGCACGAGCTTCTGAGGACTAGCAGCCACTGAGAGTGAGGGGACCAAGGGACGGGAAGCAGAGGGGCCTGGGAAGAAACCAGGGGAGGTGAGCTCCACCCTCCTGCAGGGGTCGGTTTGTTCGGGGGGAGGAGGAAAGGTGTGGACGGGTTTGGAGATGCCCAGAGCGGCGGGGTCTGAAATTCACAATATAAAAACCTTTGAATGTTTTTGTATCAAAAATATCTTTTGAAATATTTTATGTGCAGCACTTAATTAGTTGATTCACTTACCCATTTTTTCCCCCAAACCAATGAATTGACAATGAGTACAAAGAACAATTTTGTTAAGTATTGAATCATTGCATTTTTATGATTTGGGGTCATTTCTTGGTAATCACTATTTCTAACTTCTCTCTGGAGTGAGGAGCTGTAGTCAGAAAGGAGGTAAATACTTCCTCTACCATTTGACTTACATAAAAAAATCTATACAGTGTAAGTCTGCTCTACATAACAGTAATAAATTCAGCTGTCCCCGGAATGCGCTGGGAGAGGCTTACTGGACAGGGAATAAAGAAGCTTATTTTGTGTGTGACAGAAACGTCTTATCATATCAAAGGCAGTGCTTATGCACATATAGCCAAGGGTGTGCCTCGCCCAGCTACATTTGAAACAGATTCCTTTTACCACATAGAAGGTCCCCTTGAAAAGATTTTAAGAAATAATAAGCATGGAAGGAGAGCAGATGACAGCTAAATGGGGGCGGGGGAGGTTAGGAGGTAGAGGGATCGAGCAAAAAGAAAAAAGATTCATGCTTTCAGGCTCCCTTAAAGGAGCAGGCGCATTATCAGCGCGAGCGCCGTCAGGTCAGGTCGGAGGTGAACCTGGTGACCCCGGTGACCCCGGCGACCCTGGCGACCCCAAGGCGACAGCATCTCAGCGCTGGGAGCCGGCTGCCTGTTCAGAGAGTATCACACGGACAACAGTGCGGCGGTTGCAGGGGGAGGTACAAGGGGACTAAACGGTAATGGAAAAAATACAACAAGAGATAAAATAAATAAAAACGAAACTAAAACCAAAAATAAATATAAATCAACAGTTAATTGGAGCACTAAGCAAATATAAAGACTACTCTACTTTTAAATAGATTAGAAGAAATTAATAGGTTATAAGACAGACAAAAACCTGACAAGTCCCAAATAAGTTCTAAAATTTTTAATAAAAGAAGTAAATCTCCAACAAGGACAACACAAAATGCCGATGCACCATACGGAAATTAAGGGCGACCGCCCTCCCTAATCTGCAGCAGCAATGAACTTAACTGTGCATGGATCAGTGTCAGCCAGCTTCAAACATTCGTTTTCCAGTGTAAATTTAAACCAATGGAGCTCGGCACCAGGAACACGTGAAATGTTAGATGTGGTGAAGGCGTAGACATCATTTTTAAAGTCGGCACAGAAACCCTCAAAAATATGCGTGTACACATAGAATTATAGGTAATTCCATGAAAACTTTATAGAACGCGTAATTCACATTCTATTTCAAACTCACCCAGAGCCTTGAAATATTTGGACCGCTCCTAGATTTACTTTATGAACCATCATAAAAATGTGACGCGTAGTAAAACAACCTAACTTAATATGGATACGAAGTCATAAAAATGAGCGAGTGCTGAAAAGATTAACACCACACGGCCGAGCCAGCACAGCCGGGAGCACAGGCCGGATTCAGCGCGTCCGACTGTTAAGAAGGTCAGCGAGCAGCACAAGCCCTGATAAAACCGACCCGCGCCCTTCCTGACAGCTTTACTCGATGTGCTGCCCGCACCCTCTGAACACACAGCCGGCTGCCTCCCAGGGTGTTTGCGGAGCTGTGCGGCCGTCACCGCTGTCCACTCCAGACCGTCTTCTTCCTTCCCTCCCGGGAGGAAACGGAGGCCGCCGGCAGTCACTGCCCAAGCCCTGGGCTTCCGACGGCCGTGTTTTGGCTCCAGACAGGCACGTGCGGGCATTTCTCGCGAACGGTGTCTCACACGTGGCAGGCTTTCGCGACTGGCGGCTTTGACTCAGCAGTGTCCCCGGCTCACCCTAGGCTGCCGTGTGCATCGGCCTGTCTTGTGCACAGAACGGATGCCCCCCATTTCTCATCCAACCCCCGTTGGCAACGATCCAGTGACAGGCAAGCACCTCAGAGAAACGGGCTCGCGTGCCCCGAGCCACCCCCTCTTCAGGGGAGTGTGACATGCAATGAAGTCATTCTCTCCAACCAATAGAAAAACATGAATTACTTCAATCCGTGAGAAAAAATAACTCAGACCCTGAACTCACATCATTTTCTAAATTTACTCCTGGCTGGATTAAGGATCTAAGGGTGTAAAATAAGAAACCACAAAATTATGGTTTGTCACGAAGGTGGAGATTTATTTATCTGGGGAGGGGTTTCAGAACTTCACTCCAGAGCAGAAACACCCAAGGGGAGATGAGTGAGTGCTTCTTCCACATGGGGGATTCGCTTCAGGGGGCGTGGTGCCCCTTACAGACTGGAAAATGCATGCCTGTGTGTGACGAACAACATATAAATACCTCTAAAATATATAGAATCTTCCTAAGCCCGTCAAAGTATGGCTGCCCTCACGGAAAGGCCAAATATACCTCAGCGGCCACTGCCAGGAGGTATGGAATTGGCCCTCGGGTCAGGGAATTCTGAGCGTGGGACATTGCTGCCCACAGGGCTCAAGGTCGAGGGAGACCTGACGCTTTCTGGCTCCCTTAAAGGAGCAGGCGCATTATCAGGTTGGTGGTGAACCTGGCGACCCCGGCGACCCCGGCGACCCCGAGGCAACAGCATCACAGTGCTGGGAGCCTGATGCCTGTTCAGAGAGTGTCACACGCGCAGTTGAGAGCTTCACAAGGAACCGACAAAACAGGGCAAGCCCCTGAACAACAAGTCATAAGTTACATTTGCTTATGCTCTATAACCAGCTGGTTTTTCTTAAGATCAGTCTCTTTGGCGAAAAGTAATCAGAAAAAAATACACAGAGAGATGCAAATTAAAACCACAAGGAGATACCATCTCACACCTGAGAATGGTTGTCATCAATAAATCAACAAACAACAGGTGCCGGTGAGGATGCGGAGAAAAGGGACCCTTGCTCACTGTTGGTGGGAATGCAGACAGTGCAGCCACGTGGAAAGCAGTGTGGAGATTCCTCAAAACATTAAATATGGATCTGCCTTGTGACCCAGCGATTCCACTGCTGAGAATGTATCCGAAGGAACCGGAAACACTAATTCGAAAGAATGTACATGCCCCATTATTTACAGTCGCCAGGATACGGACGCAGCCTGGTGTCCATCGGTGGATGAGCGGATGAAACAACTGTGGGACGTTTACACAGTGGAATACCACTCAGCTGTGAAAAAGAAGAAAACTTTACCCTTTGCAACAGTGTGGATGGACCTGGAGAGCATTATGCTAAGGGAAATAATCCAGGCACAGAAAGGCCAACACCACATGATCTCACTTGTGTGGAATCTAATGAACGAACTGGACTAACAGGGAAAATGGGGACAGACTCACAGACGGAGAGCAGAGGACAGCTCCCCCTGGGGGTGGGGCGAGGGATCGAGAAAAAGGAAAAAGGACTCATGGTCCTGGGCAGCAGTGTGGTGATTGCCTTGGGGGAGGGGCCAAGGGGGGTAAATGGGAGTGGGAAAAACACGATAACAAAACAAAAGGAAAAACATCTCGTGTCATCACATCAGTTGCTTCAGCATCCGTCGCCCACCTGACTCTCTCCAGAGCAGACGTGAGGAATGGGCCACAGCCACGCAACCAGTAGAAACACAGAAACACACACTGTTCAGTTCAAGTGGCAGCTCCAGACAAAAGAGTGCCGGCGAGGCTGGTTTTGTGGCCACTGGTCGTTTCTGGAATGGCACGTTTGCTGGGGTTTCTTCCACCACAGCGCTCACCGCCGCCACCAGCCCGTGGAGGGTCCGGGTCTCCACGCACACCGTTTTCCCGTGACGGCGGCTTTATGGGTCGCAAATGTCCTCACGATGAATTTCACGTGAATGTCCCGCGAATTTGGTTCTGGTCAGGCCGGCGTTTTCTCCTCCGTGTGAGTTTTCAGATGTCACGCTGCCTTCACGTGGCCACCAACTATACTGGTCATCTACTGGTCACGGCTGTAGGGGAGGTTGGTCTCAACAACTCTTCTACAAGAAGTGCTGCTGGCGCTCACCAGCGTGGCCCAGCCTGCAAAGCACGGTCGGCGTCTCCAGCCACTCCTGCCAGCTCTGGGCAACTCTGCTACTTCCCACTTTAGTGCCACAGCTGAAGTCGCCGGCCTTCCCGTCTCCATGTCCCCAGTAAGGGACCCTCCTTCCTCCTCCCCCCACGTGCCCTCTGACATCAACTGCCATCTGTATTCTCCCTCAAAACTCTCAAAAAAGGATTCTTGGCAGAAAATAAGCTTGCCCCCACAACCGCAGGCTCATGGAAAATAAACAAATAGTCACGACGGAAAATTCGTCCAGCCGGGGGCACCTGACCGGAAGGAGCGAATGTGCCCCCTCCCCAAACAGATCTGTGCAAGGCTCGCGGTTACTGCCGTCTCCAAAATCATCATCATCTTATGACCCTCATGGGCATGCCCTGCGTCATTTCTCTCTGAATCCGGAAGCTTCTGGAGTGGAGGCAAGGTATTAAGGTAGAAATTTGTGTTTCGCAGAGATAGGTAGACTCACAGCAAACAGAACATGATAAAAATCTCCAATCTCCAAATCTGCCAAAGCCTCTTTGTGTTAAAATGATGTTTGTCTAGAAAAATTGGGGAGAAACTTGCCTCTTTCTGGCCAAACTGAGGTGAAGAAGACACCGTTGGGTGTTGGCACAGCCACACTCTGCTCTCGGGGTGGAACTGTGAAAAGAGAGGACTGTCCCCTCCCACCTGCCCTGGTGTGGACCTCCGGACTGCTGGCTGCAGGGGCAGGGCCTTATGGGCTGCTGTCACCCACAGAGCAGGGCAGGGCCTCGGTCCAAGGCCTTTCGGGAAGTTCGCCAACCCTGGTCCCATCGTCGGCCTCGGTGGCAGAGCTGGGTGAGCCATGGTTTCTGTCACCTGGGGTTGCCTTTAAATGGAAAAGCAGTGGGAAAATAAGTGGTCTTTACTGTAGCGGGCTGCAATTGCCCTTTCTCGCCCATTTTTTAATTCAAAGTGTGAAATTTTCAGCTACGCGAGGTGACAGATGTTAACTAGATGTATTCGTGGTAATCATTCCGCATTATACACACTCCAGAGCACTGTGTTGTGCCCCGTAAACATATGCGATGCGATGGTCCAGTAAAGCTGGAAGAAACAAAACACAGTCCTGTTTGAAAAGGCAAGACCTGCTCTCTTTACAGATTTGCCTGTGCCCTAGGCGGGCACCCACCTCTGTGAGCCCAAGTTGCTCAAACCGCAAGAAGAAGGAGTGTGGACGACTGTATTTCTGGGTCTGAGCGCTTGTCCAAGGCTCCAGAGTTGACGTGGTGGCGGTAAGCGGTTTCACCGGGAGCTGGGTGCTGATGTGCATGTCTCGGAAGAATAAAGAAGTTAATTACAAACCATGCCTGACGACACCAGAAACCACACACACACTCACACGCCCTCACAGGGACGCAGCCGGTTAGCCAGGCACTGGGCACGGTAGCTCCGCTCTTCTGGGAACGCAGCTTCAGGAGTGACGGGGAGGTTTGTCTGCCTAAGACCCGCCTTTCTTGTTATTGTAGAAGTGGGTGGGGCGGCGGGCACACACCTGTTTACTTACGTACTTAGAAACCCGAGTGGTGTTCTGGAAGTGTTCAAAGACGTATTAAACAAGATTTTTTTTTAATTCCCTTGAAAAACAGGGTTTGTCGTACTTTGCCCTGTGTTTGTTCCGCGCTGTAGTTAATAGGCTCATTACACCGAGGACAGTGTCAGGGTTGGGCTCCTGGGTGGCCCCCAGAGATGCCTGTGTTTACTTGTTTATTTTTGTGTGTAACTGCTTTGCCCCTGGGGGTCTCATTCCCGTGAGGAGTGGGCCAGATGCCCACCCAGCCTGGCACGGGCTCCTCGCGTTCAGACGGCACCTCATTCTTCCCTGTGCTCCTGTACCCCATGTCGGTCCCGGGCACCTGCACGCTGCACTCTGCTGAGCTCACCCCGGCCTGTAGTCCTGAGTTTAAAAAGAAAAAGCCTCCTCTGCTTATTCCCAGCAGGCTCCTGTTCTCTCTCTCCTCTTCCCCCATCTCTCCTCATAAGGGCGCTAATCCCATCCGGAGGGGCCCATCCCGTTGACCTCCTCACGGCCCATAGACCCCCACCTCCAACCCATCACCTTGGGGGTTAGAGTCTTAGCATATGGATGTAGGGGGTGGACGCAAACATACAACCTGTAGCGTCTCCAATCCTTTAAATTAAAAAAGAAAAAAAAGCTTCAGGAGTCGGCCAGGGGAGGTCCATATCAGGTGAAGTTTTCCGGAGCCAGGGCTCAGTGGCCACGGGCCCTCCCTCGGGAACTCAGGGGAAGTTCGAACTCCTGGCTGAGGCTTGGGCTTTTCTCCAGTGCTCCACATAACGTAGGAATTTCAACTAGAACTATCGCCGATGTGTCAATGGCAGCCAGTGGAGATGGTGCTAACGGTGATGAGGATAGCAGTTCACATTTACGGGGTTCTGACTCTGTGCCAGCGGTCACGGCCAGCCCTCTGTACCAGGCGTCCCGCTGCATTCTCACCGTCGTCCTATGTGGTGCACATGTCATCAACCACGTGCCAGGGACGAGGACGAGAGACAGGCCTTTGTAGTCACGGGAAAGGTCAGGTGGAAAGAGGGGAAGTCCTGTGTGCGGGCCGGGCCAGTGGGTGATTGAGTGGAGTCGGGGGGAAATCATGCGTTATGAGCCCAAGCCCAGTGGCCGCCACTCCCCCATCTCCAGTCCTCCCTGTCCTCTGCGTCAGGCTGGACTCTTCCTTTGGGACTCAGTTCTTAAATTCTCTCACCTTGTATTTCTTTGTCTTCCTTAAATCACGGGACCATGGCCTGGAAGCGGGTCCATGAAGGCCAGCGAGCCCCTAGCCCCAGCGCAGGCACTGTGACACTAAGGTGTCCGAGGTGCGTTTCGAAATGGCCGTGTTCTGAGCCTTCCACACAAACTGACGGACAGGGCACCCGGCGCTTCCAGGCCCCAAGCAGTTCCGAAAGGGCTTTGTGTGTGTCCGCGAAGTAACTTACCTGCTCACTACAGAGCTGGAAGGAAGAGTTCTTCAAGGCAGACCAGAAGGTCAGTGGCAGAGCAATGGAAATGGATCTTCCCGAAACATATTATCCATCAATGCCAACTGAAACCCCTTATTTTTAAGGATACTTTGAATATGTGTGAATTTAATTTTGTGGATCTTTTATACGACTACAATGGCTCCTTCTTTCCCTTTCTCCTTGTTAAGGCATTTCATTCATTTGGTCTTAATAGTGAAGGTTAAACAGAACTTGACTAACACACAGACCTCCAATTCCCAAGGTCAAGTGTAACATATGCTCTGTTCTCTAATTATGCTCCTGACCATTTGTCTCACGTATTATAACTCCCAAGTACACTGTGAGGGAGAAATGAGGAATTTAGCAATATTTGAAAGATTCAAAACCCAATTAGGTAACCATCTGATTTATATGCTAAATCTGCAGACTGAAGCACAACGTAGAAAAATGAGCTGCAATTATTTTGGGAAATGTACCAGAGATACCGGAAAGACATCGTTTATGATAAATTATGATGACTTCCACTTCCTTGTTTTTCTTTATATCTTGTAATTACAGTATTGATTATCTCTGATGGATTAGCGCGTGGCAGAGGGAACACAACCTGCTTGGCCCGGTTTAACCAGCAAACACTCCACGTTATCGATCCCCAGTGTTTTGTACCAATTAGTACACAGAGAATAACCAATCACACTTTCGGAGCTTATCTTTAGATATTTCAGATTTACGAGAACCGCTTCACGCTGATGCAGAATTCGTCTTTCCCAGGGCAGGTGGAAAGCCGCACTGAATCAACGGTGTGGCGAGGTTGACGGCGTGGCTGATGGCGTGGTTGACGGCGTGGCTGGCTTTGCCCACGAGGAAAGACAGGCTGGGACGATTGTCCGCGGACTGGCTTTAGCGTCCCCACTCCCACTCTGCTCAAACGCCGGACCCCTCTGAGCAACCCCTATAACTCGCTTAGTGTTCCACCTCAGAATTTCCTCAAGGACCCCGCAAGTCGGACGCCTTGTTTACACACCCTTGTTGTGAGAAAATTTTGGCTGAAGTTTCAGATTCTCAGAAAAATAGCGGAGAAGCCTGAAGGCTGAGCACCGCAGTGGAACCCGGGTTTAACACCTTCAGGCCAGTGACGTGCATGTTAGTTTTCACCCACTGGGGGAGTGGGTTTGTCTCACATGTGGCTCTTGTTCTTCTGGATTGAAGAACGGTCCATAAGTCTCTCGTTGTTTTTGAAAGACTTTAGTTTCAGGGGAAGGGAGTCACCTCCCATCAAGCAGATCAATTTGGCGTTTGATCCAGAGACTGCTCTTAGGCAGAAAGAACTTCCCGTAACTCAAGGTCCTTTTTGTAGAACTCCAGTAGCCTACAGAATCCTTTTTTTCTTCAATTGGTTGTATGTTCACACTCTACTTCCCAGCAGTTATAGTGTGTCTCTTAAATTCACATATTTTCACTTCATTCTTTTAAAATACTCTTAGGGTAAACTTAACATACAAACCATTTAAAAGCATAAATGAATGCACCCAGGGGGGTTAGAGCGCGAAGTCGTGTTTGGTTTTACAGACGCAACGTCACTTCTTTGAATGAGAACATCACAGCACTGCCTGGCCACGAATGGTGGGTTTTATTTCCGCTTTCCCCCAATTTCAGTGAGCATTTCTGTTTGCATGATTTTTCACGGGTGTTAGATTGAGCAGAGCGATGATCCCCTGCCTTATTACTCCATGGGGCCTGTATGCATAAGACGCCAGAGGTGCCGCAAACCCTCATGTTTTAGGGTCGATATGAATGAATGCAATTTGGTCGTGTGCGGACACACGTGTGCACAGGCATGTAGAGCTTTGTTGGTGGCTGTGCACACTGAGGAAACTCCTCTGAAAAGAACATGTCAACATATAGCAAGAATCTTGCATATTTTTACACTTCTACAATCTATTAATCAAACTGGTAATTTATGAAAGCTAATCATTTAAGAGAAATATAAATATGTGTGATATGTTCTTCCAATACTATAAATAATAACAAAGAAAAATATTATAATAAATTATAATTATAAAATTCATATAAAATAATAGAAATTACAACACTTTGCCCAGGTTGGTGTGGCTCAGTGGACTGAGCACTGGCCTGTGAACCAAAGGGTTGCAGGTTCGACTCCCAGTCAGGGCACACGGCTGGGCTGCAGGCCAGGTCCCAGGTTGGGGGTGCGTGAGAGGCAACCACACATTGATGTTTATCTCCCTCTTTTTCTCCCTCCCTTCCCTTCTCTCTAAAAATGAATAAAGAAAATTTTAAAACAAAGAAATGATAACATTTTATTCCAAGACAAGAACAGGTATGCTGTGATTTCAACTATGTCAAATTGTATACACACACACACTCTCAACGAAAATTCTTGTCTTTAGGTGATAATATTACATTAAACACTTTTACACATAATATTTTATTTTGTTTTCAATTAAAATAAATTCATTGGTTTTTAAAAGAAGTGTTAAAACACTATTATTTTGCAGCTAAACATGATTATGAAACAAGTAAGTTTAAAAGCACTTCTTAGAAACCCCAGGATTATCACATTTTAATTCTAACACGGCATTAGTGTAACTAAAAAGTTCTTGAAAATTGTTTTTTTATAAAAATTCTTGGAGTGGAAGTAAAATACGAGCACAGCGGCCTCTGTGTGAAGGTGGGATGTGGGGGGGCCAAGAGGGGAGCCCTGGCCCTGTTCGGCTGGGACACGACTTCAGAATCCATCGCTCTAATCAGGGCGTGTCGGAGCCAGGAAGTCTGTCTTTCCGTCTCTCTGTCCGACTGTGCATGCGTTCGCGTGGGACTCGGGGATCAGGGATGTTAGTACCTCCGCACAGACAACAGGACCCTGAGCACCAGCCCCCCACCGCCCCCTGAACAGGGTGCTGCCTGAGGAGACCCTGCAGGCAGGGCTCCGACACGAGGTCCGTGTGTCTGGGAGCCGTGGGACCCGTGTCTTTGTGGGGACCGGAGACTGCGTGGCTGGTGTCCGGTGGCTGCAGCTTAGGTTTGGACGAGGGGCCCCTGCACAGAGAGGGTCCTGTTTTGGCTGTTAGGAAACCCTGCCAAATTTCCTTATTAAGGGAAAGAAAAAGTTGGAAAATTATCCCAGCACAAGACGGCTTTCCTCTAAAAGGGGGTGACATAGGTGTTACCAGTAAACAGGGGTAGCCAATCCCACCTGGGGGTCTGAGGTCAACTTAGCAAAATGATCACATTTTTGTTTTACCACAAGAAGGAGCAGAAGCCTCGCCTCTCTGTGCAAGTGCGCGGGAGCTGGGGGAGAGACGGGTCTCAGCTTGCCCCACGCCAGGGACCAAAGCGAACCGTAGTGATTTTCACCATCCGCCGGGTGCGGGCAGATGTTTGAGCAGGACGGGGCAGGAAACTAGGCTATTAAATTACAGCCTTGCTCCGAGAGGCCGGCTCTCCTCCCCTTCCTGCAGATGATCTATCAAAGCAAGTCATTGTGACCATTTCTCTTGCCAAACTTAAAATGCCTTCTCCAGAACTAATTCCCCCCCAGTACTTGAGGTCTTTGTACTCCCTGTCTTGCTTCCCTGATCTTTTATGGATCTAAGATTCATTTGCACTCGCCTGGGGTTCAACAACAAAGTCAATTTCAGCTGGGTCAGACGGGGTCACTCCGGGCGCAGCCATGTGGGGAAAGAAATAGATCGTTATCGTTCTGGAAGCCCAGCGCTCAGTCGGGTTCAGTGCGGGGAGAGGCACGCACATTCCCACAGAGGCAGTAAATAAATCTTTCTGAAGCACCAGAAACGAATCAGAATTGGGCTTATTTTCCACTGGAAAACTCACACGCAAGCAAGGCAACCGTGCCCTTGAGGAGGCGGGGGGACGTCAGCAGAGCAGACCGGGCCCGCGGCTGGGAGCTTCGCATCACAAACGTTCGCCCCTGCCCCTGGCGCGGCCGCAGAAGGTCTTCTGTCCTCTCCTTGGCTGGCGGCACGTTTGCGTAGAGAGCAAACTTTCTCCCTACGAGGAGCCTCTGGCTTCTCTTCACAAAGCCTCTGAAGTAGGACCACCCAGCACAGCTCCGGGAGAAATCCCACAGTGGCCAGCCGTGTGGTTTCCCTCCGGCGCCGAGGCAGTGCACCTGCCGTGGAAGGGGCGTGCGGTGGGTGAACCGCGGCCGAGCTGCTGCGGACCTCATCGGTGCTCAGCGTGTTTCTTCGTCAGCGACGTTTAAAGAAATGGAGAATCCCAGCAAGGTTTTCTGTTTCATCTTTAATAATGTCTAAATTCATAATGGTCCAGGGTTTAATTAACATAAGTGTATTGGGTACATGGAAGATATTCTGTGTTACCCTGCATCTCTCTTAATTCAACGTGTGCTGGTGGATTCCGGTCTTGTGGAAATGCATCGTGCTGACAGGGCGAGAGAAGGTTCAACCCTGAGTCTTTTGTGTATTGACTTTAGGGAGGTGAAGGGGGGGTTGGGAAAGCGAGAGTGGGGGGAGAGGAAGAGAGAGTGAGGAGAGAGAGAAAGAGAAATCTGTTGTTCCACTCATTGATGCATTTGCTGGCCGGCTCCTGTATGTGCCCTGACCGGGGATGGAACCCACAACCTTGGTGTACCAGGACGATGCTCTAACCACCTGAGCCACCTGGCCAGCGCCCAGCCATGGGTCTCATTCACATCGAGTTTGTGACAGAATAACCCCACGTCCAGAAAGGTGGGATTCACATAGTAAATTATGTTAAATCGAAGAAAATATAATGTGTTTACGATGCATAAATGATGATCACAGGTAGTTTTACTCATTATTTAATTTAATCGCCAACGGTGCAATCAGACTAGGCAGCTGGCCCGGTCACCTCGATGGCCCTTGGCTCTCGTGCGACCAGTCCGTGGGAAAGGACATCGTGTGCCAGGAAGTCAGGGTCAGTGGGAGGGGAACAGAGCTGTGTCTGATGTAGAACGAGAAGAGTGTGGAGGTTTGGGGGTGTGTGGCTCTGGGCTCAGCCTGCATTCGCAGGTGACACTGGACAGGGTCCCAGCGTGGACGAGGCTCGCTGTCCTCCCCCAGAGACGCAGCTGTGTGGGAGCCAGCACCCCACATCGCTGTGGGACGGGGTGCCACGCCACGCTGGTCTGCACAGCCTTTCCGGGGAGGTCCCCTCCCTGGGCCAGGTGTGCACTGATGAGCCGCAGCCCCGGCGGACGGAGAAGAGCCAGACTGGTGGGTTCCAGAACAGGCAAACTGAGGAGCGCAGACTGGGTCGCTCGCCAGGGCGTGCTGCTCCTGCTGCCTGGACAGCTGCTGAGAGACTCTCTACTATTCTCCTCCTTTAAAACATCGCCGCTCGGTGACTCACAACTGACGGAGGGGCAGCAACATGCGAACCGCTGTGGCAGCCGCTGCAGGTTCCCAACGTCTGGCGGACAGGTGCGAGCTGCGTGCCAGATGGTTTCTGATGACAGTGGAGAAACACACCCCGGAGTGCGAGTGCGCGGGGAAGGGGGAGCCCGTCCCGCCTGCTGAGACCAGCGTCACGGAACCGTCCAGACATGGGGGGAGAAAACCCCTGAAAATGCAAGGGGTGTTCTTTGAAAATGTTAAATGGAGGTGCTTTTGTTGTTGACGTCCCATTCTTCCAGCGAGAACGTTTCATCCTATCGATGGAGACTGTCAAGTTTTTGCTCCAAAACTGAAAGAAGGTGATGAGAGCCGGAAGCTAAAATAAAAACATAAAATAAATGCAATGCAAACGTGTTGTCTAGACACAGCGCAGTGCCTGCGTATAATGTAAGCAAAAGGAACGGAAGCCCCAGCAGTGAGGGGTGGTCCCCGTAGGTCCCCGACAGAGATAGGCACGTGGTCTGTGTGCCCCCCGGGCAGGCTGGCTAGCCCCTCGGCTCCCCAGCCACGGGGGCTACAACGGGAAGAGCTGCTTTCTCCAACTTTGACGTTGTCTGCTGTTAAAATGACACCGGGGGAACAAATTCTCTAGACCAATTCGGGGAGGCTCCACGTGTCCGACCCCGCCCCTCATTTGCAAGCACACAATTCCTTTGTCACCTGGAGATTATGTAAGGAGCAGACAGGGCTTTTGACATCTTACTTTCTTATTCTACTTCACCAGCCAGCTAGACGTTCCACCGCAGGCCGTTGCTATTTTAACACACACAAAAGATGCACTCATTTAAGCGAGAAACAGAACAAATACCTGCGTATCTCTTCCCCAAAGCTCGTCTCAAGGTTTTGCTCTAGTGTGAAAGCTGGAAGTGTTATGGGACTCGAGGTTCCCTTCCCGCTGTGGCTCCAGTCCTGGGCATTTGTCATTCCTGTCCCCTCCGCCTCCCACATCTGCACTTGCCCAGAGACACTGTCTCACCAACTGAAAGAAATGCTGTTCTAGGAGCTAAGACCACAGCACGCATCTTACAGAAGAACCGTTCCTATTAATGCCACTTCCTGTATGGTGCTGTTATCCATTAAAATGGCAAAAACAAAGC
This sequence comes from Desmodus rotundus, assembly GCF_022682495.2. Taxonomy (NCBI): domain Eukaryota; kingdom Metazoa; phylum Chordata; class Mammalia; order Chiroptera; family Phyllostomidae; genus Desmodus; species Desmodus rotundus. The sequence continues at coordinate 165,923,869 of NC_071391.1, read as the reverse complement.
ATTACAAGGGGTCTTTCCTTTTCCATAAGTGTTCGCTACAAACTAAACTACTCCTGTGTTTTGTCAACTGTGAAAACTTCTCCGAGTCAATCTCCCCGACCTCCTACTGCATGCATAAAACAAGGGAACCCCACACCCTCGGGGAGACTCCCGACACACCGCAGGCCGGGCGGCAGTGGGGAAACGGTGCACAGTGCACCTCCCCCGTGCCAGAGCTGGACGAACGCCAGCTGACTTCCCTTCTCCTCCAGTGCCAGTTCTCTCTGTGGGACTCTGCTTCCCACACCTACCTGGGGGCAGCCGGAGAGCTGGGGCGCCTGGGGGTGTGGTATCATCGGCTGGGGGCATGGCGTCTGGTGCCAACTCAGTCTCTGCCTCCGGGCCAGAAGCATCTGTGGCCAACACAAGAGACCCCCTGGCGTGTGTGAGCTCCGCAGCCTGCGTGTCTTCCACACCCGGAGACGCAGTGAACAGTGAATGAATTCCAAGTGGGGTTTATGGACAGTAAGCACCTCTTATCCCAAAGCCTGAATTTGCAAACAGGCTAGTAATGAATGCCTTCCATCAGCCTGAATTTTCTAATGCGGTGACCCATCCCCATGCCGTGTAATCACGGGTCCCAGAGTGACAATTAAAATAAATCACCCTCCGGAATCTGCCATTGAAGCCTTCCTGCCTGTCAGGCACGGAACTGTCCACCACAGCACACCCGGAGGGGACGCCCCCCAGCGCTCTCTGATGAACACCCCGCCCGTGGGGAGGATGAAACTGAGACCTGGTTCCGACGCTGTTTTCTGGGTGACAGTCTGATCGCGTTTGGGTGGGGAGTACTGATGGCGGGTCGTGAGCTGACAGCTACTGATCCAAGGGGGATTACTGTCCCCCAGAGCCCGAGCACAGAGGAGACTTGCGACCCCTCCCGTTTTAAGGAAAACTCCCGAGGGACGAAGCTCACGTCCCGTCTCCTCATAAAGGGGATAGAAGCCTTCCGAGGGCCTTTTCAACTTAAAATCTATTTCTTTCACTCCTTAAAATAGTTTACTCTGATGGTGCAGAACACACAGATACACTGAGAGGAGCCAGGTCTCACCCTGCCTCTCGACAGCCACTGGGGGGCCCAGAAGACACTGAGGCCACCTCGAGCCTCCTGCGTTCCATCTCCGCCACCCAGGGGCAGGGCCAGGCCACCTGTCCAGCTGCAGTGAGTCTCCTCGCTCCTGGGAGCCCGGACAGCCAGGTGGGCCGCCTGCGGGGGGCACGACAGTGTGTGCGCGGGTGGCTCTTCACTGTGGCCACCTGCACACACAGCGGCTCACCGCAGTGCGGGAGGGCTTGGAGGCGAGCTGTGCCGTGGCAGCCAGTGGCCGTGGCTGCTCCAGTCAGGATGACGCAGGAAAAGCCAGACAGAGACCTTGGTGGCTGAGGCCCAGGGTCTAGCAAAAGGCCACAGACCAGGCGGCTTATGCTACAGAGACTTACTCCTCCCAATTCTGGAGGCTGGGAGTCTGAGATCAGGGGCCAGCACGTCCTGACGTGGAAGAGAGAGAGAGAAAGCGGGGGAGTAAGTGCCCTTACGCCCCTTGTAGGGGCACTAATAGCATCCTGAGGACCCCATCCCCATGACCCCGTCTAACCTCAGCACCTCCCACAGGCCCCGCCCCCAACAGCATTGCACTGTGGGGTCAGGCTGCACCCTGTGCACTGGGGAGAGACACAAACACCAGTCCACAATGCACAGCAAGGAGCAGACGGCAGCAGGAAGGCCTTCATCGTGACCTTCCCCTCGGTCAGAGGCTGAGAAGGCAGCTGACCGACCTGTCCCGGGACCCGGGCATCAGGCGGCATCCTCAGCCCTGGAGGGCTGCCTGCTGGGCTCTCAGGGGCACATCTCCTCCCACGTATCCGCACCCCACACGTGCTTTCTGTCCTTGGCTTCCTTGTTGGGCAGGATGCTCAGGTCTCAGCATCTCAGTGAGGCTGCAGAGAGGCCTCGGCGCAAGTGGTGCCCGGACTGCAGTCCCGGTTCTGACCCCGGTCCCAGTGCCTCCGCAGCTCAGCGGGTCACGCAGCCAAGGCGCGTGCCTGGCGGGCCCCTCGGCCCTGTTAGAGAGTTTGGCGTTTGAGACACTGTGGCAGCCCCTGTCTTCACTATTAAGGAAAGATAGAGCCCTGGCCGGTGTGGTCAGTGGGTTGGGTGTCGCCCCACAGAGGGGAACGTCACCAATTTGATTCCTGGTCAGGGTGACAGGCAACCTGACGGTGTTTCTCTCTTCCTCCCGCCCTTCCCTTTTTCCAAAAAAATAAAATAAAGTATAGAAATATTCTAAGTTTGAAATCTGCATCATGGACCTTCCTAAGTTGCCATTTCCTATCTTGCCGAATTGATAAAGTGCCTGCTAATAACCTGAGAGTGGGGTGGTGAGAATTAATGTGATTACAGGGAAAGCAAGGTCTGCTTCCAGACCGGGGATCATTAGCACGAACGAGGTGGCTTTTTCCGAACGAGTGTTTGATGTTGAAACACTTTTCCAGCTCATCTCTCCCCGACTCATCACCGGAAGCTGTTGGAATGTAAAAGGCTTGACCTTTCGAAGAGGCTTCATTTCCATGGTTTGTTTTCTATGGCTTTTCACACCACGGCCTCTCCCTCACCCACGCCCGCTCAGGGCTGCAGAATCGCTCAGACACGTTCTTCTGCAAGATAAAGGGGCTGGGGGAAGATTCGGGCTCCGAGGGGCAGAGGGAGAAGCAAGAAGGCATGGCGTCATGAAATCAACATGCAACCCAAAGGACTCTTTTTTTTTTATGATAGTTACCCCAGGAACCCGAGGTCCAGTGCCACCGAGAAGGAATTTGGGGAAACTGTGGCCAACATCTAGACCCGGTTTTCTTCTGAGAAATGAGGAGGTTGGATTAAGTTCTGTCTAAAACCTCTTTTCAGGTCCAGCGTGGACCATGTGAGCTTTGCGGGGCACAGTCAATGTAGGAAACGCCCAAACTGCCCATAAACTTTGAAAGAGTTTATTTCGCCCAAACTGATACCATATGTCGAGGAGCAAGGTCTCAAGAGCTCTGAGAAGGACAGACCTGAGGTTTCTTTTACAAGTTTGGGATGAGGGGTGGGTCGGAAGGAAGGCGGCCGGAAGATGGGGAAAGCCGGGCAGGGCCTGGTGGCCTGGACAGGCTGGGGAAGGACTGTCGGGGCAGGGGGGGACGGCTGGGGGAACTCAAGGAAGGAAGACACCCCCACTGCTCGGCTCCTCACTTCCGAGGCTCTTTGTTCCCCATCTTCCAGAGCCTCTGAGGACCCAGAAATTCAGGGCCCACCGGTGGCTGTGCAACACCTCTGCTGGCAGCCAGCCTTTATCCGGTGACAAGTGCAGGCACGAGGGGCCCACTACGGTCCGCGCCACCCCTGCCCCCGGCGCCCGGGCCCCTCTGCTTCAGCATCGCAGCAGAGAGGACAGCACAGGCAGCAGCACCTGAGCCACCGTGCACGGGGCCGGGCGGGTCCTGGGGACGTCGGGACCCTCTGGGAAGTGGAGGGCTGTCTGGCCACTATGCTGTACACCTGCAACGGATGCAAATGCCGCAGATTTTCAACAATGATCGAAAAATGAAAATAAATAAATAAATAAGTAAAACTGTGTCCAGGGAAGGCCTCGCTCACCAGCCCTCCATCAACATCAAGCTGCCTCAGCTTGGGGGGGCAGGTACAGCATTGTCAGAACAGGGAACTCGTGCCAACCCCGCGCGCCCCTTCCCCAGGCTGGGCTGCTGGGCGGTGGGGGGGTGGGCGTGGAGGACTCGGTGGAAATCGCCCCTCCTGGAGTGTGTGCGTTTCAAAGGCTTCCACCCCCGGCCCCCGGAGAGAGGGGCTTTGTGCGGCTTGGTGGTGAGTCCGCATTGGCCTGCGCCGGTTATTGGTGGACCCAGGCTTTGGGCTGAGATTCTGAGAAGCCTCAGAGCCTGTGGGGGAGAAGGAGCAGGGGGGCCTGTGAGGGTGTTAAGATGGTCCATTCCGTGGTTTGCCTGAGGTCAGAGCTGCTGAACCACAGAGCCAGGAGTGGGATGCTGACGCCCCAGGTCCTCCCGGGCCATTTGCTGAGGCCAAACTGTGACTCCATCTGCCCACCTGATGGGGGTGCCCATTTTCCTCCTTCCTTCAGCTGAGGGCGCTCAGAGAGCTGCAGCCAAGCCTGCGTGCAAAGCTCTTGTCACTCTGGACTCTCACCTGGTGCCCCCCGCCTGAGGGACAGGAAAGGTGCGACCACTTCTCTGGCAGCAGGGAGCATCAGAGGGAGACCCCCGCCCCAGAGACAGCGGGAGAAGGGTCCCCAGCTATTTCGTTAGGAAGGCCTTTCTCTCCTTACTGCGGTTTGTTTACAAAATTTAGAAAATGCGTCCAGGCAAGAGACAGACGCAGCCAATGGACGCAAAGGCCTGGCACGGGGCGGGGATGCCCTTCGGGTGGGCCGGGGCCACCACCGCTTAGTCCTGTCCCTAACAGTCATCAGAAGCCCATCTCCTGACCTGACGGTGGTGGGCCCAGACTCAGCGTCTCCCGAGTGGCCAGGAGGGAAGTTTTCGTTCCTCTTGGAGTTTGTGGGAACCACAGGGACCTGTAGCCACACCCTCTCCGTGAGGCATTCGCCCAGGGTCAGAGTTCCAGCAAGAACGAGTCACTACCAGAATGCAGAGCTGCTCACAAAGCAAAGCAGGCAACTGCTCACTTTCATGAGTACACACGCGTGTCCACAGACACGTGGAGGACCCCCCCCCGCCCCGGCACACAGCATTGTACCCCAGCTCCCCCTTCAGCTCGTTCAGAGCCTGGGCCCTTCCGAATGTCAGAGCCACCGGCACGGTTGTTCCTGGGCGAGCAGAACGATCTGGACGGAGCGCCGGCCTTTGTCACGCTGCTCTCGGATGGAGCAGCCTTGCGCGAGAACGCCGTTGGGGAAGCTATTATTTCTAGGCCCCACAAGCTCGCGGGAGGGTCGGCTAGGAAACCAAACACAGCAAAGGCTTTGAGGATGCAGAGCCAAACGGTCTCAGTCGTAGAACTGGCCCGTTTTGCCATGAGACAACAAAGGGGCTCATTAAATACCGTTTCTGACTCAATATTACGGAAGAAACCCTACTGTCCAGGCACAGAAATCGGAGAGATTGTCCCTCCGCTGTTCAGCCCTGAGCCGGTGGAGAGAAGCTGGAACCGCACAGATTCGGGAGGAGAGCGTGCCCTGATGCGCTCCCACGCTCACAGCCCCCGCCCTCAGGGGGAAGGAACTACCAGCGCCCCAGCCCGCTTTCACGGGGACCTGATGCCATGCGGCAGTGGGCACAAGCCCGCTGCAGCCCGTGCCTGCTCTCCGGAGACCCCTGGGGGCGGGGATGGAGACCAGAGGTGGCATGTTTGTGAGACGCAGGGATGGAAGGTCAAGGCAGGCGTCTGCGCCAGAAGCTGGAGATGATGCTCAACGTCCGGGAGGGGCCTGGTCGTGGCTCCCGTGGCTGTGAAAAGGGTGTGTGTTCGTGTTTAACAAGAGTCACTGGGTTTGGAGCTTATAAAGCAGTTTTAAAGCTTTTTAATGTTCATCGTATGCTTATTTGAATATCTAAAGTCTTTAGAAATGGCATTCTTTATTTATATTTTAAGAAAAATCTTTTAAAAGCGTGTCAAAGAAAAATATAAAGGAAGCATCCTGCTATGGAATAAGAAAAAGAGAGAGGAAGATTAATTCTAATTGCTCTGTTCTTATTGGATTTTAGAATTTAACTGCAAAATCAATTAATACACAGAATTTATTTGTCTGGACTTTTAAATGAAACTAATTTAGATTTAAATCGGTAAATAAAATATTAGAAATATATATTAATGGCCAAGTAAGAAATGGCTATGCTTTAGTTTGTGTTAGTGGTGAATAATTCCTAAGGCACACAATAAAAATTGTGTAAATCAGTGTGAAAGTCGGAACACTCGAATGTTAGATAAGGTCTTGGGTGACAGGTACATGTCCTTGTCACATCTTCCCAGGATATTAACCTAGTTCAGATGCAGGCCCATTGCAGACATGCAAAAATATCTACTCAGTAAATACACTCTTTAAAGGACCCAGATGCTGAAACCGAGGAAGCCCGGGTCCAAGCTCGGGAGCTGCTCTCTCCCCTGGGGGGCTGCGGCCAATCACTGACTTCTCTTTCCTTCGGCTCCTCCCTTCTAACCTGGGCTTCGTCCACTCTGCGGTGACCCAGTAAAGGCACGTCCCTCACAGGGCTGCTGTGGGGACAAACACTTCAGCGTTTTTCCCACCATATCTGGCAAACAATTGTGTTCTTAAGACATGTCAGCTTTCAGCTAGACGGGTTAGGCTTTTGAGACCCTTGTCCTCCAAAAGGTGATCACTGAAGACACTTCTACGATTGATACAGACCTATAGAGTGTATTGTGCGGCGACTCACTTGTAGTTAGTTCGCGAACAAGAACGTTAAGGCACGAAACCCACTCTGTTCAACGTTTTACCCACCTTTTAAACGATGCAGGACTTGTGGGAGCGAACACGGGAGAGAGGCTCACGAACCCCACATGTACTGGCAGCCCCACTCTGCATCTCCCCACTTTGTGTAGTCGAACAAGACGGCTGAAGAGTTAGACGCCCGTGTTCGGGTTACCAGGACGTCGTAGGTCGACATTCACAAGACAGGTGTTCAGAAGTTCGCTCAGAGCTTTCACAGATGTTGGAGCTGTCATATTTTCCTGTATCATTTGCCCATTTAATGCCTTTCTGAGCTTTGTCTTCAAAGGTCTTCATCACTGACAGCAGACGGGGGCTCTGTGTGACTTACGTCACGCTAAACTCTGGGATGTCCCCCCCTGGAGTCCAGCAGGTCCGGGGGAGCTCCCCGCAGCCCTCCGCCAGAAACCGCCCTGCAGGACCCCGAGGGGGCCGAGTTCCAACAGCTGCCATGCCGCCTGGTAGGAGGTGTGGTCTCGTCAACAGCGTGTATTCGTCACCGGGACTCTCCTCTCTGGGCCACTCAGCAGCTAGCAGGGACGCACACTTGCGTCAGGTAGGCTCCAGGTCGTGAACGGCTCAGTCCCTGGTGTGGGAGGATCTCACCACCAGGAACTTGTTACCTGGTGAGGGAGAGGTTCAGGGAGACCAAGCTGAGGGAGAGGCCCCCCGGGAAGCCCCGCCTCTGAAGGTGGGTATTAAAATCGATGAATCCTCATTCAGACGACGGAGAATGACTGAGCCCTCTGCGAGCTGTCCAGCCCCATGACGTGGAGGAAGCACAAGTGCTCTCGGCTGAGTGAGAGAAGCCGACCTGCAAAGCCGACATGCTGTGTGACCCCGCTCTCGGACCTTCAGGAAAAGGCAAAGCTACGGGGCCGGTCAGACCAGGGGTCCCTGGGCCGAGCTCAGAGGGTTTTGAGGGCAGTGACCGCGGGAAACCAATGGGAAAAGCAAAACATGGGTAAGGGCAGTGATGCGTTTTCATTATTTCAACATATTATCAAAGGACTGAATAATTACTTCTAAAAACATGCAGTTTTCCTAAAGGAAAACACGAAGTTTTGGCGTCACCTAATGGAGCCTGTAAGTCCTGCCTTGGGTCCAACCTCTTCACCATCCGCCCAAGTCCCCCTCAGTTAACGCGAGTCTGGGGCGATAGGGGAGCTCTTTCCACCCAGAGCCCTCACCCTGCCTTTCACAGATCCCGAGGCCGCTGGCGTCCGGGGGTGACCATGGCCCGAAGGTTGTGCTCGGCGCCTCGCTGGTTTCTTTAATAACCCGCTGAACCTGAACTTCAGCTGTTCTCTCTCAACCTACCAAATCCTTGCATTTTAAGGAACGGCTTTCCTTTCTCAAAGCCTCTTTTCCTCGGCTCTGTTGCTACAATTACAGGCTACGAAGAGGCTAGAGATTGGATTCTGTTCTCAGACAATTTAGACAAAAGCCAAGCCAGTTACAGAAACCCGTTGTTAGAACCCTGATATTATCTGTAGCAGTTTGCACAAATCCCTTAAAATAGGGGAGCGAGGGAGAAAGGCTACTGTTTTTACTAACACGCTGCCTTCTGAACACCCCGACACACGTTGGAAAGCAGCTATTCCGGGAACGGGTTTTGGAAGAAGTCTCAATGCCCTTCGGTCTTGACGGTTTCTGAGAGGTGCTTTCCTACTGGGAGTTCCGTGTCCTGCTTGGTTTGTGCTCCCGTCCAGCCATCCCTTCTGGGAACCCAGAGCCGGCCAGTGGGCACGCAGGCCAGGGAACACGCCCGCTCTGAGTCGGTCCTCCCCACGACTCTATTGCTGCGGAAGCAGAAACTGACATAAAACGTATTTGGAAAAAAGCTGACACGCACTTCTGATTTCCAAGTGAGCTTCCACCCGCCGTTCCTTCAAACCCCTTTTCTGACTCAAGGGCACAGCACAGAGGGAGGAGCAGAAGCGAGGAGTGGGGAGGATGAGGCGAGTCCTGCAGGGCCGGTGGCGGAGGAGGCCCAGGCTTTGGGGCAGAAGGATGAGTGTGGCAGCCCAGGCCACTGAAGGGCTGGCTGGGTGTCCCGTCCTGCAGAAGGTGCTGTGGGTAGGACTTCCAGTGAAGAAGAGGAGCTTCGAGTACGGGAACACCTCTCCAAGTTCTGTGACTTGTTACTTAAATTCTACTCCTCTCACGCTGCTCCACCGTCCCCGCGAATGAGCAGACTCCAAATCCTGAGGGTTGCAGGACCTGGCGGGGGTGGGGGTGGTGGGGGGGTGGGGGGGTGGGGAGGGGGCAGGGCCCCCTCTGCGGGAACACTCTCCTTTTGCTGCCGCCTTCGTCCCTGTGCCCGGGCGCCCTTTCCCAGCGAGCGCTCGGGGACTGTGCCGCCTCCTCCCGGGAGAGCCCCGAAGGGCCAGTGGCCTGAGAAACTCGCCTGTGGGACGAGCCTCATTCCCCCGAGCTGCTGAGCGAGCGGCACATGAGGGCATGCGATTGCCGTGTGCGGTACGAATCGGAAGTGCGCGCCGTCCCTCCAGGCAGCGGGACCTGTGCCTCACACGCGCTGTGCCAACTTGACAAGCACTAGGCATTACAGTGTTCTCAGATGCGTGTGACTTCTCCACTACGTATAAACAACTGTCACAAATTAGAAAGACAAAGCAATCAAAATCGTTAGCACGCGTATACATAGGTACACGTAAGCACACACGCAAATTATACCACACACTTAGGCACACACTTGGCTGGTGTGTAACCAGTGTTTACCCTCGAGCTTTTCATGAAAAGTTGTGATGATTTCCCACCAACTATTTTACATAATATTTCCAAAACCATGTACAATATCATGTTTAATAAATGAGGGGGAGGAGCTAGCTTTGTTTGTATCACCGAACAGAGGCCTCTGTTAGCTGAGCAGACCGTACACAGCAGGCAATGCAGGGCATGCGTTTTCCTCACATGCGGGTGTGCGAGCACAGGAGTGTGCAGATGCAAATCACGTGTGTGCGCACACACATGCGCACACACTTCCAAAGGAGGTCATCGAAGCGAATCAGGGTGCACTCATGCGAGGAGTTTCTCCGACCCCCTTGGTGTCAGGGAGCTCACTCGACACGCCCTGGGGGCCCTCGCAGGAGCCCCTCGGTCCCCGGGTGACCACAGACCCAGGAAGAGCACACGGGGCAGAGGGTGTGTGCCTGGGGTGTGAGCAGATAATCGGGCATCGGGCGTGAGAATGAAACACCCAAAGCTGCACATCAACGTGACCTTTTAATTTGTAAATGGAATCGGAAACCTACATGTTTTCTCCGAAACTCTCAAATCCGAGTTTTTTGTTTTTTAACAAACACAGGTCACCTGGGAAGGCAGAGCGTGGCCCCATTCTTCTGCACAAGGAAGACACGCTGATAAGACCTATATGCTGTGTGGGGGGGGGACCACCAACACAGGGTGCCCCCTCTGTCAGCCTCTCACGGGACCTTAAAACCACGGGGGTGTCCCCGAGGGAGCCTAACTACTGTTCTCTGACGTCAACCACGGACAGCAGGTTTCTGAGGAGGGAGCCCCTCTCTTCCCAGATGCTCCCCTGGAAACTCAGGGTCAAGGCCAGGTACAACCTGCAGTGAACCAGGGAGCCCGGCTGCTTTTGTTATGACCCGTGTGGCGGAGGAGGGAGCTGGAGCAACAGAAAGCTCACAAGCAGCTCAGTCCACATAGAAACAAGGAGGAGCTGGGGCTCGGACCTAGGTTTCTCTTACTCTAAACCCTACATCCTTTCCAGCCACATCTCCCCAATGTCCACCGAACACGTCCCGTGAACTTCTCCCTTCCGCTGTCCCCACCGTGGGACTCTCCCAGCTCAAGTAGAGTCCAAACAAACCAGCATCCTTTCCCTTTTGCAGTTTTCTCAGAAGCTTCTGTTGTCTCCAAGGTCGTTTTGTATTCATGCTCCACCGCCTAGTTCTTTAGAAACGCCGCTGCCGACAGAAGCCGGCGGCAAGCTCCTCCTGCCGCACTCAGTTTCCACAGCGGAACCCGAGCCAGCGCCGCTCAGCCCTCCCGGTCCTCGTTTCCCACGCGCCGCCAGCAGCGCCTGGGGAGCGGTTGCGGGAACAGCGAAATCTCATCTTGCAGTACGCTTTGCCCAAATGTGTTTTTCATGGTTTGCTGATTGTTATATTTTCCATAAAATTGATCTCCATGTAGCCTGTTACGGTGAATTT